>NC_057396.1:1811809-2411809 GCF_019320065.1 Cervus canadensis
CATGGTTCACGTATTGCTGAAGCTTGGCTTGGAGAATTTATAGCATTACTTGATTAGTGTGTGAGATGAGTGCTATTGTGTGGTAGTTTGAGCATTCTTTGGGATTGCCTTTCCTTTCTTAGGGATTGGGATGAAAACTGTCCTTTTCCAGTCCTGTGGCCACTGCCGAGTTTTCCAAATTTCCTGGCATATTGAGTGCAGCACTTTCACAGCATCATCTTTCAGGATTTGAAATAGCTCAACTGGAATTCCATCACCTCCGCTAGCTTTGTTCGTAGTGATGCTTTCTAAGGCCCACTTGACTTCACATTCCAGGATGTCTGGCTCTAGGTGAGTGATCACACCATCGTGATTATCTGGGTCATGGAGATCTTTTTTGTATAGTTCTTCTGTGTATTCTTGCCACCTCTTCTTAATATCTTCTGCTTCTGTTAGGTCCATACCATTTCTAACCTTTAATTGTGCCCAACTTTGCATGAAATGTTCCCTTGGTATCTCTAATTTTCTTGAAGAAATCTCTAGTCTTTGCCATTCTGTTGTTTTCCTCTATTTCTTTGCATTGATCGCTGTGGAAGGCTTTCTTATCTCTCCTAGCTATTCTTTGGAACTCTGCATTCAAATGGGAATATCTTTCATTTTCTCCTTTGCTTTTTGCTTCTCTTCATTTCACAGCTATTTGTAAGGCCTCCTCAGAAAACCATTTTGCCTTTTTGCATTTCTTTTCCATGGGGATGGTCTTGATCCCTGTCTGCTGTACAATGTCACGAACCTCCGTCCATAGTTCATCAGTCTCTCTGTCTATCATATCTAGTCCCTTAAATCTATTTCTCACTTCCACTGTATAGTCATAAGGGATTTGATTTAGGTCATACCTGAATGGTCTAGTGGTTTTCCCTACTTTCTTCAGTTTAAGTCTGAATTGGAGGATATTAGCTAATAGATAAGGTAAAAAACCTCAAACTTTTCTGGAGCTTATGATGAGATTTTTTTTTAATCTATTTTTCTTTGTTCTCTAGTTTCTTTGTGTGGTGTTTGACATAGGAATTTTATTTCTTTACATTTAAAGTTCCACAAAGAAGTGAAAGTACTATTTTATAATATATATAATGTTTTGAATTTTAATACAGTGTTAATAATTTAGTATATATGTAGTTGAGTAATTGGACTTTTGTTAACAAACATTACCCAGATATTAATGGAGAAGTTTAATTTTAAACATTGCATGCATCCACATAATTATTAGTAAATGTTTTTATAGTCAAAATTTGAAAATTTGATACTTTATCATATGCTATGTTCATTGGATGTTTTAATTCATTCAGTAGCCCAATTAAATAAATAAAATTCCCATTTATAGACCAGACCTTGGAGGCTAATTAAGTTTTCTGAAGCTATATGGTTTTTAAATACCAGGAATGGGATTAAAATTTATATATTTCTAAACCAGAAGGCATGCTGTTTACCAAAATACCATAAATTCTACCCAACTAGGACGTGATAAACTTAACTAGGATGGCAGCTGAAGCCAGTTATATATACATCTCATGCATTTATTCATTAGATAGCTGAGTATTATGAAATTTCATTTTAATAGGTAACTTCATGGCAGATACAGTAGCTTTAATGCCCCTCACTCTGAATGCTACATGAATCCAAAATTAACTACAGACAGAGATACACTTATGCATATACAAATAAAACATTTAATAAAAAGGGTCTTTTTATAACCTATTCTGTGTCTATTGAAAATGCGGTTAACAGCACAAAGCTGAAGGCTCCAGGCTCCACAAACGTGGCATCAATGAAGTGTTGTGTTATTGAAAGAGTGTAGTATTAAAAAATGATAGCAGTGATCCATGCCTATGCATTGTCACTTTCCTGATGTTTCTGCACGTTGGAAATTTGAAAGGTTAGAGTCTTTAGCTGGAATGAAACTTGACACTTGTGTAGAGACAGAGGCAGTGTGGCATACTGAAAAAGAATAAAGTAAGCTTGGAGTCAGTCAGATACCTAAGTTCAAATCTATTGAAAGCCATTTTTAGCTGTAAGATTTTGACTGCATGATTCTAAAACTCATCATACTGGTTAATAAAATGGAAATAATCAAGATCTTAATAAGATTAAAAATAATTTGTGGGAAGTTCTGGCATGTAATAGATATTCAACAAAGGGCAGCCACTATTATACATCCTAACTCAACCATTCTTGTCTGGAAATCCACCCACTTTCATTACTAGGGAACTTGTTTTCATTTCTCACAGCCCAGTGGTACTATTCATTCTCCTTTGAATGTCAGACCTGGGTACTCAGAAAGAATTAGATATTCAGCCTTTGCTTGCTAATATCACTTTTCTTCTGCTTGGTAACAGCACTGTCACGCATGCATGCGTACCTTTCCCATTATCGTGATCACAAGACTGTTAGCTCTTGATGGCAAAAACTGTCTGATTCATATTTCTATCACTAGATGTTTGGAGTTCCTACTCTGTCAATAAATACCATGTGCTATAAGCTGATGCCACATTTTGACAGTGATGTTATGTCTAAAATCAAACACTAGCTTAAATCATGGAAGAATATGGTAACTTTGGTTTACATGACACAAATGGTTTCTCTGAATAGATTCCTCAGTTTTAACTGGAATAACAGTAGATGACTTTAATGAAGTTTTGAAGCTTTGGGAAGCCATAGGACGATAGAGACAGATGGGATTTTAAGATCATCTGACTGTTCCTTTGAAGATGGCAGAGTAGAAGGGCATATGCTCATCTCCTCCTGTGAGAGCACCAAAATCACAGCTAGCTGTTGAACAACCATCTACAAAAGGATGCTAGAGCCTACCGAAAAAGATACCCCAAGTTCAAAGGCAAAGAAGAAGCCACAGTGAGATGGTAGGAGGGACATAATCATGATAAAATCAAGTCCCATACCTGCCCGTAGGTGATACACAAACTGGAGAACAGTAATGCCAAGGGAAGTTCTCCCACTGCTTGTGAAGGTTCAGAATTCCAAGTCAGGCTTCCCAGCCTAGGTACCCAAGAAAGGGGCTGGGAATTCCCAGAGACTCTGATCTTGAAGCCCAGTGGGCTTTGATTACAAGACATCCACAGGTCTGTGGGAAGCAGAGATTCCAGGCTTGGAGAGCCTGCACACAAACAAAACCTTGTGTGCACCAAGACTCAGAGAAAAGGAACAAAGGAGCAGTGACTCCATAGGAAACTGAACCAAAACCACCTCCTAGTGTTGGAGAATCTCCTGTGGAGGCATGGGTCAGCAGGGGCTCACCACAGCAATGGGGATACTGGCAGCAGCTGCCTGAGAGCAGTCCCTTTGGCATAAATACACTTGGAGGTCACCATTAACCTTACCATAGAGCCCATGGAACTGAGGGCTGGGTGGCTCAGGCCCAAAAACTACCAAGGAGGGAGCCCACCCCCAGCCATCACCAGATAATTGGAATGAAGCAAGGCCCTGTCCATCAGAGCAAAACCTAGTTTTTCCCATCACCAGTACTTCCCATCAGGAAGTTTACACAAGTCTCTTAGTCTCCTCTACTAGAGGGCAGACAGAAGAAGCAAGAAGAACCACAATCTCACAGCGACTAAAACAAAACCACATTACAGAAATTTAATCAGCATGATAAAGCAGGAAGTTACATCCCAGATGAAGGGATAAAACCCCAGAAAAACAGCTAAATGAAGTGGAGATAGGCAACCTTTCAGAAAAAGAATTCAGAATAATGATAGTGAATATGACTCAAGATCTCAGAAAAAGAATGGAGGCAAAGTGAGAAGATGCAAGAAATGTTTACCAAAGACCCACAAGAACTAAAGAACAAGCAAACAAAGATGAATAATACACTAGAGGGAATCCATAGCAGAATAATTGAGACAGAAGTATGGATAAATGACCTGAAGTACAGAATAGTGGAAATCACTGTCACAGAACAGAATATAGAGAAAAGAATGAAAAGAAATTAAGACAGTCTAGGAGACCTCTGGGTCAACATTAAATGCACCAACATTCACATTATAAGGGTCCTGAAAGGAGAAGAAATAAAGGATCTATGAAATATTTGAAGAGGTAATAACTGAAAACTTCCCTAACATGGGAAAGGAAATAATTAGCCAAGTCAGGAAGTGCAGAGAGTCTGAGGCAGGATAAACCCAAGGAGGAACACATCAAGACACATAATAATCAAGCTGAGAAAAATTAAAGACAGAGACCAAATATTAAAAGCAACCAGGGAAACACAACAAATAACATATGGGAACTCCCATCAGGCTATCACCTGATCTCTCATCAGAAACTCAACAAGCCAGAAAGGAATGGAATGATATATTAAAGTTATGAAAAAGAAGAACCTACAACCAAGAATACTCTACCCAGCAAGACTCTCCTTCAGATTTGATGGAGAAATCAAAAGCCTTCCACACAAGCAAAAGTTAAGATAATTCAGCAACACCAAACCAGCTTTACAACAAATGCTAAAGGAACTTCTCTAGGCAGAAAATGAGAGAATGAAAAGCCCCACCTACAGAAAATAAAACCAAAAAAACTTAAGAAAATGGTAGTAGGATCATATATATATATATCAATAATTACCTTAAATGTAAATGGATTAAATGCACCATCCAAAAGACATAGACTGGTTGAATAGATGCAAACATGTGCGTGTATGCACTTCCACTTACCACACCTCTCTTTAAGTAGTTATTTTATATTGCTAGGTTAATCATGTTCTCATTATGAATTGCAACTGTAATTATCCTTTATTTTTGGTTTGGTTATTAGTTTTAAAAACTGATAAACATCTTTTACTATTGTGACTATGTGACTATTACTCATTTAATACCATTGTGTCATGATTGGTCAAACAGAAAAATAGTAGAATTCTACATCATCAAAACTACAATTTAATAGAAAAACCTCTAATTAGTTTTAAAACTCCAGATGCATATCAGAATAATCTTGGCATTTTTGAAAAATACAAATGCCCAGCTATTGCTTTTTTTCTTCCCCCCAGAGATCCAAATATGTTTCCAATAAGAGGCCATGTTAAAAAAAAAAAAACAAAAAACAGCTGGACTGTATGAGTATCTTTTACTTTTATCTAGTTTGTTTCACATTTTCTATTTCATATTCAGTGCTTCCACTTCATTTAGTTTATATTTTCCAATTTCTCCATCTTTTTTGTTTGTTTGTTTGTTCTTTCTCATGTCTTTATCAAGCATAGTAGAATACCTTTTGTTTACATATATATATTTACATATATATAATATGTATATATATATATGTACATATAATACATATGTACTTTAGACTATTTATGAATTTTTGCATAATTAAAAAGCAGAGACATTACTTTGCCAAAAAAGTCCAGCTACTCAAAGCTATGATTTCTCTAGTAGTCATGTATGGATATGAGAGTTGGACTATAAAGAAAGCTGAGCACCGAAGAATTGATGCTTTTGAACTGTGGAGTTGGAGAAGACTCTTGAGAGTCCCTTCGACTGCAAGGAGATCCAACTAGTCCATCCTAAAGGAAATTAGTCCTGAATATTCATTGGAAGGACTGATGGAGCTGAAATTCTAATACTTTGGCCACCTGATGGGAAGAACTGACTCATTTGAAAAGACCCTGATCCTGAGAAAGATTGAAGGCAGGAGGAGAAGGGAACGACAGAGAATGAGATGGTTGGATGGCATCACGGACTCAATGGACATGAGTTTGAGTAAACTCCGGGAGTTGGCGATGGACAGGGTGGCCTGGCATGCTGTGGGTTCATGAATATATATATATATATATTCTCTTTGGTAATGTAAATTGGTGTGGCCATTGTGGAAAAGAGTATGGGAGGCTCTACAAAAGCTAAAAATAGAACTGCCATGCATGTGTAGATGTTAAGGCTCAGATGGTAAAAACTGTCATATAACCCAGCAATTCTACTCTTGGCCATATATCTTAAAAAATGAAAACACCTAATTCAAACAGATACAGGCACCACAATATTTATAGCAGAATTATTTGCAGTTGCAAATATACAATGTGTCAGGAAGCATTTAACAGGAGGCTTCCTGTGTACTGTTTTGGATCTGTCAGGAATCCTCTGGTCCTTATTAATTCAGGAATTAAGAGGAGAGGCACGCCTTTCCTGGGGCTGAAGAATCCAGGATTTCCTTCTTTAGTTTCTCAATATTCATGACTGAATATATATATGACTGAATAGTATATATTATATATATAATATAATAATAATATATATATGACTGAATATATATATATTCAGTCACAAAAAGAGAATGCAATTTTATCATTTGCAGCAGCATGGATGGACTGGGAGGGCTTGGACTGGGATGGACTGCTATGGTTTTACAGTTAATGCTTGCTTGGGGATTGGTTTCCACAGAAGATAATAAAATTATTCTATACACTGTGCATCTGAAGGAAATACCCCTGATACACTGAAAGGAAGTTGATGTGGGGTTGGTGTAAGACTGCTGAATATAAGAGGAGTAGGCAATTAAAAATGTAAGGTCCAATTTCCAAATATTCTTTGAAAAATGATTTTGAGCCTATATAAATTAAGTGTACTATTAGTACTGAATTTAGAGGTCATGAAAGTAGCAATCAGTAATAACTTCAAAATAGAACTGGGCTTGATTCTATCCTCTAGTCTGAAAGTTTTTTTGTTGTTGTTGTGTCAGTAAGCAATCTGTATCATTTTTTTTTCCAACTGCAAAACCAATCGATAGTACTTGAAACCTTCCAACCACTTTAATATTTCTTAAATCAACTTTTATTGAACAGTGATAAAACTTGCAAATAAACAATATTTGGATTTGTTTTTTATGGATATAAGAATCTAAAAGAGAATCAAAATCTAAGAAGCTAAGAAAAATATAGCTCAGTATTATTAATACAAATCTATTCAACATATAATTTCACTTTTTCTGAACTTAATATTTTCATTGTTACTTGGACTGAAAAGATGGGATTATTCAATTCAACATAATTCAACAAATATTTACTTAATGATTATGCCTTGTACCGAGTACTCTTTTAGACCTGTGAGATACAAAGATTGTGTTCAAAAAGCTTACAGTTTATTTACAATAAATGAAAGAATATGGTAATTATTATGATATAGTTGAAAATTATCACCCAGATCTACATTGCAAGTGGATTCTACCGTCTGAGTCACCAGGAAAGCCCTCTATAACCATATTTAGTATATTAAATGACATTAGAGAAAGAAAATCAAACTGATTTTAGGGACCTCTCTGGCAGTCCAGTAGTTAAGAATTTGCCTGCCAATGCAGAGGACACAGATTCTTCCCTGATCTGGGAAGATTCCACATGCTTCAGGGCAACAAAGCCCATGTGCTGCAACTACTGAGTCTGTGTATCCTAGACCACATACGCTGCAGCAAGAGAAGCCACCAAAATGAGAAGCCCACACAGTGTAACTAGAGAATAAACACCGAAGACCCAGTGTAGTCAATAAGTAAATAAATAGCCACTGCTTTTAAAAAAGGTAATTAAATCTAGTGAGGAAATAATTAGTTTGAAGATATCATGAAGAGAGAGATTAGGAGTAGATGGGATAGTGATATTTTACTTCAAATTTACAGCTTACCAGTGAATAGGATCATTTAGGAGATAAAGACAAGCAGGATAAACATTTTGAATGCATAAACAGAGACTTTTGGTACCCTGCCAATATCCCCCTGGCAATTACCTCTATACTGGGTACTCCGCCATCTCCTGGAGCTTGCTCAAACTCATTTCTATTGAGTCAGTGATGCCGTCTAATCATTTCATCCTCTGCCGTCTGCTTCCTCTTGGGCCTTCAATCTTTCCCAACATCAGAGTCTTTACCAGTGACTCAGCTCTGCTCTTCGTATCAGGTGGCCAAAGTATTGGAGCATTAGTCTCAGCATCAGTCCCTGAAAATGAATATTCAGGATTGATTTCTTTTAGGATTGACTGGTTTGATCCCCTGCAGTCCAAAGGAATCTCAAGAATCTTCTCCAACAACACAGTTCAAAAGAATCAATTCCTCAGCATCCAGCCTTCTTTATGGTCCAACTCTCACATCCATACATGACTATTGGAAAAACGATAGCTTTGACTAGATGGACATTTTTTGGCAAAGTAATGTCTCTGTTTTTTAATGACTGTCTAGGTTTGCCTGGGCTTTTCTTCCAAGGAGCAAGTGTCTTTTAATTTCATTGCTGCAGTCACAATCTGCAGTGATTTTGGAGCCCCCAAAAATAAAGTCTCTCACTGTTTCCATTGTTTTCCCATCTATTTGCCATGAAGTGATGGGACCAGATCCCATGATCTTTGTTTTTTGAATGTTTAACTTTAAGCCATCACATTTGCTCTCTTTTTTCACCTTCATCAAGAGGCTCTTTAGTTCCTCTTCACTTTCTGCCATATATATGGTGTCATCTCCATATCTGAGGTTATTGATATTTCTCCCAGCAATCTTGATTCCAGCTTGTGCCTCATCCAGCCCAACATTTTACATGATGTACTCTGAATAGAAGTCAAATAAGTGGGGTAAATAAGCATAGATGTTAAATGTACAGTACTAGCAGGTCTTTCAAAGAGATATTTGTGGCAAATACTATTCATGCCCTGCCCACATCCCTTCAACATTTAAATTATATATGCCTAATGTTGCTTATAACAGCTCTTTATGAGATATTTATTTTTTGACCAAGAAAATCTTTCTTCTTAACCTCTTTACTTTTGGTAAAAAAATAGCTCTGGTAACTCTCAATGCACTTCCCAAGTGCAAGGTTGAAATCATTACACAAGGCCATGCTTTATTCTTCCAACAGACAGACTGATATAGGGACAGAGCTGACATACAAGCTAAGTCAGATTCTTCTCAAATGTGTGATACATAAGTCTTAGAAGGATGAGATTACTTGACATTAGTTTTTTGCCTAAAATAATAACATGCTTACCCCTATTTATTTTAGTTTTGTTTGTCAATTATAGCAGGAACAAAATCATGGTTAATACAAAGTGTGAGACATTGTAGATTGACTCAGAATAGACAATCTTCATGGCTCAATGGAGGAGTTTATGTTTTAGCTGTCATTAATTGAGGAAACAAAAAGTGAGAAAGCTTAAGTGGCTTAAAGATATTTAGCTTTTCTTTTTCTATCTTCTGTGGAATCTTTTTCTTAACTTATATTTATTATAGACGCTTAGAGTTGGATTTATCATATTGTTACTTCATGTCTTTATCATTACCATTTCTTCCAAATCTTTATTTTAATCTAGTGACACTTTTCTCCTCCCCTTTTAATTGTTCTGTCTAAGTACTAATTTAATGTATTGATGTATTTCCTTATAAAAACAAGTGAAATAACTTATTTTTAAATACATTTGAAATTATCATTTTATCTTATCTATATATGACTAGCTTGTTTACATGATCATACAAGTGGTATCTTGTGTTATAAATCTGCTTTCTTTTTTAAATCCACCCAAAAGTTTCAAAATATGTCTGTATTGCTATATGTCAACCTAGCTCAAATTTTCTCAATATTGAAGCATATTTTCATTATCCAGTCTCTTATTGGTGCTTCCAATTTCTTATCATTGGAATAAATACCAGAAGGCACAATTTTGCACATGCTGTCTTTTGAACCAGAAAGTGCCTCTGATATATAACTTGACGTATAACTGCTGAATTATGTTATACACATATTTATATCTCTTAAGTACTATAGATTGATTTTTAAAGTGTCTAGAACTATTTAACATTCTTCCTGTGACCATATACCCTGGTTAGCATCTGACACTACTTTAATTTTCTACATTTGCTGTTCTACAAGATATAAGTGGTACCAGTTTGTATTTCTCTGATGGCTACCGAGATTGAAAATCACTTCATTATCTTGTATTTTCTGAGTCTCTTTGTATGAATTTTTCAAACCTAGACTTCCCTTTTCCTGTTTGATCTTTTGTATCTATTTATAAATTCTAGATATTACATTTTAGGCAACTTCAGTTGTTACAAATACCATTGTTGACTGAACTGTTTAATATCTTTGTGAGAGACTTTGTTGAAGCTAATGTCTTTATTTTAATAAAAATAGTCACATTCACTGCTATTATTTGTACTTTTTTTGTGTCTTGTTTAAGGTGTAATACCCAAATTCACAAGAATATTGTCCTAGATTTTCTTCATTAAGTTCATAGCTTTATCTTTCACAGCTAGGCTTTAATCCATCTAGTTTATTATCATATATAGTGTGATTTGTATCCTGCTTAAAGTTTCCTCAACATCATCTAGTAAGTAAATGCTTTTCTCAGTGATTTGTGATATAAATACTATTATTAAAATTGTTTCAAGTATGTATAACATTATGGTTTTTCCAGTAGTCATGTATGGATATGAAAGTTGGACTATAAAGAAAGCTGAGCACCGAAGAATTGATGTTTTTGAACTGTGGTGTTGGAAAAGACTCTTGAAAGTCCCTTCGACTGCAATGAGATCCAACCAGTCCATCCTAAAGGCAATCAGTCTTGAGTGTTCATTGGAAGGACTGATGTTGAAGCTGAAGCTCCAATACTTTGGCCACCTGATGCAAAGAGCTGACGCATTTGAAAAGACCCTGATGCAGGGAAAGATTGAGGACAGGAGGAGAAGGGGACGACAGAGGATGAGATGGTTGGCTGGCATCATCAATTCAATGGACATGGGTTTGGATGGACTCTGGGAGGTGGTGATGGACAGGGAGGCCTGTCGTGCTGCTCTTCATGGGGTCACAGAGTCGGACATGACTGAACAATTGAACTGAACTGAACTGATGTATAACATTTTGTTCTCACATTCAATTTCAGAATCACTTTTTACTGCTTGTCCATAAAATACCATTGGAATTTTATTTGACTGTTGCATTGAATTTATCTTTGAACAATATCTAGAAAACATTGAGAGGAGACAAATTAGTGTTTATGAAGTATATACTATATGCTACGTGTTATAATTTTGCTGGAATGAGATAGGATGAAATACAAACAGGCTTAAAAATGAAAAATAATGTACCACCATACTCGAAAATGATGTATAGATTTGTATTGTTGTTTAGTGGCTAATTCATGCCAGACTCTTTTGTGACCCCATGAGTTGTAACCTATCAGGCTTCTCTCCCTATGGGATTTCCCAGGCAAGAATCCTGGAGAGGCTTGCCATTTCTTTCTCCAGGGGATCTTCCTACTCCAGGGATCTAACCCACCTCTCCTACTTTGGCCAGCAGATGTTTTACCACTGAGCTGCCAGGGAAGCCCTCTCCACAGCAGCCGCTCTGTGTGGCACTTGGGAATGCCACGGTCCCTCCAAGATATGGGTAATCTTAATTTTCCAGGTACTTGGTGGTTACGATTGAGATTTGTCTTAGAATCATAATAAGAAACACAAGGGCTGGTCCAGCCACAACATTGGCTTCAAGGGGAGAGAATACCTGTAGAGCATTGCCACAAGTGTATAAGCAGATATTATCATGTGGATGTTAGAGAAAATGATCATGATTTAATCACATAGCTTTTAATCTTACAGTAAACTTGAAAACAAAAATAGACTAAAAGCAAAATTCACCTTCCTGATGATTGCAATCCAAGCTTGTGTTCTTTATAGAGAAAATTTTCTCACATTAAGTGATGTATCAGAAAAAAAATACTATAAATGGTTTAGGAAATAAAATTTTTCTTTAAAAAAATTAATAATAAAGTAATTAGCCTCCAACTAATAAAAATAATAATAATAATAATAAAATAAAAAATATACACATGTAAAAATAAATAAATAAATAAAACTGAAAAAAAAAGAAAGTAAAAAAAAAAAAATTAATAATAAAAAATGGTGTGTAGTAGGTATACCCGACATTTTTATTGCAAAAGTATTCTAGTCAACTAAACTAAATCCAGAATAATGTTTTCACAGATGCTAAACAATACACCCCAATAAAATGACATTAAACCCTTACAAGAAGTTTTTAGATTTTTTTAACCATTGAATTATTTTTATTTTATTAAAAACACCATTTGTATTGATTTATGCTATTAATTTAATGGCATTCTCAAATTTATATTAGAGTAGTAGACTAACACCTGAAGGAAAAATAAACTTTTATATTTGACTTTTATTTGCACTTAAATGTTTTCTAAAAAATTAACAGCCACAGACTTAGGTTTTTGTATAATCATCTGAAAGTTTCTGTATTATTTAAGTCTCCACTATTATTGCTTTCAGTTTCTCATCTAAATTGATTAAATTAGGTTCTCTAGAGAGAAAATCAGGGACAATTTTGACTTACGGTCTTATTTTCCCAAGGTAATATTAATGTAGCCATCATAAGTACAATACAGCCACACTATGCAAGAGATAAGTCCCAAATAAGAGCTATATTAAAAGCATATATTTTTAGCTCTCACCAATTCTGCACAAAATGATTCTCTGTGGTGGCAAAATTTACAAGCTTTTCTTCTTAGCTTGAAAAAGAGTATTGAATAACAAAACTAACATTTAATTTTAAATTGACTGCATTTTTCAGACTTAATGAAGATATGCTAACAATGATCATCTAAGAGTTTGGCCATATAAACTTCTAAGATTTAGAAAATGAAGTTTATAACATATCAAATGTATTTAGAGTTCTGATGTAAAATAAATTATTTGCCATTCAAATCAGGAATACCAACTGCAACTATTCTACACTTTTCAGCACTTGCATTTGTATACTTATTAATTGGTTACTATATTCCCTAATATTCACAATCATTTCTTTAGAAATCCATAATGACAGTCTCCCATTTAAATGAAAATATTACATTCCAGCTGAACGTATGTCATAAATTGTTGGCATCTATTACTTGTTGGGCAATGTAAGGCTAGAAGAAAATGTTACCATGTATGGATTTGTGATTTCTACATAGCTATTTTTAATCATTATTTATTATGTACTCAGAATATATTATACTAATCTATATCCAGTTGTCACCTTCCAGATATAAAAGAGTTACATTTCCTAGTCCCCTTGCAGTTAGACCAATGGGTTTTGAGTTAAAGTGGCATGAGTCATCATGGCCTGAAGAATTTAAATCCTGATGCAGAACCTTACAACCATCTCTTCTTCTGCCATAGCAAAGATGAAAGTGTATGTCACATAAAAAAGGCAAGAGATCAAAGCCCAAAGATTATCAAGCCACTGCATGGAAAGCAGACCCATTAGGTGGTCTCTCACGCCCATGGTGACCATAGCTTTAACAATAGAAAAAAAAAAAAAAAAAAGCTTGTAATAAACTACTGAAATTCTTGTGTTTGCACTGCCACATGTCCTCATAATCTGGGCTCATACAATAACTTCACTGCTATTTTTTTTTAAATAGTTAGAACTAACTGAAAACTTAGATAATTAGTCTACAAGGAAAGAAGAACCTAGATAACCTAAACTCACTAGAAACTGGATACAAAACTTGCATAGTTGAAGAAGACTGTTAAGGAGCACCAGGTCTTCTTTGCAACATGGAAGTGTCAGGTGAGTGTATGCTACTCAGTTCTGTATTGTCACAACAAAGATTTGGAGTGACAGACTTTAAAGCCCTCGGCCTGTCACAGCTCTCGGGTCTTGGACAGACGGAGTTATAGCTCTCAGGTCTCGAACAAACCGTGTTATAGCTCTTAGACAAATCAGTGTTACAGCTCCTTGTTCTAGCTACATTTTATTTAGAAAAAATAGCAGGAAAACCCATCCTTGAGGCATGAGGGCATTTCAACCCAAAGACACGAAGAGAAGAGTGCTCCAGCATGCGGTGTGGGGGGGAGGGGGGGGAGGGGGCGGGTCCCCAGCCCTTTGGCCCCTCTTTTTATGTTTTGTTTTTTTTTTTTTTCCCTCCCCCTGGGCCTGCCCTATGTAAATTGGGCTAGCAGGAGTGTTGTTTGTCCTACCTGAGGTCCTCACTCTGGTCCTGGGACCTTCCTTTGTTCTACTTTTGCAGGCTTCTCCCTTCCTTGTCTTTTAGCCACCGCCATTCTGGACTCCTGTTTCCTATTCTAACTACCTAACAGAAGGATATTCCCAATGAAAATGAACTTCAGTTTCAGGTTAGGGAAATGGTTTAAATACTGAAACTGTTTCCAGCAAGTTGCAAAACAATAATATTTCTACTATTGCAAAGAGGAATGTGGAAAGGCAGGATATGTTGTACCAATCCCTGAAGTTCACTAATGGCTTATGCATTTTTGTGAGCTATGCATCCAGCCTGGAAACACCAATTACACACTGTTACTGAACTGCAGAGCTCCTGAAGTCTCCCAGCACATCTATCAGGTCAGTGACAGTATTTTGAAAAATGGTGTCCATTTTTCAATGGCCTGGTCCAGTGCCCCCCAGCCACCCTGTGATTGGTGCAGGCCAAAAACTCTTTATTTATTTATTTATTTTAATTGGAGGCTAATTACTTTACAATATTGTGGCGGTTTTTGCCATACATTAAAATCAATCAGCCATGGGTGTACATATGTCCTTTATCCTAACCCCACTCCCACTTCCCTCCCCATCCCACCCCTCAGTGTTGTCCCAGTGCACCAGCTTTGAGTGCCCTGTTTCATGCATTGAACTTGGACTGGCGGACTATTTCACATACGGTAATATACATGTTTCAATGACATTCTTTCAAATCATCCCACCCTCGCCTTCTCCCACAGAGTCCAAAAGTCTGTTCTTTATATCTGTGTCTCTTTTGCTGTCTCACATATAGGGTCATTGTTACCATGTTTATAAATTACATATATGTGTATTAATATACTGTATTGGTGTTTTTCTTTCTGACTTACTTCACTCTGTATAATAGGCTCCAGTTTCATCCACCTTCTTAGAACTGATTCAAATGCATTCTTTTTAATACCTAATATTCTACTGTGTATATGTACCATGACTTGCTTATCCATTTGTCTGCTGCTGAACATCTAGGTTGCTTCCATGCCCTGGCTATTGTAAACAGTGCTGCAAAGAACACTGGTGTGCACGTGTCTCTTTCAATTCTGGTTTCCTCAGTGTGTTTGTCCTGCAGTGGGATTGCTGGGTCATATGACAGTTCTATTTATAGTTTTTTTAAGGAATCTCCACACTGTTCTCCATAGTGGCTGTATTAGTTTGCATTCCCACCAACAGTGTAAGAGGGTTCCCTTTTTCTCCACACTCCCTCCAACATTTATTGTTTGTAGACTTCTTGATAGCAGCTATTCTGACTAGCATGAGATGGTTCCTCATTGTGGTTTTGATTTGCATTTCTCTGACAATGAGTGATATTGAGCATCTTTTCATGCATTTGTTAGCCATCTGTATGTCTTCTTTGGAGAAATGTCTATTTCGTTCTTTGGCCCGTGTTTTGATTCTGTCATTTGTTTTTCTGGTATTGAGCTGTATGAGCTGCTTTTGTATTTTTGAGGTTAATTATTTGGCAGTTGCTTCATTTGGTATTATTTTCTCCCAACCTGAAGGCTGTCTTTTCACCTTGCAATGAAGTTTCCTTCATTGTGCAAAAGCTTTTAGGCTTAATTAGGTCACATTTATTTATTTTTCTTTTATTTCCATTACTCTTGGAGATGGGTCATAGAGGATGTGGCTGTGATTTATGTCAGAGAGTGTTTTGCCTATGTTTTCCACAGCATTATCCTCAATGGTGAAAAAATGAAAGCTCTTGCCCTAAAGTCAGCAACAAGACAAGGGTGCCCACTCTCACCACTACTATTCAACATAGTTTTGGAAATTTTAGCCACAACAATCAGAGGAGAAAAAGAAATAAAAGGAATCCAGACTGGAAAAGAAGACACAAAACTTTCACTGTTTGCAGATGGCATGATCCTCTACATAGAAAACTATAAAAACACCACCAGAAAAGTACTAGGGCTAATTAGTGACTACAGTAAAGTTGAAGGACAGAAAATTAATACACATAAATCCCTTGCATTCCTATACACTAACAATGAGAAAACAGAAAGAGAAATAAGGAAGCAATCCTATTCACCTTTGCAACAAAAAGAATAAAATACTTAGGAGTATATCTACCTAAAGGAACAAAAGACCTTTATATAGAAAGCTATAAAACACTGATGAAATAAATCAAAGATGACACAAATGGATGGAGAAATATACCATGTTCATGGATTGGAAGAATCAGTATAGTGAAACTGTGTATACTACCCAAAGCAATCTATAGATTCAATGCAGTCTCTATCAAGCTACCGGTATTTATCACAGAACTAGAACAAGTAATTTCACAATTTGTGTGGAAATACAAAAAACCTCGAATAGCCAAAACAATTTTGAGAAAGAAGAATGGAACTGGAGGGATCAACCTGTCTGACTTCAGACTATACTACAAAGCTACAGTCATCAAGATAGTAAGGTACCGGCACAAAGACAGAAGTATAGATCAATGGAACAAGATAGAAAGCCCAGGGATAAATCCACGCACCTATGGACACCTTATCTTAGACAAAGGAGGCAAGAATATACAATGGAGAAAAGACAATCTCTTTAAGGAGTGGTGTTGGGAAAACTGGTCAACCATCTATAAAAGAATGAAGCTAGAACACCTTCTAACACCATACACAAAAATAAACTCAAAGTGGATTAAGACCAGGACAAGAAATCTTAACTGGAAGAACTTTAAAATCAGAACTCGCCAAGGTGGCCTAAATAGTCTAATTGTGCTAAAGTTAGTGGGCCATCTGCTGGATAGTTTTAGCTTCCTGAGTATGCAATCACTGCTTCAATTACTTCCCACATTGTGCCACCTGCTACCATCTGTCTTTACTTGTGGGTTTCTCTATCTTGTGTCAGTGACTGGCACTTTCCAGTGTACTTGATATTTTGTAAACAAGAGCTCCTTTCAGAAGCAGAAAAGGATAAAAACAATGTTAAAGCAAAGAAACATGTCATTGAAAAAAAAAAAAGAAAGAAAGAAAATGAAGAAGAAGAAGACTTAAATACTGTTCTTCAGAAGGGGGAAAAAAAAGTCTTAGTTTTTCAAATTTGTTCTGTATTTACACATTCAGCATTCTGGAATCATTCCTAAAGGGCATAATTAGAGATTATTATTAAAAGTGGTTGATAACTAAGAACAGAAGGAATTTCCAAGAGGTAAAATGTGGTAGCTCTGTTGACAATTTTTGTGCATGTTAAGTCACTTCAGTTTTGCCTGACTCTTTGCAATCTCATGGACTGTAGTCCACCAGGTTCCTCTGCCCATGGGATTCTCCCAGCAAGAATACTGGAGTGGGTTGTCATGCCTTCCTCCAGGGGATTTTCCTGACCAAGGATCAAACACATATCTCTTACATCTTCTGCATTGGCAGACAAGTTCTTTACCTCTGACACCACCTGGGAAGCCCTAAAAAATGTCACCTATGCCTGTTGGAGCAAAGGAAGAATGGGCTTTTGATCTTCATATATGAGATTTCCCTTTTATGAAATACCGAAATAGTATCAGGATGTGTGTACGCATGGAGAAAAGATATCTGTTTACTACAGAGAATGGGCTAGAAGGATTGCCTTTATCAGTTTGGACTTCCATTGTATTGATTTCACTTGAAATAAAATAGATTGGATGGTTCGGAAAAGTTCAGAATGATCTAGGGTGAAAGAAATACAACTTCTCTTTGTGTGTACTTCAGGCAAGTCAATTGGGGCAGATCAAAGAACTACCTTAATGATTAACTGAATCTAATGTTCAAATAAAACCACAGAAGCAGTCAAAACACCTGAAAATGTTATAATCGATAGTGAAGCATATGCCTTTCTGAGAAAATGTAAAGATAGAACATGAGTTTAAGAGAAAGAAACTATGCAGTAGAAGGTGTCAGCAAATAGTGACTCTAAAAGAGACCAAAGCAAAGTCAAGATTTAAGCAAATGATTTGGTCATACAAGTGACCATAGTACTTCTTTCCGAGTCATAGTTCTGCTGTAATCTTGGACTGAATCGTGATTTGGGGGAGATTTAAGTATCCTCAGCTATAGAATTAACAACTCGCCTGCAAGATTTCTTCCATAGCAAATATTTTACTAGTGTATAAATGTAGCAATCCTTACAGCCAACTTCATCTAGGGATTCTGGTGGCTCAGCAGTAAAGAATCCACCTACCAATGCAGGAGATGCAGGTTAGATCCCTGAATCGGGAAGATAGCCTACAGAAGGAAATGGCAACTCACTCCAGTGTCTTGTCTGGGCTATACCACAGATAGAAGAGCCTGGTGGGCTACAAGACCATGGAGTTGCAAACTATCAGATGGGTATAGATTTCCTTTGCCTTTCACCTCTCTTCTCAGGTATTGTAAGACCTCTTCAGACAATCATTTTGCGTTTGTGCATTCTTTTTATCAGGGATGGCTTTGATCACCACCTCCTGTACAATGTTTGAATCTCCATCCTTAATTCTTCCAACACTCTGTCACATTAAATCCCTTGAATCTATTTGTCACTCCCACTGTATAATCATAAGGGATTTGATGTAGGTCATACCTGAATGGCCTAGTGGTTTTCCCTACTTTCTTCAATTCAAGTCCGAATTTTGCAATGAGTTCATGGTCTGAGCAATAGTCAGCTCCAATTCTTGTTTTCTTCTGACTGTATAGAGCTTCTTCATCTTTGGCTGCAAAGAATATTAATCAATCTGATTTCAGTATTGACCATCTAGTGATGTCAATGTGTAGTCTTCCCTTGTGTTGTTGAAAGAGGGCATTTGCTATGACCAGTGCATTCTCTTGGAAAAAGTTTGTTAGCTTTCATCCTGCTTCATTTTGTACTCCAAGGCCAAACTTGCCTGTTACTCCAGGTATCTCTTGACTTCTTACTTTTGCATTCCAGTCTCCTATGATGAAAAGGACATCTTTTTTTGGTGTCAGTTCTAGGTCTTGTAGTTCTCCATAGAGTCATTCATAGGGAGAGGAGTGGAACCTAAACAGTGTAATATATTTGGAGGCAGGTGTCTTTGTTCCAAACTCTAGTTAGCAATGATAATTCAATTTAATGGCTGACTATTTGGCCTTGTGTGACTCAAGTTCTCAGAAACTCAGGCCCCTCATTAAAGTATGAAACTATGAGGTGTGTTCACTGAACAAGATAATACAATTTTACTAATTTAAAGATTTCGTGTTTTCTATAGGAGCTTTATACATTAAGCTGGAAATGATATGGCAGCTTATTACAGTTGAGAAAATATGATAAGAATACTCATTTTTAACAGAGTGCCTACATGACTGTTTCAGGTAAAATATTTCAATAACATCAAATGAAAAATAGTGATAATAATCAAGTTTTTCTTAAGTGTGTAGAGCAAAGGGATTATGATGAGAGGGACATATGCTTATCTGAACATAAATGTATAATAAACATAATATTGTATTTAACATCAATAATGATGAGATATAGGTTTTTCTTGATATCAAATTTACCTTTCTGTGTTCCCTTCTAGCTGATCTGTATTTAGAACTGCAAATGTCCCAGGTGAACCACAGTAAATTATTTTCTGCCTAAAGCGTTTTAATCAATAATAAGTTGAATAGAAGAAAATATTTTCTTCTTCAGAGTCCAGTATTTCTATATATAACTAATTTCTCTAAACTAATTTTTTCCCTTTTGTGAAGGAGGAACAAATAAAATGTAATGCAAATCTATCAAGTTATGTATGTTACAAAAGGCCTTATCTAATTAGTGAATTCCTTCACTTTCTGGTGCATTTATTTGTTGCACATGATGTATGAGCATCGCATACAGCAAAACACACACACACACACAAAGTACATCGTCCAAAATATTGAAAAAGAAATATTGCCATTTCTTTTTCAGGTATATTTTTGACCCAAGAATGAAATCCCCATCTCCTAATTGGCAAGAGGATTGACAGGCTGAATCTTCACCACCGAGCCACTGGGGAAGCCTTATATATATATACACACTGTTAGTCTTGCCCTATTTTATTTTGTTCCAAGGCCAAACTTGCCTGTTACTCTAGGTATCTCTTGACTTCCTACTTTTGCATTCCAGTCCCCTAAGATGAAATGGACATCTTTTCTTAGTGCTATTTCTAGTAAGTCTTGTAGGTCTTCATAGAACTGTTCAGCTTCTTTGGCATTAGTGATTTGGGCATAGACTTGGATGACTGTGATATTGAATGGTTTGCCTTGGAAACAAACAGTGATCATTCTGTCGTTTTCAAGATTGCATCCAAGTACTGCATTTCAAACTCTTTTCTAGACTATCAGGGATACTCCATTTCTTCTAAGGGATTCTTTCCCTTAGGAATAGATATTAATAGTTGTCTGAATTAAATTTGCCCATCCCATTCTATTTTAGTTCCTTAGTTCACTGATTCCTGAAATGTTGATGTACACTCTCACCATCACCTGTTTGACCACTGTCAATTAAAAATTATTTTGCCGACAAAGGTCCATATGGTCAAAAGTGGTTTTTCCAGTAGTTATGTATGGATGTAAGAGTTGGACAATAACAAAAGCTAAGTGCTGAAAAATTGATGGTTTTGAACTGTGGTGTTGGAGAAGACTCTTAAGAGCCACTTGCACTGCAAGGAGATCAAACTAGTCAATCCTAAAGGAAATCAGTCCTGGGTGTTCATTGGAAAGACTGATGCTGAAACTGAATTTCCAATACTTTGGCCACCTGATGTGAAGAACTGACTCCTTAGAAAAGACCCTGATGCTGGGAAAGATTGAAGGCAGGAGGAGAAGGGGACGTCAGAGGATGAGATGGTTGGATGGCATCACCAACTTAATGGACCTTATGAGTCTGAGTAAGTTCCGGGAGTTGGTGATGGACAGGGAAGCCTGGCATGTTGCAGTCCATGGGGCCGCAAAGAGTCTGACAAAGCTGAACGACTGAACTGAACTGAAATGAAGTGAATTCACGTTGATTCATAGACATAGCATGCCAAGTTCCTATGCAATATTGTTTTTTATGTCATCAGACTTTACTTTTACCACTAGAAATATCCACAACTGGGCATTGTTTCTGCTTTGACTCAGCCTCTTCATTCCTTCTAGAGCTATTTCTCAGCTCTTCTCTGGTAGCATACTGGGCACCTACTGACCTGGGGAGTTCATCTTTCAGTGTAATATATTTTTGTCTTTCATGCTGTTCATGAGGTATTCAAGGCAAGAATGCTGAAGTAATTTGCCATTCCCTTCTCCAGTGGATCATGTTTTCTCAAAACCCTCCCCCTTAACCTGTACATACATACATACATACATATATAGATATAGATATATATGTGTGTGTGTGTGTGTGTGTCTTGTTGATTGTTTTTCTCTAGATTACTGTGACTAATAACAGGCATTACAGACATATAGAGATAAGTTTCAAAAAGAAAGAGCATTGTCATCTCTGTGCTCCATAGTACAACAGATAGAGTGCAAGGAGCCAAATGCTAAGAAATGTTAGAAGAAATTTGGTAGATGGTACCAATGAGTGGCAGGTCAGCTGTATTACTTACCATTGAATGCACTTTCTGTAAGAGAAAAATAATATTCTATCTTTTAAAGACTGTTATTTTTTTACCACTCATAGTTTTTTTTTTTTTAACACTAAAAAATTATTTAGCAACCTCCTAAATTGTCTTCATAGTGTATATTTGTGATTAGATGGAGTAAATGTAGTCAAATGATCTTAATCATAAAAATAGGGATACAATATCAAAATGCTTATGGATATTCTTATCTATAGTTCTGAGAGCACTTCTCACTGGAAATGTGGAAAATAAACTTATAAATTACTTTGCTTGGGGGGAAAACCCTCATTCTAACTGATATTTACCCAAAATAATATCATAAAAGTTAGCATTTTTAATACTTAGTTCAATTGTAATGAAATGCTCCAAGGATATACCTTCCTTAATATGTTCTTCTGGAGGCAGGGTCATTTTTCCATATGAAAGAAAGCTGTATGATTCATTGAGAACAAGGACTGTTCCTTTTGTTCAATGAGCTATATTTTATACTTAAAAACAGTAAGTTAGCATAAATATGAGTAAATGTAAACATAAATCAATGATGATTGAAAATATGTTTTTTCCTCTAGAACACCCTATTCTCCATGTGTTTGTATGTGTGTGCATATGTATATATATATGTGTGTGTGTGTGTGTATGTATAGATATACATATATGTATACACACACACATATATAAGGTGTTCTAATCACAGCATGGAATGAAGAGAAAAAGTAAAACACACATATACACAATCATATATTTTTGTCTGTTTTTAATGTCATCATCATTATACATGGGTTTATAACCTTAATGATTGAACTAGCCTCCCAGCTGCATAAATTATATAACAAAACTCACCATACAGAAGAGTTCATAATGGCGACAGAGTTCGGTTCAGTTCAGTTGCTCAGTCATGTCTGGCTCTCTGTGACCTCATGGATTGCAGCACGCCAGACTTCCCTGTCGATCACCATCTCCTAGAGCTTGCTCAAAGTCATGTCCATCCAGATGTCCATCCAGTTGGCTATGCTACCCAACGATCTCATCCTCTGTCATCCCCTTCTCCCCCTGCCTTCAATCTTTTCCAGCATTAGGGTCATTTCGAAGGAGTCAGTTCATCGCATCAGGTGGCCAAAATACTGGCGATTCAGCTTCATTCTCAGTGCTTCCAATGAATATTCAGGACTGATTATCTTTATTTATTTATTTTTCATTTATTTTTATTAGTTGGAGGCTAATTACTTTACAATATTGTAGTGGTTTTTGCCATACATTGACATGAATCAGCCATGGATTTACATGTGTTCCCTATCCTGATCCCCCCTCCCACCTCCCTCCCGATCCCATCCCTCTGGGTCTTCCCAGTGCACCAGCCCTGAGCACTTGTCTCATGCATCCAACCTGGGCTGGTGGTCTGCTTCACCCTTGACAGTATACTTGCTTCAGTGCTATTCTCTCAGAACATCCCACCCTCGCCTTCTCCCACAGGGTCCCAAAGTCTGTTCTGTACATCTGTGTCTCTTTTTCTGTCCTGCATATTGGGTTATTGTTACGATCTCTTTAAATTCCATATATATGTGTTAGTATACTGTATTGGTCTTTATCTTTCTGGCTTACTTCACTCTGTATAATGGGCTCCAGTTTCATTCAGCTCATTAGAACTGATTCAAATGAATTCTTTTTAATGGCTGAGTAATATTCCATTGTGTATATGTACCATAGCTTCCTTATCCATTCATCTGCTGATGGGCATCTAGGTTGCTTCCATGTCTTGGCAATTATAAACAGTGCTGCGATGAACATTGGGGTGTACGTGTCTCCTTCAGATCTGGTTTCCTCGGTGTGTATGCCCAGGAGTGAGATTGCTGGGTCATATGGCAGTTCTATTTCCAGTTTTTTAAGGAATCTCTACACTCTTCTCCATAGTGGCTGTACTAGCTTGCATCCCCACCAACAGTGTAAAAGGGTTCCCTTTTCTCCACACCCTCTCCAACATTTATTGCTTGTAGACTTTTGGATAGCAGCCATCCTGACTGGCGTGTAATGGTACCTCGTTGTGGTTTTGATTTGCATTTCTCTGATAATGAGTGATGTTGAGCATCTTTTCATGTGTTTGTTAGCCATCTGTATGTCTTCTTTAGAGAAATGTCTGTTTAATTCTTTGGCCAATTTTTTGATTGGGTCATTTATTTTTCTGGAATTGAGCTTCAGGGGTTGCTTGTATATTTTTGAGATTAATCCTTTGTCTGTTTCTTCATTTACTATTATTTTCTCTCATTCTGAGGGCTGTCTTTTCAACTTGCTTATAATTTCCTTTGTTGTGCAAAAGCTTTTAAGTTTCATTAAGTCACATTTGTGTATTTTTGCTTTTATTTCCAATATTCTGGGAGGTGCCATAGAGTATCCTGCTGTGATTTATGTCAGAGAGTGTTTTGCCTATGTTCTCCTCTAGGAGTTTTATAGTTTCTGGTCTTACATTTAGATCTTTAATCCATTTTGAATTTATTTTTGTGTATGGTGTTAGAAAGTGTTCTAGTTTAATTCTTTTACAATTGGTTGACCAGTTTTCCCAGCACCACCTGTTAAAGAGGTTGTCTTTTTTCCATTGTATATTCTTGCTTCCTTTGTCGAAGATAAGGTGTCCATAGGTATGTGGATTTATCTCTGGGCTTTCAATTCTGTTCCATCGATCTATATTTCTGTCTTTGTGCCAGTACCATACTGTCTTGATGACTGTGGCCTTGTAGTAGAGCCTGAAGTCAGGCAGGTTGATTCCTCCAGTTCCATTCTTCTTTCTCAAGATTGCTTTGGCAATCTTTGTGTTTTTTTTGTTGTTGTTGTTGTTTTTTGTTTTTTTTTTTTTTGTATTTCCATACAAATGGTGAAATTATTTGTTCTAGTTCTGTGAAAAATACCATTGGTAGCTTGATAGGGATTGCATTGCATCTGTAGATTGCTTTGGGTAGTATACACAGTTTCACTATACTGATTCTTCCAATTCATGAACATGGTATATTTCTCCATCTATTTTTGTCCTCTTTGATTTCTTTCATCAGTGTTTTATAGTTTTCTATATATAGATCTTTCATTTCTTTAGGTAGATATACTCCTAAGTATTTTATTCTTTTTGTTGCAATGGTGAATGGTATTGTTTCCTTAATTTCTCTTTCTGCTTTCTCATAGTTAGTGTATAGGAATGCAAGGGATTTCTGTGTATTAATTTTATATCCTGCAACATTACTGTATTCATTGATTAGCTGTAGTAATTTTCTGGTAGAGTCTTTAGGGATTTCTATGTAGAGGATCATGTTGTCTGCAAACAGTGAGAGTTTTACTTCTTCTTTTCCTATCTGGATTCCCTTTATTTCTTTTTCTGCTCTGATTGCTGTGGCCAACACTTCCAAAACTATGTTGAACAGCAGTGGTGAGAGTGGACACCCTTGGCTTGTTCCTGACTTTAAGGGAAATGCTTTCAATTTTTCACCATTGAGGATAATGTTTGCTGTGGGTTTGTCATATGTAGCTTTTATTATGTTGAGGTATGTTCCTTCTATGCCTGCTTTCTGGAGAGTTTTTCTCATAAAAGGATGTTGAATTTTGTCAAAGGCTTTTTCTGCATCTATTGAGATAATCATATAATTTTTATCTTTCAATTTGTTAATATGGTGTATTACATTGATTGATTTGCAGATATTAAAGAATCCTTGCATTCCTGGGATAAAGCCCACTTGGCCATGATGTATGATCTTTTTAATATGTTGTTGGATTCTGTTTGCTAGATGTTGTTAAGGATTTTTCCATCTATTTTCATCAGTGATATTGGCCTGTAGTTTTCTTTTTTTGTGGCATCCTTGTCTGGTTTGGTATTAGGGTGATGGTGGTCTCATAGAATGAGTTTAGAAGTTCACCTTCTTCTGCAATTTTCTGGAAGAGTTTGAGTAAGATAGGTGTTAGCTCTTCTCTAAATTTTTGGTAGAATTCAGCTGTGAAGCCATCTGGTCCTGGGCTTTCGTTTCCTGGAAGGTTTCTGATTACAGTTTCGATTTCCATGCTTGTGATGGGTCTGTTAAGATCTTCTATTTCTTCCTGGTTCAGTTTTGGAAAGTTATACTTTTCTAAGAATGTGTCCATTTCTTCCAAGTTGTCCATTTTATTGGCATAGAGCTGCTGGTAGTAGTCTCTTATGATCCTTTGTATTTCAGAGTTGTCTGTTGTGATCTCTCCATTTTCACTTCTAATTTTGTTGATTTGGTTCTTCTCCCTTTGTTTCTTGATGAGCCTGGCTAATGGCTTGTCAATTTTATCTACTATTTCAAAAAACCAGCTTTTAGCTTTGTTGATTTTTGCTATGGTCTCTTTTGTTTCTTTTTTTTTTTTTTTTCTTTTGTTTCTTTTGCATTTATTTCTGCCCTGATTTTTAAGATTTCTTTCCTTCTACTAACCCTGGGGTTCTTCATTTCTTCCTTCTCTAGTTGCTTTATGTGTAGAGTTAGGCTATTTATTTGACTTTTTTCTTGTTTCTTGAGGTAAGCCTGTAATGCTATGAACCTTCCCCTTAGCACTGCTATTGCAGTTTGTATGAACATGAACCCAAAACAACAAAGCAAATGGCAACAGGACCATTCTTATCAATAATTACCTTAAATGTAAATGGGTTGAATGCCCCAACCAAAAGACAAAGACTGGCTGAATGGATACAAAAGCAAGACCCTTATATATGCTGTCTACAAAAGACCCACCTCAAAGCATGGGACACATACAGACTGAAAGTGAAGGGCTGGAAAAAAATATTCCATGCAAACGGAGACCAAAAGAAAGCAGGAGTCGCAGTACTTATATCAGATAAAATCGACTTCAAAATAAAGGCTGTGAAAAGAGACAAAGAAGGTCACTACTTAATGATCAAAGGATCAATCGAAGAAGAAGATATAACAATTATAAATATATATGCACCTAACATAGGAGCACCACAATATGTAAGGCAAATACTAATAAGAATGAAGGGGTAAATTAACAATAACACAATAATAGTGGGAGACTTTAATACCCCACTCACACCTATGGACAGATAAACTAAACAGAAAATTAACAAGGAAACACAAACTTTAAATGACACAATGGTCCAGCTAGACCTAATTGATATCTATCAGACATTTCACCCCCAAAACAGTCAATTTCATCTTTTTCTCAAGTGCACATGGAATCTTCTCCAGAATAGATCACATCCTGGGCCATAAATCTAGCCTTGGTAAATTCAAAAAAATTGAAATCATTCCAGTCATCTTTTCTGACCACAATGCAGTAAGATTAGATCTGAATTACAGGAAAAAAAAAAAAACAACTATTAAAAATTCCAACATATGGAGGCTAAATAACATGCTTCTGAATAACGAACAAATCATAGAAGAAATCAAAAAAGAAATCAAAATATGCATAGAAACGAATGAAAATGAAAACATAACAACCCAAGACCTATGGGACACTGTAAAAGGACTGATTTCCTTTAAAATTGACTGGTTTGATCTCCTTGCCATCCAAGGGACTCTCAAGAGTCTTCTCTGACACCACAGTTCAAAAGAATCAATTCTTTGTTGCTCAGCTTTCATTATGGTCCAAGTCTCACATCTCTACATGACTACAGGAAAAAAAAAAAAAAAAGCTTTGACTAGACAGAATTTGTTGGTAAAATAATGTCTCTGTTTTTAAATATGTTGTCTAGGTTTGTCATAACTTTTCTTCCAAGGAGAAAGTGTCTTTTAACTTCATGGCTGCAGTCACCATCTGCAGTGATTTTGGAGCCCAGAAAAATTAAGTCTCTCATTGTTTCCCCTTGCCATGAAGTGATGGGACCCAATGCCATAATCTTAGTTTTTTGAATGTTAAGCTTTAAGCCAGCTTTTTCACTGTCCTCTTTCACCTTCATCAACAGGCTCTTTACTTCTTCTTTGCTTTCTGCCATAAGGGTGGTGTCATCTGCATTTCTGAGGTGATTGATATTTCCTCCAGCAAACTTGATTCCAGCTTGTGCTTCATCCAGCCCAACATTTCTCATGATGTACTCTGCATATAAGTTAAATAAGCAGGGTGACGTTATACAACCTTGTTGGACTTCTTTCCCTATTTGGAACCAGTCCATTGTCCATGTTTGGTTCTAACTGTTGCTTCTTGACCTGAATACAGATTTCTCAGAAGGCAGGGAAGGTGTTTTGGTTTTCTCATCTCTTTAAGAATTTTTTTTCACAGTTTGTTGTGATTCACACAGTCAAAGGCTTTAGTGTAGTCAATAAAGCACAAGTAGATGTTTTCCTGGAACTCTTTTGCTTTTTCTATGATCCAATGGATGTTGGGAATTTTATCTCTCTGGCTCCTCTGTCTTTTCTAAGTTCAGCTTTGACTAGGCCAAATAAAAGGGATCCCATATTATGGTGATTTAGAGGGTGGGATCTTTGGTCAAGCAGTCTGGATTCAGCTTTCAGAAAAATCAATAAGCTCTGAGATATGGCAGTTTTACCTTCTCTAAGCCTATTTTCGAATGTGCAAAGTGAGGGTAATAATGATAACTACCAACCTTGTCCTGATTACAAGAGGTGATTCATGGAATTAAGTTAGCACAATTCTTGGAATACAATGAGGAGCTAATCATTGTTATAATTAATATTAGTAACAGTATATGGGGGAGACATTTATGGAGACACTTAGCACTCTGTACCAGAAACATTGATATTTTAGGTGTATGTAGCTAAAGACCATGAACTTTAAAATCTGGCTTGCTCAGCCTTACAAAACTAGGTCTGTGTGATTTGTTCCTACAAATTCTGTCATCCTCCCAAAGATTAACTGTAAGAAGAAAAAGTCACTTAGAGACCAATAGATACAGGCACAGGAAGGGCAATAAAAATGGGATTTCAAGACTATATTTTGGAACTAGATGACTTTTCTGTCAAAGATGTTTCCGGGGAGAATGAGGCAATGAGAATCACGCAGAAGAAGAGGTCAATTAGGATGTCAATAGAGGTTTCTGAAACAGGTCCAAGAGCTCAGTTTGAATCAATCTATTCATTAAATACAGTATAGGTAGTGCCCCTATAGCATTGCCAACTGCAAGATGTGAGTGAAGTTTGGGTAAAGACCTAAATAGCAGTGGTGTGGAATGGTAAGTACAAGGCATCTTTCAACTGTTTATGAACAGGAAATGCAGCCACTAAACACGATCCACTGCTTTGGATAGACTCCCAAGAGTTAAAAACGTCCCATTCATTTTTTTCTGCTTTGTAAATTTGAGCACATCATCTCTTATCATTAAAAATGCAGGAAAACCCATTAGAGGAATATCTTAAAATGAACAAAGGATTAGTTTTAATATTAGAATTACAGAGTGACCCTTATAAATTTCCTAATTATTTTCCTTTCTGTGCATATTAGCAATGCCTTTTAGCTACATTAGCATTTACATATGCTTACAACACATGTGTAAGCATTTGTGTTGTCTGCATATGTAACCAATTACTTCATGACATACCTCCTAAATAATTGAACAGTCTCACTCCAGAGTGTGCAAACCAATCTATTCATACCCTCTCCACATACCACTGAGCTATACATGAGAAAGAAAAATAGAACAATTCATCTCTGTCATAAACTGAGATTTGTCTGGGCATTTTGCCATATTTTTATTCAATCTTCTGTCCCTGTATTCAGGTCTGATTTTCCGTTTCTATCATTCAACGATGTTGATTTTTTTTTTTTTTTTTTTTTTTGTAACTCTGGAATAAGCTTGTATATGTTTCATTGTTTTAAAATATAAATAGGTTTTCTCTAGGAAAGGACTATAACAAGCAAAAATGTAAATAGTTTTTGTTCTAATAAAAACTGGAGACTAAGAATGCTGATCGTTCTTTGATTACAAAGGCTTAGAGATAAAAAATAACCTCTAATCTTTTCTTTTGATACAACCATATATGTAATCTCTGATTATTTATTCAATAAATCTTTACTAAAAATTCAGTAAATTACTAGTCCCTAGGGACTTGGCTTCCCTGGTGGCTCAGAGGGTAAAGCGTCTGCCTACAATGTGGGAGACCCGGGTTCAATCCCTGGGCCGGGAAGATCTCCTGAAGAAGGCAATGTCACCCCACTCTTGTACTCTTGCCTGGAAAATCCCCTGGATGGAGGAGCCTGGTAGGCTATAGTCCATGGGGTCGCAAAGAGTCCGACACGACTGAGCGACTTCACTTTCACTCTTACAGAGCAAAATACTACACAATTTATGCTAGGATCCAGGGGTTCCCAATTAATGGTATATTCAACAGAATATTGTTGTTATCCACTAAATGACAAAGTACAGTTTGGGGATTCAAAGACAATTAAGGTCATGCCTATGTTCATGGAGATAAAAGTACTAGCAGACATTTAAAATTTTACCCAGTGACTGCTATAATAACATTATGCACAAAGTGACTGAAAACACATGGGAGAAGGATTTAACCCACATAGGTCGAAGCCCAAGGTCAAAGTCATTTTCTTGGAAGAGGCAATGACTAGAATTTCTGAATAAAAGTAAAAGAATTGATGAGTAGAAGTAGTACATGTGAAGGCCAGAGCTGAGGCTGAGCATGGCTCTTTGTCCTTCGAGTCCCACAGCATGGCTGCTACTACTACATAAGGACGAAGGTGAGTCTGGAGAGGGGATATGGGGGCAAAAGAGGGTGAACTTTTAAGACTTACAAAATCAGGCCAATTATTCTTCCCTGGAAAATCAGCCATATTTGCAGGTGTATGCATGCGTGCTAAGTCACTTCTGTCATGTCTGACACTGTGCGACCCTATGGACCGTAGCCCGCCAGGCTCTTCTTACAATGGGATATCCAGACAAAAATAATGGAGTAGGTTGCCATTTCTTTCTCCAGGGGATCTTCCCAATCCAGGGATCAAACCTGCATCTCTTACATCTCCAGCCTTAGCATTTTTTTTTTTTTTTTTTTACCACTAGCACCACCTGAAAAGCCGTTTGCAGATGACTCCCATTAAAATCACAAGTGTAGTAGTGGGATGGAGAAATTCTCAGTAATGGAATTCAGTTTAACAAACAAAACAATAAGAGAAAATCTGGAAGCTAGTCATAGTACTATGAGTTTGTGTAGCCATTTGCAAGCCAGTTCTTCCCTGTTATATAAATATAATCAGATGCTTGTCAGTTAATATCAGATCTTTTTTAGAGCAACAGAAAGCAGAGAATCTCACCAAGCTTAAATAGAAAGTATTTTATGACATCTCTAGATGAATTAAGCATTTTATTTGAAAGAAAGTAACTTTCATTCTCAAGTTTATTACTATAGCACCAAATTTATGGCAGTTATGTTTGGGTGATAAACTGGGCAGAAAAGATTATTTGCATGTATACTATTCTACATGGTTTGAGATATATATATGTGTGTCTGCATGCATGCTAAGTTGCTTCAGTCATGTCTGATTCTTTGTGACCCTATGGACTGTAGCCCACCAGGCTCCTCTATCCATTGGATTCTCCAGGCAACAATACTGGTGTGTTGCCATGCCCTCCTCCAAGGGATCTTTCTGACCCAAGGCTCAAACCTGTGTCTCCTGCAGCTTCTGCCTTGCAGGTGAATTCTTTACCACTGAGACCCTGAGGATGCCCCATATATATGTATATTTTAAAATATGTTCATACTATATTTTGATATTGTATATTGACAATTATGCCAAGTTATCATATTTACCCACTTTTTAGCTATGTGAAAATGAGCCCAGATATTTTGGAATGAATTCCTAAGAAAAATACTAAATTGTTTGTGGACTATAAGTGAGCATAGTGCCTGAAAAACTATGGACAGAGGTATATAACATTTTACAGAAGGTGGTGACCAAAACCATTCCAAAGGGGGGAAAAAAAATGCAAGAAGGCAAAGTGGTGATCTGAGGAGGCCTTACGAATAGCTGAGAAAGGAAGAGACAAACAGGTACACCCATGGCTGATTCATGTCAACATATGCCAAAAACCATCACAATACTGTAAAGTAACTAGCCTCCAATTAAAATAAATTAATTAATTTAAAAAAAGAGAGAGGAAGAGAGAAGCAAAAGGCAAAGGAGAAAGGGAAAGATATGCCCAATTGAATGCAGAGTTCCAAGGAATAGCAAGGAGAGATAAGAAAGTCTTCTTATGTGAATGATACAAATAAACAGAGGGAAACAATAGGATTGGAAAGACTAGAGATCTCTTCAAGATGACTGGAGATACCAAGGGATTATTTTATGCAAGGATGGGCACAATAAAGGAGAGAAATTGTTAAGATCTAAAAGACACAGAAGAGATTAAGAAGATGTAGTGATGATATACCAGAGAAAACAATGGCAACCCACTCCAGTACTCTTGCCTGGAAAATCCCATGGACGGAGGATCCAGGTGGGCGGCAGTCCCTGGGGTGGCTAAGAGTTGGACATGACTGAAGCCACTTAGTAGCAGCAGCAGCAGTGACGATATACAGAAGAACTTTTTACAAAAACAGTCTTAATAAACCCAGACAATCACAACGGTGAGATCACTCACCTTCAGCCAGACCTTCTGGAGTGTGAAGTCAAGTAGGCCTTAGGAAGTATTACTGCAAACAAAGATAGCAGATGTGATGGAATTCCAGCTGAGCTATTTCAAATCCTAAGAGATGACACTGTTAAAGTGCTGCATTCAATATGTCAGGGAATTTGGAAAACTCAGCAGTGGCTACAGGACTGGAAAATGTCCATTTTTATTCCAATTCCAAAGAAAGGCAATGCCAAAGAATGTTCAGACTACCATACAAGTGCACTCATTTCACATGATAGCAAGGTAATGCTCAAAATCTTTCAAGTTAGGCTTCAGCAGTACATGAACTGAGAACTTCCAGATATACAATGTGGATTCAGAAAAGGCATAGGAACCAGAGATCAAATCACCAACATCTGTTGGATCATAGAGAAAGCAAGGAAATTTCAGAGAAACATCTACTTTTGCATCATTGATTATGCCAAAGTCTTTGATTATATGGATCACAAAAAACTGTGGAAAATTCTGAAAGAGATGGAAAAAACAGACCATCTTACCTGTTTCCTGAGAAACCTGTATGCAGGTCAAGAAGCCACAGTTAGAACCAGACATGGGACAATGGACTGGTTCAAAACTGAGAAAGGAATATATCAATGTTATTATATATTGTCACCCTGTTTATTTAACTTATAAAGTACATCATGGGAAATGCATGTTCATTTATTTGTTGTTCTTGATGCAATGTTTATGTTGCATGGTGTTCATTTATTTGTTGTACATGATGCATGAACAGAGGAGCCTGGTGGCCTAGAGTCCATGAAGTCACAGAGTCAGACACAACTTAGTGACTAAACAACTGTGTATGTATACATACATACACATATATATGCATGCACACATACATGCACACACACACACACACACACATAGAGAGAGAGAGGGAGGAGAGAGAAAGCTTTATTATAAGATTTGTCATATGTGTGCATGCTATTATGGAGGCTGAAAAGTCTCAAGATCTGCGGTCTGAAAGTCTAAGACCAGAAGAACTGATGATGTAAGTTTGGGTTTGAGTACAAAGGCAGGAGAAGACTGGTGAAGACCAATGTCCCACCTGGAAGACCATCAGGCAGAGAGAGAGAAAGGGAGAGAGAATTCTTTCTTGCTTAGTCTTTTGTTGGATTCAGCATGTTAAATGAGGTTCATCTACATTGGTAAGAACAATCTCCTTACATAGTTTACCAACTCAAATGCTAATATCATCCAAAAGCATCCTCACAGACACACCAGAATAATGTTTAATCAGAAACTGAGGAACTTGTGGGCCAAACTGACACATAAAGTTAACCATCACAAGGTCCTTCTGTTTGCTGTCTATTGGTCAGAACTTAGTGATAGAAAAAGAATGGTAAATTTGATCTTTATCGTGGAAAATTATAAATCTAGATAAAAATCTAGATAGATATATGGTTGCAGACAAATTAGAAAACAGATAATGGGGCATATTTTTATTTAGTAGGTTCTGCTTCAAAGGAGTTCCTTTGTTATACCCTTTATAACACCAAAGGGTATAAAGAGAGAGAGAAAAAAAGGTTCTTAAATTAAAATAAATGAATTTAGTTCTCTGAATTATGGATAGTAATGTTGCAGCAGGCCAGTAACTAGGTATGAGCAGATTAGGAACAGGATCAGGTGCCAGGAAATCACAAGTCTTGTAAACAGTGGGGGTCCATAAGCAGACAAAGGAAAGCAGGAAACTTCAGATTGACCTAAGGCCACACATTTTGGATGATAAAGGTTAAAGTAGTGGACAAAGAAAGGTGGGAATCTCCTGAGTCCAAATTAACCTTCTGCTCATACGCTAATGAGGCTAATAACAAGATTCTCTCTACAGATAAAAACTGCTTATCTTGCATCCACACCATGACACTACTGGTTTAAACTAAATGGGGACAAAATCCACCCTCTCCTCAGGAAAATGGAGCTGGGATGAAAAATCAGGAAAGTTAGCACCCAAACTCCTCTTTCCACAGTGAATATTCTGCCCCTTCATTTAAATGCCATCATAACCAGCTTGCCAAAGAGGCCTGGGGCAGCAGCTTTTCACCTTTCTGCCTGTTCTCCTGAGTGTTCCTTGCTTAAATAAATGTTCACTTTACTTTCTTAACCTCTCTGCTTTGTCTCTGATCTCTTTAATGTTGAAGAAAAAACCTCAAATTCACCAAAAGTAATGTTCTGCAAAATTTTAAATAGTCATTGTTGTTCAGTTGCTAAATCCTATCTGATTCTTGGCAATCCCATGGACTGAAGCACACCAGGCTTCCCTGTCCTTTACTATCTCCTGGAGTTTGCTCAAACTTATGTCCATTGAGTCACTGATGCTATCTAACAATCTCATCCTCTGTCACCCCCTTCTCCTCCTGCCCTCAATCTTTCCCAGCATCAGGGTCTTTTCCAGTGACTAAGCCCTTCACATCAGGTGGCCAAAGTATTGGAACCTCAGCTTCAGCATCAGTCCTTCTAATGAATATTCTGGGTTGACTTTAGGATTGATGGGTTTGATCTCCTTGCTATCCAAAGGACTCTCAAGAGTCTTCTCCAACAACAAAATTTGAAAGCATTGATCCTTCTGCACTGTGTTCTTTATGGTCCAATGCTCACATACATAAATGACTACTGGAAAAACCATAGCCTTGACAATATGGACCTTTATTGGCAAAGTGATGTCTCTGCTTTTTAATATACAACCTGGGTTTGTCATAGTTTTCCTTCCAAGGAGCAAGCGTCTCATAATTTCATAGCTGCATTAACCATCAGCAGTGATTTTGGAGACCATGAAAATAAAATCTGTCACTGTTCCACTTTTTTTCCTTCTATTTGCCATGAAGGGACAGGACTGAATATCATGATCTTAATTTTTTGAATGTTGAATTTTATGCCAGCGTTTTCACTCTCCTCTTTCACCCTCATCAACAGGCTCTTTAGTTCCTCTTCACTTTCTGCCATTAGAGTGATATTATCTGCATATCCGAGGTTGTTGATATTTCTCCCAGTAATCTTGATCCAGCTTGTGATTCATCCAGCTCACCATTTCTCATGATGCAATTTGCATATAGTTTAAATAAGCAGAGTGACAATCTTACAGCCTGAGGTAATCCTTTCCCAATTTTGAACTATCCCACTGTTCCATGTCCTGTTGTAACTATTGTTCTTGTCCTGCATACAGGTTTCTCAGGAGACAGGTAAGGTTGTCTGGTATTCTCATTTCTTTAAGAATTTCCCACGGTTTGTTAAGATCTAAAAAATCAAAGTCAAAATAATCACTATTTTCAACATTTGTTGATATTCTGATTTTGTGAAAATTGTAAAACAGTCAAGGTTTTGTCATTCTGAACTAAACTTTTGAAAATTTCTACTATTTTTTACACTGTTCCCTGTGAATTTAAGATTATCTCTTCATGATGAAAGAATTGGGAGATGAAGTAGAGAAGTTAAGAAAGTAAAGTGAGAGTTTATTAAAGCAAGGATATGCTCTCAGAGGAAGGCTGAGCAGACAGGTGAAGAGCTGTTGCCCCTGATTCCTTTTGTTACCAAGTCCAAGCTCTCTCTGCTTGCCACATGGCAGGCCAATTATCTGAGTGGTGAGGTATTGAGGCAAGGGATATGGTTTTATTCAGAAAGCCCAAAAACCAAGAAGATGGCAGATTACTATATCAAAATAATCATCTTAATGAAGTCTGAATGCCAGTTTGTTTTATAGAGCAGAGAGGAGGAAACAGTGAGGAATTAATGTAAAAAAGCCATAATTCTTGCAAATATCTCCTGGAATGGCCAGCCTAAATGTGTTACTTTCTTATTTTCTGCAGCCATCCATAGGTGGACCAAGTCCTTAACAAAGGTACTTTGGTTTAACATTCAGGCAGAGGAGAAGGGTTCTCTAAGGCAGGCCATTATGTAACTTTATAATAACAAAATGAATGAAAAGTAAAGGTTAAAGTCAAAGAAACAGGATCAACATGGAGCTAAAATTACTGTCTTCCCTGTCAGATGGTAAAGAATCTGCCTATAATGTGGGAGACCTGGGTTGGGAAGAGCCTCTGGAGAAGGGAAAGGCAACTCATCCCTTCTCTGCCTGGAGAATTCCATGGACAGAGGATCCTGGTGACTACAGGCCATGGGTTTGCAAAGACTCAGACATGACTGAATGATTAATGCTTTGTAACAATTCGGCAAGCCAGTTATAAGGGGCATACAAGTGAAGGGGCAGAATATTCACTGAAAAGAGAGGAGTTTGGGAGTCATGGTCCCTGGTTTTCATCCCAGCTCCATTTTTCTGAGGGGAAGTTGGATTTTTGTCTTTATTTAACTTAGATCAGAAGTGTAATGGCATGGGTGCATAATGAGTACATTTTGTCTGTAAGGTTAATCTTATTATAATGAGAGCACAATGAGCAAAAGGTTACATTTGGAAGCAGGAGATTCTCACCTTTCCCGCCTTTCTTTTTTGGCTACTTGAGCCCTTGTAACCCAAAATGTGTGGTCTCCTGTCTCTCTGAAATTTCCCGCTTTCCTTTGTCTGCCTATTAACTCCCACTCTTTACAAGATTTCCTGCCACCTGGTCCCTGCTCCCTTTTCTCTGTTCATACCTAACTACCTAGCCTGCTGTAACTGTGCTATATTACATATGTCTTACTATTTTTAAAATGATAGTGAAACACTTAATTTCATATATGTCTATATATGTACAGGGCTTCCCTTGTGGCTCAGCTGGTAAAGAATCTGCCTGCAATGTGAGAGACCCGGGTTTGATCCCTGGGTTGGGAAGATCCCTTGGAGAAGGGAAAGTTTACCCACTCCAGTATTCTGGCCTGGAGAATTCCATGGACTGTATAGTCCATGGGGTTGCAAAGAGTTGGACACAACTGAGCGACTTTCACTCACACAGTCACATATATGTACAATATATTTTGTATATGCATTATAACACATTGCAATGTCTTATATAGATACATTATAATGTGTTTGTTTTATATATAATGTGCATTATAATCTGTATACAGTCCACCAGGCTCCTCTGCTCATGGAGTTTTCCAGGCAAGAATACTGTAATGGGGTGCCATTTCCTACTCCAGGGGACTTCCTCGACCCAGGGATTGAATCCACTTCTCTTGAGTCTCCTGCATTGACAGACAGATTCTTTACCATTAGTGCCACCTGGACAGTCCATAATACATATTATAGTGTATTATCATGTGTATAGAATATATACATGAAATATATATATGTAAAACAAGCACACTTTCAAGACATTTAGAAGAGAGAAAAGCCCACAGATACAATAATTTTAATAACTAACTGATTAAAAGCCTGCAAGAAGATGAATATTGTTCTGTTAATAGTCATCTAACTGTGCTCCTGACCTACCTTGTGTGACCACTTTCATCTAAGTAGGTTATTCCGGGCTGACAGTTAGCATATGACAAATGTGTACTATGAGCAATTTACTATTTGTGGAACAAATTGAACAAAGAGAAAGGACTTAAAAAAACAAAACAAAACAAAAATCCAGGCTTCCCTGTCCTTCACTATTTCCTGGAGTTTGCTCAAACTCATGTTCACTGAGTCAGTGATGCCATCCAACCATTTCATCCTCTGTCTCTCCCTTCACCTCTTGCCCTCAATCTTTTCCAGCATCAGGGTTTTTTTCCAATGAGCTGGCTCTTTGCATCAGGTGCCCAAAGTATTGGAGCTTCAGCATCAGTCCTTCTCTGAATAATGGTAAATGGATAAATAGAAATATTTTAGAAATGTTTAAAATTTAAAATAAGCTAAAATATTGCATAAAATTCTACTTCCATATGGCTCATTGAAATTTCATTATTATCCCTTGTCTGCTAGAAAATGTACTTTAGTTATTTGTAAGTTTCCAAGCTGTTTCTGGATCTCAGCTATAAGGCACAGGCTGAATCATTCACAGTCTCTGAGACTTGTATTGGTTCAAGGTCAATGTGTTCAGAGGAATTTCCAAGAATCTTATTTTAGTTCTATCTTTGTAAAAGGTCAAAGATCATCTTAATAAAATATCTCAAGTAATAGTTAGGTAATATGTTAACTTTTACCTCAATAACTCACTTGAAGGAAAATACAAATATAAACAACCTTTGTGAGTACTTAAAATTATAGGCTCTGGAATTAGTCCTGAGTTTAAGCTCTAGTTTTGCTAATTGTTAGTTGTGTGAATTCAATAAATTTTTGCTCACAGCTTAATTTTTTCATCTCTAATATTAAGGTATGGAAGCTCAAAATATTACAGGATTCTTTAATGTTAAACATGGTAATACCAATAAACCCTTAAGCAAAATGCTTAGCACTGTATATACATAAATATAATTACTGTTAATATGCAGTTCATACAAAAATAATATTTTGTTAAGACTTCACTTTAGTCCTTCATATAGTGGCAACCAAAAGTAATAGCTGAAGAAGTGAAGAAATGAAAGTACAATTGTTAGAAAAGGATAAGCTTCTATTTGGTTAGAAGGATCCTCTCAGGAATAATAGAATAAAAAATAGAATAATAGAATAAAAAATTTTTAATTTAAAAAAAATTGGCTCAGTTATTATCATATTTTTTAAACATATTTTATTTGACTTTTAAAGCAAGCACACTTTCAAGACATTTATAAGAGAGAAAAGCTCACAGATACAATAATTTTAATAACTAACTGATTAAAAGCCTGCAAGAAGATGAATATTGTTCTGTTAATATTCATCTAAATGTGCTCCTGACCTACCTTGCATGCCCACTTTCATCTAAGTAGGTTATTCTGGGCAGACAGTTAGCATATGACAAATGTGTACTATGAGCAATTTACTATTTGTGGAACTAACTGAGCAAAGATGAAGGACTTTATAAAAAAAATCGTAGTCAGATGTTTCTCGAGTGTTTCATAGACCTAAACTTGAAATATTAATTAACACTTTAAAGAACTACATTTTATTTTTACATAAGTACAGAGGAAATACATCTATGGGACTATATAAGGCCCTTTTCAACAATACATAATTTCATTTTGTTCATGTAGTTATGTTTTTCACACTTTGTGAAATTTCCCAGTGAATGTATTATCGTTAATCTTAATAGGTCCCTTACACATGCTCTATTCTAGAGGTGCATAGAGAAGTTCCAGTTTCTCAAAGAATAAAAGCAAAGCATGTGGCCCACAGGCCTAAAGCTATGTGAATGACAATAAGCAAAATTTAAATGTTTAGCATTTATAAAACTGACCAGGGGATTCATTACCTAAATCATCAGAATAAATCTGAAAGTCACAAAAAAATCCTGAAAAGGTGTCATTTTCCTGCCTTTAAAAATGCCATGTCATTCTGTGTGCCATATGATATTTTGTTTTCACTTTCTTGGAGTTTCATTGGCTTAATCTGAGCAGAAAGATCCTGAGATGTATGCAGATTCAGAACAGGGTTGAAATGATGGAACTGCGTCTGAGGCAAAATTTAAAAATTTGTAATTGTAAACTATCATAAAGTCTTCCTTGGTGGCTCAGTGATTGAGAATGTACCTGCCAATTCAGGAGTCATGGGTTTGATCTTTGTTTGGAAAGATCCCCTGGAGAAGGAAATGAAAACCCACTTCAGTATTCTTGTCTGGGAAATTCCAAAGAAAGAGGAGCCTAGCATGCTATAGTCCATGGAGTTGCAAAAGAGTCAGACGTGACTTAGTGACTTAACAATAACAAAACTGTTGTAAACCTATGCATCTAAGTAGGTTTTATGTCCAAGACCTTAAAAATGTGTTTTAGATAGACAGAGAAAATATTGCCTAGATATTCAAATTATACCAGAAAATTGTATTTGTACTCAGGTAATTCCCTCTGAGATAAAATCTATATACTTTAGATGTGTATGAAATATATAAATATACATACATATATATATATATATATACACACTATACTATATACTATACACGATATATAAGATATATACTATATTATATTTTATATATTATATAATTATATATTATATAATATGCAAATATAATATATAATATTTATAATATATAAATACAAATATATTTGTGATAACATATGTATTATATAGCATATATTATGTTATATTATATTTATTATATGTTTATTTATATTTATTTTTAATATGTTATATATATTTATCTGTCTTAGACATGTGTTTTATATATATACATATATATATAAAATATATATATATATATAGCTGACATTGAAGCATTAAAAAACAATGTCACTATGAAAGTTTGACTGACACCAGTCATTTACCCCTGTGGTAATTTCTGACACCTCCTACTTAAAATCCCAAAGGTCAGAAGGATCATTCTATCTTACCATTAAGCCAACAGAGTATAAGATGGTTGGATGGCATCACCAACTCAATGGACTTGAGTTTGAGAAAGCTCAGGAAGTTGGTGATGTGCAGGGGAAGCTGGCAAGCTGCAGTCCATGAGGTTACAGAGAGTTGGACATGACAGACCAACTGAAATGAACTTACTATTAAAAATGCATATGACTTAATGAACTGTCTTAATTAGTCTTAGATGTGTCATGCGAGTGTATGCTCCTCGGTTCTTTGTCTCTTCACAACAAAAATTTGGAGTGACGGACATTGAAGCCCCCTCGGCAGGTCACAGCTCTTGGGAGGACAGACCATGTTATAGCTCTTAAATAAATCAGTGTTACAGCTCAGTGTTACAGCTCTATTTATTTAGCTAATAGCAGGAAAATCCATCTTCGAGGCATTAGGGCATGTAGATCCAAAGACGTGAAGAGAAGATCGCCCCATTGCGCCGGGGAGAGAGAGAGAGAGAGAGAAGAGGGCTTTGGCTCCTCTTTTTATGTTTTTTTGTTCCCTCTGGGCCTGTCCTATGCAAATTGAGCTTAGGCAGGAGCGTTGTTTGTTTTACCTGAAGTTCTCACTCTGGTCCATGGACCTTTCTTTGTTCTATTTTCGCGGGCTTTCCCCTTCCATGTCTTTTAGCCACCGCCAATTTGGACTCCTTATCCCTATTCTAACTACCTAACATTCCCCCCTCAAGAGCTGGGAGGCCCAATTCTTTGGGAATAGGGGCATCGAGGTCTCTCTGGGTACTTCCTGCTGAACTGGGATGGCGAGGGGCATTGGGCCTCCCCCTCTTGCTAGTCTCAGGCCTCAGAGGGTGGCTGAGGTTTTCCGTGGTTGGCTGTAGTTTTGTATCTTTGTTGAACTGGCGCTGCATGTCGTAGCTTGACCTGGGTAGAGACAAGATAAGTTAGACAATTGACAGTACATGGAGCAATCATTAGCAGCATCAATATGGCATAACAAGGACTAGTAGGGGCATTGGCCAATTTTAAATTTACATCACCAGGATGGCTCAAGTCTCTCCTTGTTCAAAATTAGAAGAACTATCTCCTGTCTGTTTTGCAGTGTTATTTCTGCCAAGCTGTGTTGGCTCTTTAGAGCTGTCTTGAGAAATCTTACCCCAGAGACTAGATTTTGGGGTTGTTGATTAGAATGACACTCATTTGTAGTCCTGAATAGGTATCTGAGATCTCCCAGGGGCTCACAGGTGTATTGAGTGTCCTCTTCTGTTTTCTTCCACAGCTTGATTCGTGAGTAGTGAATCCAGGAGTCATGTCCTGGCACCTTGACTGCTGTGGGAGTAGAAAGTATTACAGGGTAGGGGCCCTTCCATGTGTGCTGGAGTTGAGCCTTTGGGGACCCATCTTTCCAGACTTTAATTAGGACTTGAGTCGCTGGAGCATATAGTGGTGACTCCTTGGAGTCTTTTGGGTCTTGGCTCATACCCCACAAGCGTATATCCTGTTGGAATTGCCCGATGGCCATGGTATAAGACTGGAGGGTCTGAACCTCTGGATCTAGGAAGAGGTCATTGACATAAACAAAAGGTCTCCCATATAGCATCTCATAATGACTAAGACCAACCTGTTCCTTAGGGGCAATACGGGTACGGAGGAGAGCTATTGGTAAAACCTCCTTCCATCCTAGGGAGGTCTCTTGGGTTATCTTTTTTATCGCTGATTTTAAGAATTGGTTGGCTCTTTCTACTTTTCCTGAAGACTGCGGCCTCCAGGCACAATGGAGATAATAAGTAATGCCCAATGCTTTAGAGACTCTTTGGGTGATCTTAGAGGTAAATGATGTCTCATTGTCACTTTGTAATGACCTGGGCAGACCAAACCTTGGAATGATTTCATGGAGCAGTTTTTTCACTACCTCCTCAGTCTTCTCAGTTCAGGTGGGAAAGCCTTTAATCTATCCTGTGAATGTATCTATCATGACTAATAGGTATTTATACCCTTGAGAAACTGTCATCTGGGTGAAGTCCATCTGCCAGTCCTCTCCTGGATAGGCCCCACGTTGTTGGACGGGCTGGGCCAGCTGGGGTCTTCGAGCTCCTTGGGCGTTGTTTAACTGGCAAGTGAGACAAGAGGAGACCACTTGTCCTATAGTTGTTTGGAAGCCTGTTCCTCTGAAAGACCTTTCTAGTAATCTTTGGAGGGCCTTTTCTCCTAAATGAGTGATGGCATGTAAGGAGTTAACCAACTTCCATTGGAGGTTCCCAGGCAGAAAAAGGAGCCCCTCCTTTTGAAATCACCCCATATGATCTTGAAAGCCCTCACTCTTAGCTTTAAGAATTCCACCTTCTGTATATGAAGGAGTTTCTGACAAGTTAGTCTGTGGAACTAAGGTGGCAACCCCTATTAGGTCATGGTTCTGTAAAGCTGCTGTCTTAGCTGCCTGATCAGCTGCTTGGCTCCCTCGTGCCACTTCCATGCTCCCTTTTTGGTGTCCTTTACAGTGGGAGACTGAAACCTCAGTGGGCAGATGGACTGCCTCCAAGAGTCTAAGGATTTGATCACCATATTTGATTGGGGACCCTCGGGTGGTCAAATGGACCCTTTCTTTCCAAATAGCTGCATGTGCATGTAGCACCAGAAAGGCATACTTGGAGTCAGTGTAAATGGCTATTCTTTTTCCTTTTCCAGCTCTAAAGCTCGAGTCAGGGCTATGAGCTCAGCTAATTGGGCTGAAGTACCTGGTGGCAAAGGCTTAGTCTCTATGGTCTCAAAATTAGAGACAACTGCATATGCAGCTCTTCTTTTTCCATCCAAAACAAAGCTGCTTCCATCAGTGTACCAGATTTCCTAGGGATTGGTCAGAGGATCTTCTGACAATCCCTCTCGGGGTTTTGTCCAGTTGTCCAAGGTTTCTAGACAGGAGTGAAAGGGGAGAGAGCCCTCGGGGGTAGGCAGGAGGGTGGCTGGGTTAAGAACCTTCAAGGGGATATAGTGAGGCCTGGATTTTCCATCAGTATTACTTGATATCTGAGGATTCTTTGCTCAGACATCCATAAATGGCCTCTCCCACTTAGGAGTTGTTTTACTTGGTGGCTGGTAAAAATAGCTAGTTTGCCCCCAAATGAGAGTTTTAAAGCATCTTCTATCATGATTGTGATAGCTGCAAGATTTCGAAGGCAGGGGAGCCAGCCTTGGGCAGTTGGATCAAGTCTCTTGGATAAGTAAGCTACAGGCTGGGGCTCAGATCCCAACCTTTGAGTTAACACTCCCAAGGCTATTCCCTCTCTTTCATGGACTTAAAGTTGGAATTTTTTTTTTTTGGATCTGGCAACCTCAAGGCAGGTGCCTGTGTTAAGGCCTGTTTAGTGTAGGCTCTGCCTTCTTTTGAGGAGTTCCCCACATTAGTGGGATTGAATCATCTCGTCCCTTTAAGCTTTTATATAAGGGCTGGACAATTAGACCATAGTTGGGTATCCAGATTCTACAATACCCAGTTAGCCCCAGGAAAGCTCGCAATTGTTTTCGAGTCGTGGGGCAGGGCAACTGGAGGATTCCTTGTACCCGATCAGAGGACAGTCTTCTGGACCCATGTGTAACCTGAACTCCCAGGTAAGTGATCTTTGTCTCGACCATCTGTGTCTTGGCACAGGAGACTTTATATCCCGTTTCTGCCAAAAAGTTTAGAACCTGAATTGCATTTTGTTGGGCATTTTCCTCATCTGGAGAGCAGATTAGTAGGTCATCTATGTATTGTAATATTTTCCCATTAGGTCCCAGGTCCAAATCTAAGAGATTCTGGCTAAGGGCCTGTCTAAACAAGTGGGGGCTATCTCTGAACCCCTGAGGTAATACTGTCCAAGTCATCTGTTGGTGTTTTTCTCCTGGGGCCTCCCACTCAAAGGCAAAAAGATATTGGGATTCTTTAGCCAGTGATGTGCAAAAAAAATGCATCTTTGAGATCCAAGACTGTAAACCACTTGGCAATGGGTGGGATTTCTCCCAAGATTACATAGCGATTGGGTACTGTGGGATGGAGGGGGACTACAGCTTCATTTATAATCTGGAGATCTTGAACCATTCGTCAGGTTCCGTCCTTTTTCTTTACTGAGAGGATTGGTGTGTTACATGGCAAACTGGTGGGGACCAATAGCCCACAAGCAAGGAATTTATTTATTAAAGGCTGTAGTCCATCTGGAGCCTCTCTTTTGAGAGGATGTTGTTTCTGGTTAGGAAACCGAGTGGGATCTCGGAGGACAATGATGACCGGTTCAGCTTGGTGGGCTGGATCCCCTGGTCCCACACCTGGGGGTTAATTTTGTCCTTCCATAGTCTTTGTTCTCTCTCTATTGGAGAAGGTGTAATGGATTCCTCAGTAGTAACCAGAAGCTGTAGGGCCCTAGGGGCTGAAAACTTCCCATCACAAGGGTGGTCCCCAGTTTAGTGAGTATGTCTCTTCCCATTAAGGGAGTAGGACACTCAGGGACCACCAGGAACTGGTGGGAGAATGTCTGTCCATCCCAGCAACAAAGAAGTGCTTGGGTGAATCTTTTAAAGTAGCTGCTTTTCCTGTAGCACCCAAAATGGTACAGGTTTGGGAGGAGAAGGCTCCAGAGTAGGAGATCAAGACAGAGTAGGTAGCCCCTGTGTCAACCAAGAAATTCTCGGACATACCTGCCACATCCAGTTGCACCCTTGGCTCCAGCCCCGTGATGGTTATCTGTGACAGGCAGGCTGGCTGGAGCAGGCCGCTTTAGTCCTCTTGAACCATCGTGAGGGCAGGCTTGGTGCTTGACCTTGAGGCTCTTGGGTCCCGAGGGCAGAGTGCTGCCCAATGTCCCGGTTGATGGCATTTGTGGCAAGCTGTTCTAGGAGACTTGTCTCGGTTAGAACACTCTTTGGCCCAATGCCCTGCCTGTCTACAGATTAGGCATTTGCCTCGTGCCTTGTCATTCAAGGGCTCGGGGTGTGCCATAGGGCTTCCCTGGAGGGCGGCCAGCATCTGGGCAGGCCTTGTCTCTTTCCTTCTCTCCCTCTCCTGGGCCTTGGCCTCCTTCTCCTGTTCTCTGTTATAAAAGGTATTGGTGGCTGGCTGGATCATCTCATCTAGAGAGGCAGCAGAGTCCTGCTGCTGTAGCTGTTGTAACTTAATTCTGATATCTGATGCACATTGGGACAGGAATTTGTCCTTTAAAATCACCTGTCCTTCGTAAGAGTCTAAGTCCAAATTGGTAAACTTTTGGAGGGCCTCTTTTAGCCTTTCTAGAAAGGCAATGGGGTTCTCATTGGACTCCTGAGTTATTCCTGAGACCCGGGCATAGCTGATGACTTTTTGCTGGGCTGCTTTCAGTCCTGCCTTTATACAGATTAGAAAATGATCCCTTTCCCAGATGTGCTCAGGGTTATTATAATTCCAGTTAGGATCGGAGGAGGGGACTGCAGTTTCCCCTACTGGGTATCTATCGCTTGACATGTGAAGCCCTGCTGCATGCCTCCGGGCTTCCTTTAAGACCCTAGTATGTTCAGGGTCGGATAAAGTTTGACTAAATATGACCATGATGTCCTTCCATGTCAAGTCAAAGGCCAAGGTAATATGTTGGAACATATCTATATATTTGCCTGGGTCATCTACATAGCTTCCCAGGTCTTGTTTGATCTTAGTTCTAAGAGGGAGAAGGGTTTATGGACGTGGGTTGGTCGGAATTCTCCTCCAGTTTCAACTAAGGGACATACTCGAGCTGGCTTTTGTGGAGGGGGTGCTCCTGGGTATGGGGGCACGCTTGGATACAAGGAAGAAGCACCAGGCAACTCGGGAGCTGTGGGAGGTGAGCCTTCATGGGGGGGGGGGGGGCTTCCTTCTCTTGGTTGCCTCTGTCCATTTCCCTTGTCTTTTGCAGAATAATTCTAATTGCAGATGGTATTGTAATTTAAAGTCCCATCCTTGGGCCAGTGTCCCTCGCCCCCAGTGGATACAGTGGCCACGCAGTGGCACAAAAGAATTTTAAATGACTCCTCCTCAGAGTTAGAGGATTGAACAGCTTCCAGTTATCAAGGATGCATCCCAAGGGCATCTGCCAGGAAGTGGATTGGTTATTTCCCATCTGAAAAACAGTCATGTTAGGGAGGGAAAGGAAAGGAAAAAACTAATAGGCCTTTTGAAACTTATCCTACCCAATACTGTCGCAACCTGAGAGCTAGGCGTCCCCGGGTCAGGATGCAGATCTCCAGGCAGGTTGAGGTGTGACAGCCTCCTAGAGATCGAATCCCTGGGCAGGTCGAGGCGTGACAACCTCCTGGGACCCGTGGGACTGGCGGATCCCTGAGCAGGTTGAGACGTGACAACCTTTCGAGGACCAGATCCCTAGGCATGATGACCTCCTGGGGCCCCCGGACTGGGGTTTGGGCGTCCCCAAGATCTCCAGTGTGACCAGTGCTAGGTAGGACTAAGGGGTTGGATATTATATAGTACTTCCCTCCCAAGGCCAGTTATTTTTTTGGTTATCCCTCTAGAAGATTGTAGAGGCAACATTGTGGGCCTGGATGGGGCCTGAGGAAAGGAGCATGAAACAGGAAGGAATGGGGGGCAGAGCACAACCTTTGAAAGAATGACATAGCATGGGGGTATAGTATAAACCAATTAAAATCAATTGGGTCCAAGATGACAAGTCAAATTCGAGCAAACCTTAATCTCCAATCTGTAAGCCAAAAGACACACCCAGAGGTGGCAGAACAGCTCTTAAGGCACTGTCAACAGAGGGAGAAGTGGGTGGGTCCCCAGTGGCAGGCATGATCCTCCCACTCATTAGCATATGAGTTTACCCCACGCTGCAAAACTTAGGCCACATTCCATGACCTAAGCCTTGTAGAATGGGCGCTTCTCTCTGAACCCTAACAAATCCACCTCCCACTTATCACTTTGTCTCTCACTGAATTTTTGCAATAAGACCTCAGAGCCTGGGCATCCTGGGTTTTGGTCGGGCTCGCATCCCAGGAGAGAGAGCTGAAGGACAGGAGGAAAAAGCAGTGGGAAAAACGTGCGAAGGAATCCCCTTCATAGCCTACTGGAAAATTTGCTAGATATCTGACCTGTGCTCAGTTTTCATTGGTCTGATTTTTGGCACAGAGAAGAATAGGGGCAGAAGAACACCCACCGGCTTGGGTAACCGCTACTGGGGCCTAGCAGATAGTGCTTTTGGGACATATCAACGAGTAGCCTCTCCAGAGTCCCTCAATTGCACCCACTGCTGCCCGCCTGTTCGAGGGGGGTTCATGGAAATGAGAAACAACAGATTGTAAAGGAATTAAGATTTTGTTAGGCATGTCCCTCCAGCCATAGGAGCGAGGACTTCCTACCTTAACCGGAGGTCTTCTGGAATCTGAGGCTGAGCCGCGTGAGCTTTCTGCTGAGTTCGTTTTTCATTGCCCCGGTTTCTAGCACAACAGGCCTTCCCCTGCACTGGGTTTTCTTCACGTTTTATATGTTTTTTTGTTCCCCCTGGGCCTGTCCTATGCAAATTGGGCTTAGGCAGGAGCATTGTTTGTTTTACCTGAGGTTCTCACTCCGGTCCTCGGACATTCCTTTGTTCTATTTTCGCGGGCTTTCCCCTTCCATGTCTTTTAGCCACCGCCATTTTGGACTCCTATTCCTTATTCTAACTACCTAACAGATGCAAGAATTGAATGAGATAAAGAACCGACATCTTAGGGACTGGTTGTTTTGAAGTCAGTCTCATGACACCACAAATACATTTTGCATTCAGAAAAAGTTGTGTATGTGCGTGTGTGCGAAGTCACTTCATTCATGTCAGACTCTGTTCTTTCAATGACTGAAACTTTGTCTTAGCCCTTTCTAAGCTGTAAATACATACTTTTATGGAAGTGATTCATTCATTGATTTCATTGATAAGACATTGATTATAAATTCATTAATTTATGTGTGAATTGTATATACAATGTACATAATTTAGTACATGTCTGAAATATATATAATGTATATAAGTTCATATATGTCTATATATATATGCATTTATAATGTATATATATTCAGACATGTCTGAAATAAATATATGTATATATAACATGTAGAATTTCATACATGTCTAAAATATATATATAGTGAATGCAATTTGATACATGTCTGAAATATATGTATATATATAATGTATATAATTTCATACATATCTGAAATTCTTATATGTATATATATTGTATATGAAGTGAAGTGAAGTTGCTCAGTCATGTCCAACTCTTTGCAACCGCATGGACTGTAGCCTATCAAGCTCTTCCATCCATGGGATCTTCCAGGCAAGAATACTGGAGTGGGTTGCCATTTCCTTCTCCAGGAGATCTTCCTAATCCAGGGATTGAACCTGGGTCTGCCACATTGTAGACAGACACTTTACCATCTGAGCCACCAGGGAAACTTGTCTCTATATTGTATATAATTTCACACATATCTGAACTATTATACATATAATTCCACACATGTGTGAAATATTATATATATATAATATATATAATAGACATATATATAATGTATATAATTTGATACATGTCTTACATGTATAATGTATATAATTTGATTCATGTCTTAAATATGTAATTTTTGCATGTCTGAAATATTATGTATTTATATAATGTATGTAATTTCAGACATGTCTGAAATATATATATGCATATATAATGTATATAATTTCAAACATGCATGAAATTATATGTGTGTATGTATACATATAATTTACATATAAATTAATGAATTTATTTATCAATGTCTTATCAGTGAAATCAATAAATGAATAATTTCCATAAAAGTATGTATTTACAGCTTAGAAAAGGCTAAGGCAAAGTTTAAGGCATTGAAAGGAATAGAGTCGGACATGACTAAAGTAACAACACACTCACACACAACTCTCTTTTATTTCAATTTTTGAGCTGTTTCTTGAATACAAACTATATATATGGAATCAAGAGACTAATTTCAAAACTATCAATCCCTAAGATGTTCATTCATTATTTTGTTTAATCCTTGCATCTAAAATAATTATGACAGTTCATTAAGCCATTATGAATTTTTAATAGTAAGATAGAATGAAACAAACTTCCTTTTCAGGATCATAGTTAGATCACAGAGTTCTCTTAAAGGCAAAATGACTTCCATATCTAGACCTCAACACATGAGTTTTTGTTTTGCAATCTACATGCATGTGTGCTAAGTTGCTTCAGTCATGTTTGACTCTTTGTAACCCTATGGACTATAGTCTGCCAGTCTTCCTCTGCCCACAGGATACTACAGGCAAGAATATTGGGCTGGGTTGCCATGCCCTACTCCAGTAAATCTTCTTGACCCAGGGACTGAAACTACCTCTCTTACATCTCCTGTATTTGGAAGGCAGATTTGTTACCATTAGTGCCACCTGGGAAGCCCATACAATCTCATGGTGGTCTTTAACTGCTAAATTTCAGTGGTTTATTCATATAATTGAAATAGCAATTAATGAGACTTACATGATTCCTGCAAAAATGGAAGACACCAAGTCAAAAAAAAAAAAAAAAAAATATGTAAAACTTTCATCTCTGTATAGGTTTCCAGCTTTCAGATTTAACAGTTTTTCTTTTTTGCTCTAGTACTGAATGTAATTCTGAGTCATTTAAAAGACAATGTAAATGGGCCCCTCTGCAAGGAAAATATTCCTCAAAAGGGATTAAGGAAAATAAAGTCATACACTTGATTTCTCTAAATTATTCTCCAAAAGCTACTTAATATAAAAGTAAAGATTGGTCCAGATAGCTCTGTTTGGCTGACACAGCAGCTCTCCAAACAACTATAACCATGAGTTGATGATTCATTACTATAGCCTGTGGGAGATTTAGTTTTCTTAAAGTAGAATATCATTTAAGAATAAATTAAACCAATTCAATCTTTCAAATTTAGGCCCACTCTAGGTCCTTGTAGGAGAGAAGATAAAAGCTTTGTAGTTACCTTTTAATGGAATGTTAGTGTACAGAATAAGCCTTTAAAAAATAATATACTTGATTTTTTAGAGCAGTATTAGGTTCAAAGCAAAACTGAGTGGAAGGCACAGAGATTTCCTATATACCTCTGGTCCCAAAATGTGCATAACCTCCCACATTATCAACCTTCTTCACTAGAGTGGTATTTATTTTACAATTAATGAATCTAATGCAACATCATTACCATCCAGAGTCCATAGTTTACATTAAGGTCTACTTTAAGTGATGTATATTTTATGTGTTTTGACAAATGCATTCATGATTATAGCATCATTCATAGTAGTTTCACTGCCCTAAAAACCCTCGGTGCTTCAATAAGTATTAAACTTTTAATAATTTTTTTTTTTTTTTCTGTAACATTCAAATTTTCTCAAGTAGTCACAAACTTCTTATTTTCCTGTGATTCTAGTTAGGAGGAGGATACTTCTTTAGGACTTATACATGCCAGACTCGGTATCTGAGAAGCTGGTAATCCAGAAACATCAGTATGCAGAGACTATAAGGAAAAAAAAAAAGAAAAGAAAATTTTATTATTTCTATCCAAAGGACCAAGAAAAGAGGAAGCCTGACAAGACAGAAAACTTTCAGGCAATGACAACCCTACTCTAAATCAAAAATTGTAGAAAACATCCCCCCACCCTCTAGCAAAGGCAAAGTAGAAATTTACAGTTTCTTCCTGGAAGGTTTTACAGGCATTTCCCACCCCCTCATTCCTTCTTGTTGGGAAAGAACGAATCCAGGAATTTCCTGACTGCTGAAGCTCATTCCAAAGTGGTGTCAGTGTAGACTATGTGGGAAGCCTCGACTTTTAACTCGGCCTTACTCCACCAGTCCATCCCAAAGAAAATCAGTCCTGAATGTTCATTGGAAGGACTGATGCTGACACTGAAACTCCAAAATTTGGCCACCTGATGCGAAGAACTGACTCACTGGAAAAGACCCTGATGCTGGGAAAGATTGAAGCCGGGAGGAGAAGGGGATAACAGAGGATGAGATGGTTGGATGGCATCCCCCATTCAATCAACATGAGTTTGAGTAAACTCTGGGAGTTGGTGATGGACAAGGAGGCCGGGCATGCTACAGTCCATGGGGTCACAAAGAGTTGGAGAAGCCTGAGGGGCTGAGGAGAACTGAACTGACTCCACCAGTAGGGGACCCCTATCACTCCCCACTGGCTAATATCTGAGGAAACCTAGTGGAAAACTGGGCTTTTCACACCCATAAATAGTAATAAGGCCATTACCTGTCTGCCATGTCAGTGATGGTCATGTAGGTAGGGAGCAGTAGCAGGTTGTCCTCCCATCACATATAGATTAGTATCAATGCGACCTAAACTTCTATCCCCACCCAGTAGTCGAAGCACCACTCATCCTCAGGGTCAATAGAAATTTATTGAGAAACCTGGACTTTAGCTCTCACCAGCCAAAATCAGTGGGAGTCTCTAACTGGGAAGTGTCAGAGGAAGACTGATAAAACACAAGATTTCTATATGATTTGTAGTTTCATAGCATAATACTCCAAATGTCAAATTTCAATCAAAATTACTCATTATAATATGAAGCAGATATATTTCCACTTGAATGACAGAAGACAAATAATAGATACCAATACAGAGACACAGAGATTATATAGATATTAGAATGATCTGATAATAATTTTAAAACAGCCACCATAAAAATGCTTTAACAAGCAATTAGAAATATGATGAAAAAATTGAAAAATAAAAATTAAGCAAGAATGTGTAGAAACCAAAATTAAATATAAAATACCATATATAATAACAAAAATGCAATACTTGGTTTAAAATCTGTACAAAGTTGGGAAGGATTACTGTGTTAATGTGTAAATTATGAAAGAAATAAAAAGACCTAAATAAATGAGGAGACATAACATTTCCATGAAAAGGAAAATATAAACACTAAATATGTTAATTCTCCTGAAAATTTATAATTATTTATAAATTGCAATATATAAATTCATACACACGAATGTGTGTGTAATATAATATTCTTATGAAAATTCAGATACAATTCTATAGATATAAACAAGATTATTCTAAACTTTATTTTAAAAAGTAAAAGTACTAGAATAGCTAAAACAACTTAGAAAAAGAAGAAAGTGAACAGAATAACACTAAGAAGCTTTTTAAGATGTTATATAACTATAGTAATTAAATTTATGAAGTACTGGCAAAGAGATAGATATATACACAGATAAATGGTCTAGAGGAGTGATTCTGGAAATAGAACAACTGACTGATTTTTTCTACAAAAATTATTTAACAGAAAGAGGATAACCCTTGAACCAAATGGTGTTTGAAACCTTGGATACTCATAAGCATTTTATAAACAGAAATGAAATTAATTAATTAACCTTTATTAAATCTCACAACTCATATAAAAATTTACTCAAAACAAATAGCAGGATTTGTATAATAGAATATGATAAAATGTTTAGACAACAAATTAGGAAAAGATCTTTGGGGTTGGAGCTTGGTGAAGATTTCTTAGACATAAATCCAAAAACATATTCTGTAAGACAAAAAATGATTAACTGAAATTAACAAAAAACCAAAATTTTGATCTACAAAAGATAGTTCAAGAGGAAAGAAACAGGTCATCAGTTCAGTCAGTCAGTTCAGTCTCTCAATTGAGTCTGACTCTTTGTGACCCCATGGACTGCAGGATGCCAGGCCTCCCTGTCCATCACCAACTCCCAGAGTTTACTCAAACTCATGTCCATTGAGTTGGTGATGCCATCCAACCATCTCATCCTCTGTCATCCCCTTCTCCCGCCTTAAATCTTTCCCAGAATCAGGGTCTTTTCCATTGAGTCAGTTCTTTGCATCAGGTAGCCAAAATTTTGGAGTTTCAACTTCAGCATCAGTCCTTCTAACAAACACCCAGGACTGATCTCCTTTAGGATGGACTGGTTGGATCTCCTTGCTGTCCAGGTGATGCTGAAGAGTCTTACCCAACACCTCAGCTCAAAATAACCAATTTTTCGATGCTCAGCTTTCTTTATAGTTCAACTCTCACAACCATGCATGACTACTAGAAAGACCGTAGCTTTGATCAGATGGACATTTGCTGGCAAAGTAATGACTCTGCTTTTTCATAGGCTGTCTAGGTTGGTCAAAACTTTCCTTCCAAAGAATCAGAGTCTTTTAATTCCATGGCTGCAATCACCATCTGCAGTGATTTTGCAGTTCAAAACAATAAAGTATGTGACTGTTTCTACAGTTTCCCCATCTATTTACCATGAAGTAATGGAATCAGATGCCATGATCTTAGTTGTCTGAATGTTGAGTTTTAAACCAACTTTTTCACTCTCCTCTTTCACTTTCATCAAGAGGCTCTTTAGTTCTTCTTCACTTTCTTCCATAAATGTGATTTCATCTGCATATCTGAGGTTATTGATATTTCTCCTGGCAATCTTGATTTCAGCTTGTGCATCTTCCAGCCCAGCATATCATGATGTACTCTGCATATAAGCTATTTAAGCAGAATGACAATATACAGCATTGACATATTCCTTTCCTGATTTGGAACCAGTCTGCTTTTCCATGTCCAGTTAACTGTTGTTTCTTGACCTGAATACAGATTTCTCAGGAGGCAGGTCAGGTGGTCTGGTATTCCCATCTCCTTAAGAATTTTCCACAGTTTGTTGTGATCCACACAGTCAAAGTTTTGGCATAGTCAATAAAGCAGAAGTACATGTTTTTCTGGACTTCTCTTGCTTTTTTGATGATCCAGTGGATGTTGGCAATTTGAGCTCTGGTTCCTCTGCCTTTTCTAAATCCAGCTTGAATATCTGGAAGTTCATGGTTCACATATTGTTGAAGGTGGGCTTGGAGAATTTTGAGCATTACTTTTCTAGCATGTGAGATGACTGTAATTATGCGGTAGTTTGAGCATTCTTTGGCATTACCTTACTTTGGGATTGGAATGAAAACTGAGTTTTTCAGTCCTGTGGCCACTGCTGAGTTTTCCAAATTTACTGGCATATTGAGTGCAACACTTTCACACCATCATCTTTTAGGATTTGAAATAGTTCAAGTGGAATTCCATCACCTTCACTGGGTTTTCCATAGTGATGCTTCCTAAAGACCACTTGACTTCACATTCCAGGATGTCTGGCTCTAGGTGAGTGATCACACCATTGTGGCTATCTGGGTCATGAAGATCTCTTTTGTATAGTTCTTCTGTGTATTCTTGCCACCTCTTCTAATATCTTATTCTTTTGTTATGTCTATACCATTTATGTCCTTTATTGTGCCTATCTTTGCATGAAATATTCCTTTGGTATCTCTAATTTTCTTGAAGAAATCTCTAGTCTTTCCAATCCTATTGTTTTTCTCTATTTCTGTCAAGGGAATAAAAACAGGTTATATACTTCAAGAAAATATTTGTAAACCATGAATCTATCAAAGACATATCAAGAATAAAGAATTTAAAAATTCTATTTCAAAATATTCAAAAAAAAATTATAAGAAGAAAGTAGAAAAAATTTATAAAGGGAATTTCCACGAAGAAAATCAGTTCAGTTCAGTCTCAGTCAGACTTTGCAACACCATGGACAGAAGCTTGCCAAGCTTCCCTGTCCATCACCAACTCCCAGAACTTGCTCAAACTCATTTTATCCAGTTGGGGATGCTATCCAATCATCTCAGCCTCTGTCCTCCCCTTCTCCCCCTGCCTTCAATCTTTCCCAGAATCAGGGTCTCTTCTATTGAGTCCGTTCTTCAAATCAAGAGGCCAAATTTTTGCAGCTTCAGGTTCAGCACCAGTCCTTCCAATGAACATTCAGGTCTAATTTCCTTTAGGATTGACTGTTTGCTTTTCTTGCAGAACAAAGGACTCTCAAGAGTCTTCTCCAATATCGCAGTTCAAAAGCATCAGTTCTTAGGTGCTCAGCCTTCTTTATGGTCTAACACTCCCCTCCATACATGACTACTGGAAAAACCATAGCTTTGACTAGATGAAACTTAGTTGAAAAAAAGAATGTCTCTGCTTTTAAATATGCTAAGTTTGTCATAGCTTTTCTTCCAAGGAATAAGCATCTTTAATTTCATGGCTGCAGTCACCATCTTCACTGATTTTAAAGCCCAATAAAATGAATTATGTCACTGCTTCCATTTGTTCCCTGTTTTCCATGAAGTGATGGATTGGATACCATGATTTTCATTTTTTGAGTGTTCAGTATTAAGCCAGCTTTTTCACTCTCCTCTTTCACTTTCTTCAAGAGTTCCTCTTCACTTTCTGCCTGGAAGGTACTGTCACCTGCATATCTGAGGTTGTTGATATTTCTCCTGGCAATCTTGATTCCAACTTTTGCTTCATCCAGCCCAAGTTAAATGAGCAGGGTGACAATATGTAACCTTGACGTACTCCTTCCCCAGTTTGGAACCAGTCCCTTCCTTGTTCCATGTGCAGTTCTTCTAACTGTTGTTTCTTGACCTGCATATAGATTTCTCAGGGGACAGGTAAGGTGGTCTGTTATTCCAATCTCTCGAAAAAATTTCCACGATTTGTTGTGATCCATGCAGTCAATATCTTTAGTGTAGCCACTGAAGCAGAAGTAGATGCTTTTCTGGAATTCTCTGACTTTTTCTATGATCCAATAGGCATTGATTACTTGCTCTCTGGTTTCTCTGCCTTCTCTAAATCCAGCTTGAACATCTGGAAGTTCTCAGTTCATGAAGCCTCACTTGGAGAATTCTGAGCATTACTTTGCTAGCATAAGAGATGACTGCAGTTGTGCAGTAGTTTGAACATTCTTTGTCATTGCCTTTCTTTGGGATTAGAATGAAAGCTGACCTTTTCCAGTCCTGTGGCCACTGTTCAGTTTTGCAAATTTGCTAGCATATTGAGTGCAGCCCTTTCAAAGCATCATCTTTTAGAATTTGAAATAATTCAGCTGGAATTCCATCACCTCCATTATCTTTGTTCATAGTGATGCTTCCGAAGGCCCACTTAACTTCATATTCTTGCATGTCTGCCTCTAAGTGAGTGATCACACCATTGTGGTTATCTGGGTCATGATCTTTTTTGTACAATTCTTCTGAGTATTCTTTCCTCCTCTTCTTAATATCTTCTGCTTCTGTTAGGTCCATACCATTTCTGTCCTTTTTTGTATCCATCTTTGCATGAAATGTTCCCTTGATATCTGTAATTTTCTTGAAGAGATCTCTAATCTTTCTACTGTTTTGCTCCATTTCTTTGCTTTGAATACTTAGGAAGGCTTTCTTATATCTCCTTCCTGTTATTTAAAACTCTGTATTCAGATGGGTATATTGTTCCTTTTCTCCTTTGCCTTTCACTTCTCTTCTTTTCTCAGCTTTCTCTAAGGCCTCCTCAGGCAACCATTTGCCTTTTTGCATTTCTTTTTCTTGGGGATGGTTTTGATCACCAGCGTCTATACATGGCCATGAACCTCTGTCCATAGTTCTTCAGGTACTGTGTCTATCAGATCTAATCCCTTGAATCTATTTGTCATTTTCACTGCAGTATCATAAGGGTTTTGATTCAAGTCATACCTTAATGACCTAGTGGTTTTCCCTACTTTCTTCAATTTAAATCTGAATTTTGGGATAAGGAGTTAATAGCAAAGAGCATATTTATATTCATATGGAAAATAAACACACATGAAAATGTACTCAAAATTATGCAAGTTAAAGTTCAGCAGGAGATATTATTATAAACCAATCAGAATGGCTAAAGGGAAAAAATTGGAAATACTGCCAAGGATGTAGATAAACTGAATCTGGCATATGTGACTGGTGGGAATATAAAATGAAATAGTAAATGTGGCAAGTATTTGACAGTTTCTTTAAGCAGTTATACTTACTCTAGAACCTAGTGGTTGCAATCTTGGACATTTATTCCAAAGGAAAACAATAAAAACCTATGTATGCACAAAACCTGTACATGAATGTTCCTAGCATCTTTGTTTGTAAGAGCCCAAACCTGAAAACAGCTAAAATATTCCTCAAAAGGTAAATTGTTAAACACAGTCATTTATCTGTATCATGGAATACTACTCAGCAATAAAAAAAGACAAACTAAAAATACACTCAATAACTTGGCTGGATTTCAAAAGCATTATGCTGAGTGGGGGAAAAAAAATCTCAGAAGATTATATACTATGTATTTCTGTTTATGTAACAGTCTTGAAAAAATTACAGAAATGCTGAACAGGTTAGGATTTGTCCATTTTAGTGATAGTAGGAAGGGCTAGGGAAGGTATTACATAAGTTAGAATATAATGAGTGAGCTATGATGAAAGACATTCTGTATCTTGATTGCTGTGATGGTTACAGGAACCTACACACGTGATTCAGTTCTGTTCAGTTCAGTCATAATCACTTCCGACTCTTTGTGACCCCATGGACTGCATCACGCCATGCTTCCCTGTCCATCACCAACTCCTGGAGCTTACTCAAACTCATGTCCATTGAGTCAGTGATGCCATCCAACCATCTCATCTCACAGGTGATTAATTGACATCTATCTGTCTATACATCAATCTATCATCAATTTTCTGGCTTTGACATTTTGTACTATACTTATGTGAAAAATAACTATTACAATAAAGTAGATAAAGAGTAGAGGGAACTTTTAGATGCTGCATTTGTAACTTGCTGTACATCTATCAGTGTTAGTCACTTAGTCATGTCTGACTCTTTGTGACCCCAAGGACTATATTCTACCAGTCACCCAACTGTGGAATTCCCCAGGGAAGCATACGGGAGTGGGTTTCCATTTCTTTCTCCAGGGGCTCTTCCCAACCCAGGGTTTGAACTCAAGTCTGCTGCATTGCAGACAGATCATTTACTGTCTGAGCGACTAGGGAAGTCCCAAATGGTTGGTAGCCTCCAGGTGGAGGTGACCAAAGAAAGTGGTCCATACAGGGATCAAATCTGCCACCGTGGCATTATTAGCACCACACTCTAATCAACTGAGCTAACTGGCTCCTAGATAATGATTGTTTCAAAATGAAACGTTTTTAAAAGTTTAAAACTTGTTCTAAAATTAGCGGTTAGGAAATGTTGCACAACTTCAAGAATCACAAAATATATTATCACATTAAAGTGCCCATTATGTTTAGCAAAGAAAAAAAAATTATATTAGCTTCATATTTCCCAAACTTTTTGATCAAAGAGCATTTCTTCTATAACAAGGAAGTGGTGACTAATATACAAAGCCAAAGTACAAATGTAACATTTGGTTAGACAAAATTTTATTTGGTTCTTGAAATAAGTATGAGGAAACTGTACAGACACGAGAAACACTACTTTCTGTTCATTTGGTTACCAAAAACTGAATGGAAAATGGTGGAAAAAAAACATTTTAAACCATCTTTTACTTAAATTTAGAACAGATGCTGGTTAAAAAGGCTTTTAGAAGGATTTTCAAGTGTAGACTTGGAAAAAAAAAATGGCAGAAGCATGTGTGGTAGCATAGAGTATAGAATTATGCTATCCTGCTTTTAGGAAGTGAGAATTAGCAGTATTTTTGATCATGCATAGTACTTACTGAACAAGTTGGTTTTCCACCTTGCTATTTCTGTGGTAAAATTCAATTCTTATATCCTCATTTCTACTTCCCATAAAAAAGCATAGCAGTTTTCCTCCATGGTTATCAAAGCCATTTTCCTTACAGTGACTTCCTTTCAGACAAAAAGTCTTTGTAGTTTGAAATGTCGCATTTTCTTACATGTAAAGGAGTGTTCCAGCTGCATAACTGGGTATACTTTTACATAATCCATTAAAAAAGTTTGGAGTCAAAATATTCCCAAATCCAGGGACAATTAAATCATTTTTTTAAGATAGCAATTGTTTGAAATTAACATACCATCATAATATTGTAAATCATAATAAAATATAAAGTCATATAAAAAAGAAAATTTTAAAAATCAATTTAATATGGATATGCAAGTAAAATAAAAATATAAAAATAAAATCATAATTGTTTACATCATAATAAAATATAATCAATAATTTAGCACAATTTTCAAGGACATTAAAAAGTTGGTATAAAGCCAAAATCAACTCATTACTTTAAAGAAAACATACAGCCATTAGATATGATAGCCTAGGAAATATGCATCATTTTTAGCATTTGCTTTCAGTATTACACAGGTTATGGGTTTTGACAAATGTGTGACATGAAATTGCCACAATAGGTTCACTACCGTAAAAATCCTATATTCTCTGTGCATGCACCTCCCTCAGCCCCCTTATTCCTGGAAATCACTGATCATTTTGCTGTCTTCACAGATTTTACTTTTTGCAGAAGATCAGTGTTGAAATTATACTGTATGTAGTTTTTGGCTTCTTTCACTGATTATGGCTTGATGCCTCACTTCTTTTTAACACTGAATAATTTATCACTGTTGACATGTGCAGTTGTTTATTTAATCATTCACCTACCAAAGAACATCTCTTTTCTGAAAGTTCTGGCAATTATGCAAAAAGCTGCTATGAAGGTCTATATGCAGGGTTTTGTGTGATCATGTTTTCTTGGCTCCCTTTTAGCTTTATTCATATCATGGACAAATAAAATCTGTTTATATTTAAGGTGTAGAACTTGATGTATTAGTATTAATATATGTAAATACTGTGAAATCATCATACAACAAGCTAATTAACAAATCCATCACACACCCTTTTGTGTATGGGGTGGGGTGAGGTGGTAAGAACACTTAAGATCTAACATATCAACAAATATCAATACAGGGAACAATACTACTGATGATAGTCATATGCTTTACAATAGCTCTCTGGAACATGATTATCTTACATAGAAAAAACATTTTTTACACGTTTGCAATTTGTTTGGATGAATACCAAGAAGTAAGATTGTTGAACTTTATGGGGAAAATACGACTAGATTTTTAAGAACCTGGTAATCTATTTTCCAAGTTGTTGTCCTGCATTCCCACCATAAGTGAATGAGAGGCCCTGTTGCTCTACCTCTTTGTCAGCCTAAAGTGTAATCAGTTCAGTGCAGTCACTCAGTCATGTCCAACTCTTTGCAAACCCATGGACTGTAGCACACCAGGTCTCCTCATCCATCACCAACTCTCAGAGTTTACTCAAACTCATGCCCACTGAGTTGGTGATGCCATCCAACCATCTCATCCTCTGTCATCTCTTTCTCTTTCCACCTTCAATCTTTCCCAGCATCAGAATATTTGCCAATGAGTCAGCTCTTTACATCTGGTGGCCAAAGTACTGGAGTTTCAGCTTCAACATAAGTCCTACCAATGAATATTTAGGACTGATTTCCTTTAGGGTTGACTGGTTGGATCTCCTTGAATTCCAAGGGACTCTGAAGTGTCTTCTCCAACACCACAGATCAAAAGCATCAATTCTGTGCATTCAGGTTTCTGTAAGAACCAACTCACATCCATGCATGACTAATGGAAAAACCATAGCTTTGACTAGATGGGCCTTGGTTGGCAAAGTGACGTCTCTGCATTTTAATATCCTGTCTAGGATATTAAACATTCCTTCCAACATTCCTTCCAAAGAGTCACAACATTCCTTCCAAAGAGTAAGCATCTTTTAATTCCATGGCTGCCGTCACCATCTACAGTGATTTTGGAGCCCAAAAACATAAAGTCGGCCACTGTTTCCCCATCTATTTGCCATGAAGTGATGGGACCTGATGCCATCATCTTCATTTTCTGAAAGTTGAGCTTTAAGCCAACTTTTTCACTCTCCTCTTTCACTTTCATCAAGAGGCTCTTTAGTTCTTCTTTGCTTTCTGCCATAAGGGTGGTGTCACCTGCATATTTGAGGTTATTGATATTTCTCCTGGCAATCTTGATTCCAGCTTGTGCTTCTTTCAGCCCAGCGTTTCTCATGATGTACTCTGCATAAAAGTTAAATAAGCAGAGTGACAATATACAGCCTTGACGTACTCCTTTTCCTATTTGGAACCAGTCTGTTGTTCCATGTCCAGTTTCAAGTGTTGCTTCCTGACTTGCATATAGGTTTCTCAAGAAGCAGTTCAGGGGGCCTGGTATTACCATTGCTTTAAGAATTTTCCACAGTTTATTGTGATCCACACAGTCAAAGGCTTTTGCATAATCAATAAAGCAGAAATAAATATTTTTATGGAATGCTCTTGCTTTGTAAACGATCCAGTGGATATTGGCAATTGGATCTCTGGTTCCTCTGCCTTTTCTAAAACCAGCTTGAACATCTGGAAGTTCACGGTTGATGTATTGTTGAAGCTTGGCTTGGAGAATTTTGAACATTACTTTACTAGCGTGTGAGATGAGTGCAATTGTGCGGTAGTATGAGCCTTCTTTGGGATTGCCTTTCTTAGGGATTGGAATGAAAACTGACGTTTTGCAGTCCTGTGGTACTGATAAGTTTTTCAAATTTGCTGGCATATTGAGTGCAGCACTTTCACAGAATCATCTTTTAGGATTTGAAATAGCTCAACTGGAATTTCTATCACCTCCACTAGCTTTGTTTGTAGTGATGTTTCCTAAGGCCCACTTGACTTCATATTCCATGATGTCTGGCTCTAGGTGAGTGATCACATCATGATTACCTAGGTCATGAATATCTTTTTTTTGTACAGTTCTTCTGTGTGTTCTTGCCACCTCTTAATATCTTCTGCTTCTGTTAGGTCCATACCATTTCTGTCCTTTATTGAGCCCATCTTTGCATGAAATGTTCCCTTGGTATCTCTAATTTTCTTGAAGAGATCTCTAGTCTTTCCCATTCTGTTGTTTTCCTCTACTTCTTTGCATTGATGGCTGAGGAAGGCTTTCTTATCTCTCCTTGCTTTTCTTTGAAACTCTGCCTTCAAATGGGTATATCTTTCCTTTTCTCCTTTGCTTTTGGCTTCTCTTTTCACAGCTATTCGTAAGTCCTCCTCAGACAGCCATTTTGCTTTTTTCCATTTCTTTTTCTTGAGGATGGTCTTGATCCCTGTCTCCAGTACAGTGTCACGAATCTCCATTCATAGTTTATCAGGCACTCTGTCTATCAGATCTAGTCCCTTAAATCTATTTCTCATTTCTGCTGTATAATTGTAAGGGACTTGATTTAGGTCATACCTGAATGGTCTACTGGTTTTCCCTACTCCCTTCAATTTAAGTCTGAATTTGGCAGTAAGGAGTTAATAATCTGAGCCAAAGTCAGCTTCTGGTCTTGTTTTTACTAACCGTATAGAGCTTCTCCATCTTTGGCTGCAAATATAATCAATCTGATTTAAGTGTTGACCATCTGGTGATGTCCATGAGTAGAATCTTCTCTTGTGTTGTTGGAAGAAACTGTTTGCTATGACCAGTGCATTCCCTTGACAAAACTCTATTAGCCTTTGTCCTGCTTCATTCTATACTCAGGTTTTTGGATTTTACCATCCCAATAGATGTGGAGAGTTAGTTCATTGCTTTAATTTTCAATTCCTTAATGATACATGATGCTGAACATCTTTTCATATGCATTCTTCATATGTATACATAGTTTTGGTTAAGTGCCTCAAATTCTTTTGCCCATTTTAAGAGTTAGAATGTTGATTTTCTTATTCTTGAATTTTTAAAGTTTTTGTATGTTTGACTATCAGTCCATTAGCAAATATACTTTTGCAGATATTTTCTGAAAGTGTCTGGCTTGTCTTCTCATTCTTTTGACTATTGTTACAATTTTATAAAGATATATCTGTGTATATTTAAGCAATTGGTAGAAAAAACATATCATACAAAAATAAACCATGTTTGGAAGATCAGGGTGAATATTAGAGATTAAAATTATATATCTTGTTTAAGGAAATAAATATAAGCAATCTTAACCATTTAAGCTACCTAATTCTGTTTTTGAGACACTGTTATTTTTGTTTCAAGTAGGAGTAAATTTTTAAATGCATATGGTGCTGCTTACTGAGTCAGGGTCTTGGTCCCGCTTATCATTTTTCATTTAATTTGTTATGATTTTCAGGAAGCTCGAGGCAATACTGACATCTTGATTCTGAAAAGAGAGGGAAGATATTTGTCCTAAAGCTAATTCCAAAGTCTTTTCTAACACATAATTTCTTAGATTTATGAGATTAACACCCATTATGATTTAGAAGACATCTTAGCATTTTCCTTCAGTTTCAATACTAAATTTTGACTGCATTTTTTCATATTAAAAAAGTATTATATTGCAATGACTTGTTTGTAATAATTTCGGTTAGATATACAAAAGGAAAAGAGTATGGAAACCTAAGTAATTTTTGTTGTTGTTGTTCTATCAGATCCCATCACTTACTTATGTAACAATAAAAATAAGAAGGCAGAGATAATGTCATTTTAATTTTTTTCCTTCCTTCATGTTTTAGAAAATGACTATTTCTAACCCATGTCTTTCCTACTTGTGCTTGCTAATTTTCCCTGCTCTGTCCAACACTGAACTTCTCATATTTTCTTTCCCTCTCATTAGAATTATGTTACAATATGCATATCAGTTTCTCTGACTAGTGACATATATTTCAATCTTATTATTATGATATTTTCCATTTCTGTAGAGTTAATATTTGTCATTTGATATATAGCGTATCTTTCATATTTTGGCTAAGGTTACATTGCAAATCCAGAAGTCAAAGTATTATTATAATATTATAGTTATATGATGTACACCAGTAAGTTTTTCTTATGTGACAATGAGGTAGCTTTGAAATGGAGAAGAGATGAATAGACATCCGAATAATTCCTGATTATAGGAGTATATAATTTTCCTTTCCTTGTTAGTTCTACCAAATATTTGTGAAGTTTAATGGGTTCCTTGTGCTTAGTTCATTTATTGTTTTTCTAGAAAAATTCAAATGCATTTTCATATTTTCATAAAATAATAAAATATTATTCTCTGAATAGACTAAATGCTACATAAGTGAAAGAAGAAATTCTACATCATTAATTTCAATTCACACAAAATTAACATGGTGTCTAGACATTATAATATTTTTTAGTACTCTCTGTGTTTAACAACTTAAAAAGCTTTACAGTTTTAGATTAGTGATAGTGATAGTGATATTGAAGTCGCTCAGTCGTGTCCGACTCGTTGCGACCCCGCGGATTGTAGCCCACTAGTCTCCTCCGTCCATGGGATTCTCCAGGCAAGAATACTGGAGTGGGTTGCCATTTCCTCATTTTTACACAAAACTTTTGTGGCAGACAGATGGCTAATTCAAATTATGAGGAAAACAGGCAAGTTAAAAATTCAACCTGAAACATTTAAAGAACCACTGGAAAATAATATCAAGTGATCCTATTCCATTTGTATATTTTCTGTTAAAATATTTTCTTTAAAGTTTGTTTATAGCTCATCTACTCATTGCTTTCTTGCTGCTCTGTCCCTACTCTGCCTTTGTTTTGTCCCTACTCACACACAGAGGAGGAAACAGTATGTATAGAATGATGCCATGGGCATTGTTTTGATAAGTTTCTAACGTTTTGGTAATGTTTCCAATTTTTTAACTGCTGTTCAGGTGTATTTAATATCAATATATAGGTTATTTAACCCTTATTATATAGCCAGAAAAAAAAAATACAACTTTATCATGATGTACTTTTTGTAGAGAAACTACAGTATGTGCATATACTTGCAATGCAAGTGGTATTTCTCTTCCGTCTAAAACTTTTCCATAATTTCCAAGTTTTCAATCATAAAACTCTGTGGTTTAAGGTAATAAAATTAATTATACATACTATTTTCCCTTTTTAGAATTGTCACTACAGAAAATTTGTTATAGTCACCGTAACCAAGAATGAATACACACACATCAGAATGAAATTTTACAGCATTTTATAACTATCTCTAAATTCTTACTATAAACTTTTTTTTGCACTGTGTTATTCTTTCAGTTCAATTCAGTCACTCAGTCATGTCTGACTCTTTGTGACCCATGGACTGTAGTATGCCAGGATCCCTGTCTATTACCAACTCACAGAACTTGTTCAAACTCATATCCTTCGAGTCAGTGATGCCATCCAACCATCTCATCCTCTGTCATCCCCTTCTCCTCCAGCCTTCAATCTTTCCCAGCATTAGGGACTTTTCTAATGAGACAGTTTTTCCAATCAGGTCGCCAAAGTATTGGAGTTTCAGCTTCAGCATCAGTCCTTCCAATGAATATTCAGGATTGATTTCCTTTAGGATGGACTGGTTGGATCTCTTGCTGTCCAAGGGACTCTCAAGAGTCTTCTCCAACATCACAGTTCAAAAACATCAATTCCTGGCACTCAGGTTTCTTTAATGTCCAACTCACATCCATGCATGACTAATGGAAAAACCATAGCTTTGACTATATGGACTTTTGTAAGAAAAGAAAAGTCTCTGTATCTTATTATGTTGCCATGTTTGTAATAGCTTTCCTTCCAAGGAACAAGCACCTTTTAATTTCATGGCTGCAGTCACCATTTGAAATGCTTTTGGAGCCCAAGAAAATAGTCTGTCACTATTTCCATTGTTTCACCATCTATTTTCCATGAAGTTATGGGGCTAGATATCATGAGCCTTGGTTTTTGAATGTTGAATTTTGAGCCAGTTTTTTCACTCTCCTCTTTCACTTTTAAAAGGCTCTTTAGTACCTCTTAGCTTTCTGCCCTAAGCATAGTGTCATTTGCATATATGAATTTGTTGATATATCTCCTGGCAATCTTGGTTCTAGCTTGTGTTTCATCCAGCCTGGTATTTAGCATGCTGCACTCTGCATATAAGCTAAACAAGCAGAGTGACAATATATAGTCTTGGCATACTCCTTTCCCAATTTTTGTCCAGTTAATTGTTCCATGTCCAGTTCTAGCTATCCAGTGCTTCTTGACCTACATACAGATTTCTAACGAGGCAGTTAAGGTGGTCTTGTATCCCCATCTCTTAAAGAATTTTCTACAGTTTGCTGTGATCCACAAAGTCAAAGGCTTCAGCATAGTCAATGAAGTAGAACTGGATGTTTTTCAGGAATTCTCTTATTTTCTCCATGATCTAACAAATGTTGACAATTTGATCTCTGGTTCCTCTACCTTTTCCAAATCCAGGCCTGAACAAGCCTAGCTGGGAGAATTTTTTAGCATTACTTTGCTAGCATGTGAGATCAGTGCAGTTGTGCAGTAGTTTGACCACTCTTTGGCATTGCTTTTCTTTGGGATTTGAATGAAAACTGGTCATTTCCAGGCCTTTGGTCACTACTGAGTTTTCCAAATTTGCTGACATATTGAGTGCAGCACTTTAGCAGCAGCATCTTTTAGGATATGAAATAGCTCAGCTGGAATTCCATCACCTCCACTAGCTTTGTTCATAGTGATGTTTCCAGAAGCCCACTTGACTTCACATTCCAGGACCTCTGGCTCTAGATGAGTGATCACACCATCGTGTTTATCTGCGTCATGAAGATCTTGTTTGAATAGTTCCTGTGTATTCTTGCCATCTCTTTTTAAAATCTTCTGATTCTCTTAAGTCCATACTGTTTCTGTCCTTTATTGTTTCCATCTTTGCATGACATATTCCCTTGGTATCTCTAATTTTCTTGAAGAGATCTCTAGCCTTTCCCATTCTATTGTTTTCCTCTATTTCTTTGTGTTGACCACCAAGGAAGGCTTTCTAATCTCTCCTTGCTATTCTTTGGAACTTTGCATTCAGATGGATGCATCTTTCCTTTTCTCCTTTGCCTTTCACTTCTCTTTTTCTCAGCTTTTTGTAAGCTCTCCTCGGACAACAGTTTTCATTCTTTGCATTTATTTTTCTTGGAGACAGTTTTGACCACAGCTTCCTGTATTTTAGGATGTCACTTTTTAAGTTGATCAAACCACAGAGTACAAAGTCAAGGTACATTTAACCAGGTAACACAGTCAAAGGCAAAAGATTAAGAGTTTGGTCACTACATCTAAGTAGAGAAAGGAGGACAATCCTTTGGCATTTGTTGTCAAAGTATTTAATTTCCTGACTTTTGAAAATATTGCTGAGAAGCATAGCAGAAAATATTCCAGTTGCCATCCAAATAGGGTTGAGATGTGCAATCTCAATTGCTTTTTAAAGGAACATCTTGTTCAGATAATGGTTATGTACTCCACATTCATCTTCATGCAGGAAGAGGTTTATCATGACTCATGTATTTTCTTGGAGAAACTTGTCAACATCTCAATTTATATTAAGCTGAGATGAATAAAAATTCACATTTGTAATACAAAGGAGTTACAGCAGTGAGCAGTGCAGAGTTTGCAATCAAAGAAGTTAACTAACATTTCCTCTAGAAAGTACTATTAAACTTTCAGTCCAATGTGCTTCCACAGGATGAATCCTTATGCTCTCCATGGGTTAAAAGTACATTTAGTTGTCTGGAAGATAGTTATGGCAATGAACTTCATGTTGTTGTTCAGTCACTCGTCGTTTCTGGCTCTTTGCTACCACATGGACTGCAGCACTCCAGGCTTCCCTGTCTTAAAAACAACAAAATGACCTTGGTTCATTTACAAGGGAAACCATCCAACATCATAGTTATCCAAGTCTATGTCTCAACCACTAATTCTGAAGAAGATGAAGTTGAATGATTCCATGAAGACCTATAAGACTTTCTGGACTAACACCAAAAAAAGGTGTCCTTTTTCAGCCTAAGGGACTGAAATGCAAAAGTAGGAAAATCATGGACAATATTCAGATCTTCCTTTTTGCATTAATCTTAAGGTTTAACATATCTCATCCACCAAAACAAAGAGGAAATTCTGAAGTCTAATTTCCTAGACTTCTCCTTTCCTATGTTATTCACACAATAACCACAATCACTTAGATTTGCCACTTAAAGCCTCCCTCTAGTTCTGTACTTCTTGAGTTACATTTAGCCATATATTCAGTTTGTTCATCAAGATGCACTGGTCAGTCATATTTTCAAGCCTAACTTTTAAACATAAAAGCCAAAGATATTTTACTTTTCCCATGTCTGCAATTTTTCAACTCAGTTTTCCCCCATATGTAAGGTTAATTAATTAGCATACAATGAGAATCTCTTGTGGTCAATGCATTCCCCATCCCTCTCTTCTCTCTAGCTGGAATCTAAAAGTGGGCTTTTATCATATCAAGAAAAATGAAAGTGAAAGTCTCTCACTTCAGTTCAGTTCAGTTGCTCAGTGGAGTCACACTCTGCGACCCCATGAATCACAGCATGCCAGGCCTCTCTACCCATCACAAACTCCAGGAGTTTACTCAAACTCATGCCCATCGAGTCGGTGATGACATCCAGCCATCTCATCCTCTGTCGTCCCCTTCTCCTCCTGCCCCCAATCCCTCCCAGCATCAGGGTCTTTTCCAATGAGTCAACCCTTCACATGAGGTGAACAAAGTATTGAAGTTTCTGCTTCAGCATCAGTCCTTCCAATGAACACCCAGGACTGATCTCCTTCAGGATGGACTGGTTGGATCTCCTTGCAGTCCAAAGGACTCTCAAGAGTCTTCTCCAACACCACAGTTTAAAAGCATCAATTTTTCGGCACTCAGCTTTCTTCACAGTCCAACTCTCACATCCATACATGACCATTGGAAAAACCATAGCCTTGACCAGATGGACCTTTGTTGGCAAAGTAAGGTCTCTGCTTTTTAATATGCTATCTATGTTGGTCATAACTTTCCTTCCAAGGAGTAAGTGTCTTTTAATTTCATGGCTGCAGTCACCATCTGCAGTGATTTTGGAGCCCCAAAAAATAAAGTCTGACACTGTTTCCACTGTCTCCCCATCTATTTCCCATGAGGTGATGGGACCAGATGCCATGATCTTAGTTTTCTGAATGTTGAGCTTTAAGCCAACTTTTTCACTCTCCTCTTTCACTTTCATCAAGAGGCTTTTTAGTTCCTCTTCACTTTCTCCCATAAGGGTGATGTCATCTGCATATCTGAGGTTATTGATATTTCTCCCAGCAATCTTAATTCCAGCTTGTGCTTCTTCCAGTCCAGCGTTTCTCATGATGAACTCTGCATATAAGTTAAATAAGCAGGGTGTCAATATACAGTCTTGACGTACTCCTTTTCCTATTTGGAACCAGTCTGTTCCATGTCCAGTTTTAACTGTTGCTTCCTGACCTGCATACAGGTTTCTCAGGAGGCAGGTCAGGTGGTCTGGTATTCCCATCTCCTTCAGAATTTTCCACAGTTTATTCTGATCCACACAGTCGAAGGCTTTGGCATAGTCAATAAAGCAGAAATAGATGTTTTTCTGGAACTCTCTTGCTTTTTTGATGATCCAGCAGATATTGGCAATTTGATCTCTGGTTCCTCTGTCTTTTCTAAAACCAGCTTGAACATCTGGAAGTTCTCGGTTCACGTATTGCTGAAGCCTGGCTTGGAGAATTTTGAACATTATTTTACTAGCGTGTGAGATGAGTGCAATTGTGCAGTAGTTTGAGCATTCTTTGGGATTGCCTTTCTTAGGGATTGGAATGAAAATGGACCTTTTCCAGTCCTGTGGCCACTGCTGAGTTTTCCAAATTTGCTGGGATATTGAGTGCAGCACTTTCACAGCATCATCTTTCAGGATTTGAAATAGCTCATCTCGAATTCCATCACATCCACTAGCTTTGTTCATAGTGATGCTTTCTAAGGCCCACTTGACTTCAGATTCTAGTATGTCTGGCTCTAGGTGAGTGATCACACTATTGTGATTACCTGGGTCATGAAGATCTTTTTTGTACAGTTCTTCTGTGTATTCTTGCCACCTCTTCTTAATATCTTCTGCTTCTGTTAGGTCCATACCATTTCTGTCATTTAGCAAACCCATGTTTGCATGAAATGTTCCCTTGATATCTCTAATTTTCTTGAAGAGATCTCTAGTCTTTCCCATTCTGTTGTTTTCCTCTCTTTCTTTGCATTGATCACTGAGGAAGGCTGTCTTATCTCTCCTGGCTATTCTTTGGAACTCTGCATTCAAATGGGAATATCTTTCCTTTTCTCCTCTGCTTTTAGCTTCTCTTCATTTCACAGTTATTTGTAAGGCCTCCTCAGACAACCATTTTGCCTTTTTGCATTTCTTTTCCATGGGTATGGTCTTGATCCCTGTCTCCTATACAATGTCACAAACCTCCGTCCATAGTTCATCAGTCTCTCTGTCTATCAGATCTAGTCCCTTAGATCTATTTCTCACTTCCACTGTATATTCACAAGGGATTTGATTTAGGTTATACCTGAATGGTCTAGTGGTTATCCCTACTCTGTTCAGTTTAAGTCTGAATTTGGCAGTAAGGAGTTCATGATCTGAGCCACAGTTCGCTCCAGGTCTTGTTTTTGCTGACTATATAGAGCTTCTCCATCTTTGGCTGCAAAGGGTGTAATCAATCTGATTTCGTTGTTGGCCATCTGGTGATGTCCATGTGTAGAGTCTTCTCTTGTGTTGTTGGAAGAGGGTGTTTGCTATGACCCGTGCATTCTCTTGGCAAAACTCTATTAGCCTTTGGCCTGCTTCATTCTGTACTCCAAGGCCAAATTTGCCTGTTACTCCAGGTGTTTCTTGACTTCCTACTTTTGCATTCCAGTTCCCTATAATGAAAAGGACATCTTTTTTGGGTGTTAGTTCTAAAAGGTCTTGTAGGTCTTCATAGAACCATTCAACTTCTGCTTCTTCAGCATTACTGGTTGGGGCATAGGCTTGGATTACCGTGATATTGAATGGTTTGCCTTGGAAATGAACAGAGCTCATTCTTTCATTTTTGAGATTGCATCCAAGTACTGCATTTTGGTCTCTTTTGTTGACTATGATGGCTACTCCATTTCTCCTAAGGGATTCCTGCCCACAGTAGTAGATATAATGGTCATCTGAGTTAAATTCACCCATTCCAGTCCATTTTAGTTCCCTGATTCCTAGAATGTCGACATTCACTCTTGTCATCTCCTGTTTGACCACTTCCAATTTGCCTTGATTCATGGACCTAACATTCCAGGTTCCTATGTAATATGGCTCTTTACAGCATCGGACCTTGCTTCTATCACCAGTCCCATCCACCACTGGGTATTGTTTTTGCTTTGGCTCCATCCCTTCATTCTTTCTGGAGTTATTTCTACACTGATCTCCAGTAGCATATTGGGCACCTACTGACCTGCGGAGTTTCTCTTTCAGTATCCTATCATTTTGCCTTCTCATACTGTTCATGGGGCTCTCAAGGCAAGAATACTGAAGTGGTTTGCCATTCCCTTCTCCAGTGGACCACATTCTGTCAGACCTCTCCACCATGACCCGACCCTCTTGGGTGGCCCCACACGGCATGGCTTAGTTTCATTGAGTTAGACAAGACTGTGGTCCTGTGATCAAGTTGGCTAGTTTTCTGTGATTATGGTTTTAGTGTGTCTGCCCTCTGATGCCCTCTAGCAACACCTACCATCTTACTTAAGTTTCTCTTACCTTGGTGTGGGGTATGTCTTCACAGCTGCTCCAGCAAAGCGCAGCCGCTGCTCCTTACCTTTGAGGAGGGGTATCTTCTCATGGCCACCCCTCCTGACCTTGAACATGGAGTAACTCCTTTTGGCCCTCCTGAGCCCAAGCAGCAGCTGCTCCTTGGAGGCGGAGAAAGTCTCTCAGTAGTGTTTAACTCTTTGCAACCCCATGGGCTATACAGTCCCTGGAATTCTCCAGGTCAGAATCCTGGAATGGATAGCCTTTCACTTTGCCAGGGGCTCTTCCCAACCCAGGGATCAAACCCAGGTCTCCCTAATTGCAGGTGGGTTCTTTACCAGCTGAGACACAAGGGAACCCCTATCAGGAAAAAAAAAAAAAAAAAAACTCTGAAAAACTGTACATCTAAGGACATTTCTGATGTACAAGAGTGCAGAAGTGTTTTATCCTTTGCCAAGGACAATCTTACATTGCATAAATTTGAGCCTTAGCAAAGACAAGGAACATGTTGAATGTAACTAGGAAGTTCATATGAATTTGCTTATATTTCTATCCCACAAGAAGCCAAAAATGAAATAGTAAGAGAATCTAAATACCCTGAGATAAAAAAGAAAAGGACAATACATTTTTCCTTAATTTAGCTTTTACTTTTCCAAAATCTTGAATGGAAAACTATGAACAGAGAGACTTTACCATCTAAAAAGACTGTTATTTGAGGATATCTTTGAGAAAGATAATATCTATTTTAGAAAATAATCATTCAAAAGTTGCTGATAGTTGGAGAGAAGGAATAGAATAAAGAGGGACGGAGATATGGAATAAACTTGACTGAACATCTTTGCTTCTTGAGCTGGAGGCTCGGCTTCCTTTGGCTATAGAAGGATAGGATAATGAGCCAAGTATCCCCCTGGGATTCTGAAAGAGGATACAAAACCCGGAAGGAGCCTGGTCTTTATTAATGCATTATGCTTCTTTTGTGTGTGTGTGTGTGTGTGTGTTTTTTTTTTTTTTCTTGAATGAATCAAGTTTGACTGAGGTCACTTTATTTGCATGCAGAGAACACCAGAGACTGTTGGACTCATTAGGAAGGCCTTTGGCTATTTTTTCACCTCTTATAGGAGGCCATTAATGGTTGTTATGATCTGAGGGCTCTCTGAAATGGAAGTTAGTTGCTTCATTTAAAAAAAAAAAAACTAATTAAATGACTCACTGAGGGAGACCAAGAAAAGGAGTTCACATGTGAGCAGTTCTGACAGCATTAGGGACAAAGAATAGGAGTCTTCCAAATAAAAGAGATTAAAAGGGGAAAAATTCAACTACTAACAGGTCATCTTTGTGAGATTTCTGAACCATGATATGAGGGGTTGGATGACACTTCCCAACATTCTCATAACTTTTGGCAATTTATTGCTTTCATATAAGGTCCTTTTTATAGAGTCAATAGATAATGGTATAAGCAGTGGCTTATTAGAGGATAGAATGCTAAGTCGAGAGGAGTAGACAAAAAGGTAAATAAAAATTGTATAGCAATGGACTTCACTTGACCTCTGATTGATGCTATCATTTGGAAAATCATCAGGCCAGCCAATTTATCAAGTATAGTAGGCCATAGACTCAACAACCTAGAATTAATTGAAATAATTAAATATATAACTTCAATATATTCTTCTAAAGATGGGATGAAAAAGACACTGTATGATACAGCCCAATATTTGGTTTTAATATTCTGTTTGTCAGCTCACATATCATTCAGTATCTCAATTTAGTCTCATATTTCTTATGTTCAAACCCAAGTTCCTGCATCTAATGTTCTGGGGTATGGAGCCCCATGTGCTTTTTGCTGCTGATGTTGTTGTTCAGTCGCTAAGTTATGTCCAACTCTTTGCTACCTAGAGGACTATATCACACCAGACTTCCTGTCTTTCACTATCTCCCAGAGTATGCTCAAATTCATGTCCATTGAGTTGGTGATGCTATCTAACCATCTTATCCTCTACCACCCTCCTGTCCTTTTACCTTCAATCTTTCCTAGTTCAAGAACAAGATGACAGAGTAGAAGGATATGCACTCATCTCTCTGGTGAGAACACCAAAATCGCAACTAGCTGCTGAACAACCATCAACAGGAGAATGCTGGATCCCTCCCCCCAACAATGCCCTCCATCCAAAGGCAAAGGAGAAGCCCCAAAAAGAGGATAGGAGGGGCACAGTTACATTTAAAATCAAATCTCAGACCTACCATAGATGCTCAGAAGGGACAAACAAAACCTTGTGCCCACCAGGGCTGAGGTAAAGAAATAGTGACCTGCACAAGAGACTGAGCCAGACCTGCCTTTGAGTGACTGTCTCCTTTGGAGGCACAGGTCAGCAGTAACCTGTTGCGGTGATAGGGGCTTTGACTGAAGTAGACCTGGGAGGTGCAGCATGTGGCATAAGTCCTCTTGGAAGATGTCATCATTAGAGACACCATAGAGCCACTGAGCAAGTTGAGTGATTCTATGGACACCTGCAGTCAAAGACAGAGAAGCTGTATATAATCAGCAAAAACAAAAATGGGAGCTGTCTGTGGCTCAAATTCAGAACTAAATGGAACAAAATGGGGAAAACCACTAGGTCATTCAGTTATGACCTATATCAAATGCCTTATGATTATACAGTGGAAGTGACAAATAGATTCAGGGGGGCTAGATCTGAGAGAGTGCCTGAAGAACTATGAGCAGAGGTTCATGACATTGTACAGGGGGTGGCGATTTAAATCATTCCCCAAAAGAAGAAATGAAAAAAGTAAAGTGACTGCCTGAGGAAGCCTTGTAAATAGTTGAAAAAGAAGAGAAGTGAAAGGCAAAGAAGAAAAGGAAAGATATAAGCATATGAATGCAGAGTTCCAAAGAAGAACAAGGAGAAATAAGAAAGCTTTCCTGAATGAACAATGGAAAGAAATAGAGGAAAACAAAAAATGGGATAGACTAAGGATCTCTTCAAGAAAATTAGAGATACCAAAGGAATATTTCATGCAAAGATGGGCACAATAAAAGACAGAAACAGTATATCTAACAGAAGCAAAAGATATTAAGAAGAGGTGAAACAATATGCAGAAGAACTATACAAAAAGCTCATAATGACCCAGATAACCACGATGGTGTGATCACTCACCTAGAGCCAGATATCCTGGAATGTGAAGTCAAGTGGATCTTAGGAAGGATCACTATGAAAAAGCCAGTGGAGGTGACAGAATTCCAGTGGAGCTATTTCAAATCCTAAAAGATGCTGCTGCTAAAGTGCTACACTCAATATGCCAGCAAATATGGAAAACTCAGCAGTGACCAAAGGACTGGAGATGATCAGTTTTAATTTGAATCTCAAAGAGGGGCATTGCTAAAAATATTCAAACTACCACAGGATTTCACTCATTTCACATGCTAGCAAGTGTTGCTCAAAATTCTCCAAGCCAGACTTCAACAGTACATGAACTGAGAACTTCCAGATATTCAAGCTGGATTTAGGAAAGCCAGAAAACACTAGAGATCAAATTGCCAGCATTTGTTAGATCATAGGAAAAGCCAATGAATTCGGAAAACATTTACTTCTACTTCATTGACTATGTTAAAGCCTTTGTGGGGATCACAACAAATTGAAGACTTTTTCAACAGATGGGAGTACCAGACTTTACCTGCCTCCTGAGAAACCTGTATGCAGGTCAAGAAACAACAGTTAGAACCAGACATGAAGGAACAGACAGATTCCAAGTTGGGAAAGGAGTATGTCAAGGCTGTACATTGTCACCCTGCTTATTTAACATATATGTAAAGTATATCATGTGAAATGCTGGGCTGGAAAAATGTAAGTTGGAATCAAGATTGCAGGGTGAAATATCAATAACCTCAGATATGCAGATGACACCCTAATGGCAGAAAGCAAAACAAGACTAAAGAGCCTCTTAATGAAGGTGAAAGAGGAGAATGAAAAAGCTGGCTTAAAACTCAGCATTCAATAAACTAAGATCATAGCATCCAATCCCATCATTTCATAACAAATAGATGGGGAAACAATGGAAACAGTGACAGACTTTACTTTATTGGGCTCCAAAATCACTGCAGATGGTGATTGTAGCCATAAAATTAAAATACACTTGTCTTTTGGAAGAAAAGCTAGGTCAAATTTGACAACATATTAAAATCAGAGACATTACTTTGCCAACAAAGTTCTGTCTAGTCAAAGCTGAGGTTTTTAGAGTAGTCATGTATGTATGTGAGAGTTGGACCGTAAAGAAGGCTGAGCATCAAAGCATGATGCATTGAACTGTGGTACTGAGAAGACTCTTGAGAAGGAGATCAAACCAATCAATCCTAAAGGAAATCAATCCTAAATATTCATTAGAAGGACCTATGCTGAAGCTGAAGCTCCAATAGTTTGGCCACTTTATACAAAGTCAACTCGTTAGAAAAGACCCTTATGCTGGGAAAAATTGAAGGCAGCAGGAGAAGAGGGTGACAGAGGATGAGTTGGCTGAATGGCATCACTGACTCAATGGACTTGAGTTTGAACTAGCTCCAGGAGATGGTGAAGAACAGGGAAGCCTGGTGTGCTGCAATCTGTGGGTTCACAGAGTGATGTGACAAGTGACTGAACAACAACAACAGCAAGACTCTTTAAATCAGATGGCCAAAGTATTGAAGCTTCAGCTTCAGTATCAGTCCTTCCAATGAATAGTCAGAGTTGATTTCCCTTAGGATTAACTGGTTTGATCTCCTTGTTGTCCAAGGGACTCTCAAGAGTCTTCCCCAAACCTCAAAAGCATCATTTTTTTTTTTTTTTTTTTGGTGTTCAGCCTGCTTTATGGTCCAACTCTCACATCCATACATGAATACAGGAAAAACCATAACTTTGACAATTAGTACCTTTGTTGGCAAAGTAAGATCTCTCCTATTTAATATGCTGTCTAGATTTGTCATAGCTTTCCTTCCAAGGAAGAAGTGTCTTTTAATTTCATGGTTGCAGACCATCAGCAGTGATTTGGGAACCCGAGAAAAGAAATATTGTCACTGCTTCCACTTTTCCCCCTTCTATTTGCCATGAAGTGATTGGACTGGATGCCATGATCTTAGTTTTTTGAATTTTTATTTTTTTAAACCAGCTTTTTCATTCTCCTCTTTCATCTTCATCAAGAGACTCTTTTGTTTGTCTTCACTTTCTGCCATTAGAATAGTGTCATCTGCATATCTGAAGTTGTTGATATTTCTCCTGGCAATCTTGATTCCAGCTTGTGATTCATCCAGCCTGATATTTCGCATGATGTACTCTGAATAGAAGTTAAATACACATAGTGAAAATATACAGCCTTGTCCTACTCCCTACCAATTTTGAACCACTCAGCTGTTCTATGTAAGATTTTAACTCTTGTTTCTTGACCCACATATAAGTTTGTAAGCAGACAGGTAAGGTGGTCTGCTGTTTCTATCTCTCTAAGAATTTTCACAATATATTGTGATTCAAACAGTCAATGAAGATAATTAGATGTTTTTCTGAAACCCCTTGCTTTCTTTATGATCCAACAAGTGTTTGTAATTCGATCTCTGTTTTTTCTGGCTTTTCCAAATCCATCTTGTACACCTGGAAGTTCTCAGTTCAAATACTGTTGAAGCCTAACTTAAAGGATTTTGAGCATAACCTCACTAACATGTGAGATGAATACAATAATACAATAGTTTGCACAATCTTGGCATTGACCCTCTTTGGGAATGAAATTAGAACTCATCTTTTCCAGTACTTTGGCCACTGCTGAGTTTTCCAAATTTGCTCACATGTTGAATGCAGCACCTTAGCATCATTATCTTTTAGCATTTCATATAGCTCAGCTGGAATTCCATTATCTCTACTGTCTATTTGCAATAATGCTTCCTGAGGCCCACTTGACTTCACTCTCCAGGATGTCTAGCTACAAGTGAGTTAACCTCACCATCTTGGTTATCTAGGTCATTAATATATTTATGTATATTTCTTCTGTATATTCCTGTCAACTCTTCTTAATCTCTTCTGCTTCTGTTAGACCCTTACTGTTTCTATGCTTTATCATGCCCTTCCTTTCATAAAATATTCCCTTGATCTCTCCAATTTTCTCAGAGATTTCTAGTTTTTCCAATCTACTGTTTTCCTCTACTTCTTTGTATTGTTCATTGAAGAAAGCCTTCTTATCTCTCCTTGCTATTCTCTGGAACTCTATTTTCAGTTGTTTGCATCTTTCCCTTTCTCCCTTGTTTTTCACTTTTCTTTGTTCTGCAGCTATTTGTAAAGCCTCCTCAGACAACCACTTTTCCTTCTTGCATTTCTTTTTCTTGAATGTTTTTTACATTCAAGGTTTTGACATTCAATGTTTTAACATTGTATAGGACAACCTCCTATACAATGTTAGGAACCTCTGTCTACAAATTTTCAGGCACTGTCTCTACCACATCTAGTCCCTTGAATTTTTTCATCATCTCCACTGTATAATCATAAGGGATTTGATTTAGATCATACCTGTATGGCCAGTGGTTTTCCCTACTTTCTTCAATTTAAGCTTGAATTTTGCAACAAGGAACTGATGATCTGGGCTACAGCCAGATACAGTTTTTGTCTTTGCCAACTATGTAGAACTTATCCACTTCAGCTACAAAGAATATAATCCATCTGATTTCAGTATTAACCATTTGGTGACGCTCATGTGTAAAGCCACCTCTTGTGTTGTTGGAAAAGAGTGTTTGCTATGACCAGTGTGTTCTCTTGAAAAACCAATAACAACAACAACAAAAACTCTGGTAGCATTTGCCCTGCTTCATTTTGTACTCCAAGACCAAATATGTCTGTTACTCTAGGTATATCTTAACTTCCTACTTTTACATTCCAATCCCCAGTAATGAAAAGGATGTCTTTTTTCGTGTTTGTTCCAGGAGATCTTGCAAGTCTTCATGGAATTGGTCTATTGCAGCCTCTTTGGCATCAGTGGTTTGGGTATGGACTTGGATTACTGTGATAGTGAATGGTTTGCCTTAGAGATGAACTGATATCATTATGTCATTTTAGAGATTACACGAAATTACTGCATTTTGGACTATGAGGGCTATTTCATTTCTTCTAACAGATTATTGCCCAAAGTAGTAGATAGAATGATCATCTGAATTAAATTTGCCTATTTCCATTCCTGTCCATTTTATTTTACTTATTCCTGTGATGTTGATGTTCACTCTTTCCTTCTTTTGATCACATCCAATTTACCTTGATTCATGGAACTAATGTTCCAGGTTCCTATGCAATATCGTTTTTTGCAACATTGGACTTTACTTTCACCACCGGACAGACCCACAACTGACATCATTTCTGCTTTAGCTCATCTGCTTCCTTATTTCTGGAGCTATTAGTAATCTCCTTCTGCTCCAGTAGCATATAGGACAACTTCTGACCTAGGAGGCTCATCTTCATACTGTTCATGAGGTTATCGGGGCAAGAATACTGAAATGGATAGGCACTCCTTCCTTTGGTGGACCACACTTTGTCAGAACTCTCTACTATGACCCATTCATCTTGGGTGGTCCTGCACTGCATATCTCATGGATTCATTAAGGTATGCAAGCCCTTTTGCCCAGACAAGACAGTGACCTATGCAGGAGTTTTCTTCTGTGACATTCCTTTAAGGTCTCTTTCTCTTGTTTTTAGCTCAATATTTATTTTCTGTCCAGAATATCTCCCTTTTCAAAGTCTTAGGAATATCTCAAAGGCTTCATCTTGGTTGCCTTCAATAACCCTAGCATAAAAGATAAACACATCAATTTTCACATTGGTCACTTTCCCAAGCTGAGAGCTGAGGTCAGAAAGATGGATATATCTTTTCCTTGCAATTTTTCTGTTACATATGTTGACTTTTATTCTGACATTGATTCCCCACATAGTATGGGAAAATGTTTCAGTGATGATGATGTTAACAGACTACCTTTGGTAGTTCAAAGGCTTCCTGTGGTTGTACAGCAGTAATGGCAAGATTATAATGAAACACACTGCCAGTTATAAATGGTATATATAGAATATTTTTGTCTGGTGTTATTTAAAGAATATTTCATCAAATGGGTGACAGTTCATAGGTTTAACACTGAATGTAGATGTCAGAAAGAAATGTACTACACTAGCTATGCAACTTGAAAGAAGAAATACAATAAAAAGTTTTAATATAAGCCTTACCTTCTTAAAACTTGGCAATTTTTATAACTCAAGAAAAAAAATTAAAAAATAAAGATGGGGCCTGTGATGCCTACTAATGTGTGCAAGGGCTTCTGCTAATTCCAGAACTATAAAAGGAGTTTTTTGTTGACAAAAAGGTCATGCTTCTCTAGTAGGAGCTGGAGTTTCTGCCTCATTTTTTTTTTTTTTTTTTTTTTTTCCTATAGATGGCTAATCTAGTTTTCTTTCATGGCTTGGGAACTGGGGAGGGAGGGAAGGAATATAGGGCAGGATGTTGTACAAGGGCCCCTGATAAAGTAAATATATCATTTATGTGCCAAACTGAAATACATTTGAGAGTAAAAAATTCATGCTTTTCTATCTAGGTGGACATCAAAATAATGGGTGAATCAGAACATGGTTGTTAGTTCATACAGAAAGTGGGAATGGGATCAGAACAGATATAATGAGAGTGCACAGGAAGATTTCTTTGGGTTACAAGGCTACTTTATAGCTTACTACCCCTTAAAATTGTGAAGGGTAAGTTTTCAGGCACTTTTAGAGGCTGTGAAAGAGACTGTGATGAGCATTCCAATATCCATCTCTTATACTTCAATAATAATGGAGTTTTCAATTGAGCACATGGCAGTCCAACTAAACTCTGTATTTTTTCTTTGTTTAGTTTTTCTGCCAGCTGTCTTGCAGCTAGCTTTGGCCAGATGATTAGGTTTTTTTTTTTTTTTTTTTTTTTTCAGATGATTAGGTTTTATACAAAGGAAAGTTAGTGAAATTTATGTGAGCTAGTTCTGGTTGGTATACTTAAAAAGTATGAAATATACTTTCCCCTTTTCCTTGTTCTGTTCCTTCAGAATGAAATGAAAGTAAGTTGACATAAGCTGGAGCAATCATTTTCAACCATGACAAAATGAAGCTAGCCTGGATCCCGAATGCCCTGATATATCAGCTTTGGAATAATTAATCTGAAACGGCTTAGCCTCCTAACTGAGAGAGAAATAAAACTCTAGCTTGTTCAAGTCACTGATATTTGGACTTTATCTAGCAGCTCAGTGTGTATTCTGATTGATACAGGGTGCATTTGCTTTAGTCATCTCTCAGAGAGAGGTAGAACTCTGACCTAACTCCTTCCATTCTGTACTCACTGGACTAAGTGAGAGGTGTCAGCCATTTCCAGCTCATTAGCCAACAGAAAGCATACTTCATTAGAGGCTACTTATCATTTTCTGAATTGTACTCTAAGTTTCTAGAAAAAAAAAATAATAATAAAGAGTTTTTTGTGGCCATTTGTAATTCAAATTCAGCTAATTTAAGAACTGTTTACTCAATAACTTTCAGGTTTAGCTTATTTTTGAAGTGGGAAAACAGCAACACTGTCACGACCTGAATATTGTCGCCAAGAACTGAGTTCTAGCATGTCACGGGCCAGCTCCTCTAGCACTTCTCTTGCCCTCAGTCCCAAGCAAGGAAGTGATCATAGTCTTAGCTGTGACTTATCCTTGAAAAAAAATGGTGGTTCTTACAAGAGAATCCTTTTAAACCTGACCATCTTTACTAAACTAACAAATGGGGAGGCTGGGAGTTTTAAAGGAAACCTCAGAATTGTAGGAAAAACACTGACCAGGAGTCAGATGACCATTGTTTCTGCTTTCATTTTACATGTTACTTAACTATGTGAACTTGAACATGACAGGTTACTTAACACAGAGAATGCCTAAAAGAAACTAGTTATCTGAAATAGTTTAAGTACTCCTGAAGATAATACATAAGTGACACATTATTTGTGAATTAGAGTGTCAACTTGAAAAACATGGAAATTAAGAAGTTAGCAGACATGGAATGCAGATTTGTATCTTTCTTACAATCAGATTTTAACAATAGATTGTTCTACTTCTAAAGTGTTAAGTTTCCTGGCATAGAATGTTTCCAAAACAGAGGGCTGCATCAGAATCATCCTGGTATTCCTCTTGTAAAGTACTTATCTGGAAAGAATATTAATAATAAAAACATTTAAATAACTTTTTAAAAAGAGCCTGTTGTTAATATGTGTCTTTTAGTATGCATTGTAACTCTCTTTGCAATTTTAAGACAGCAATATGTCAGTAGAGAAGAAACAAGACTCTGAATGAAGTCAAAGACACCCATGTGCCTTCTTCCCCTGAGATTGTCAAAGTAGACACACACTCAGGAAACAATGGCAAAGACAAGAAAAGTACTTGCTAGCTTGAATCAAACTTGCATCTGGATAAGAAAGCAAAGCCCTGAACAATTCAGGGAGCCCTGAAGAATTGTGCTGCCTTTAGTTTTCCAGTGAAGCCTGTCTCCCTACACAGTCTTACATTATTCCCTCAACAAAACTCTCTAGATTATCAGCTTAAAGTCTTCGCATATGGTAATGTAAGCTTGAGAAAAGAGAGGCAGTGGTATAACAGGAATTTAGTATCTCTCTTACCTCTTGACAGGATATTGGAAGAGACAGTCATGGAAAATTCACAGATAAGAGGGACCAGAATAAGGATTCACATAGATATACTGCATTAGGCCTGCTCTGTGTAGCTCCCCACTTCCAATGAGTTCTGACTCCGTTCATGGTCCTCATATCTAGAGCCCATGTTTTATCTCGCTCCTTTCATCTAGAACAGTTCTCTCAGAAAGCAACACTGCAGATTGCCCCTAGCAGTGTAATAATAATGAAGCCACTCTCTTTAGAATCCATTTAGTATTCACTTTAGAAGTGCTGTTGAAAGTCTGTGAAAAGAGTGAGATGTTCAGAGGGAGACCTGAGAATCTGAAAGTTGTTTCTGAAGGAGCGTTATCAGTGGATCAGCAGAATTTGATAACTGCTCACACATACCATTCAGTTGATCTCGTTGGACAAATGAAGATGGCCAAGCCAAGACAAGCGAACCCAAGCACAATGTCTTGGCTTCTATTAACAATTTGACTAAGACAATGAGTGGGGAAACTGATAATCTCTAGTGAGAGTTGAAGACAGAAAACCCAAATGACACAATAGCTGTTCAGTTACATATATAAATTTATTTATAAAATATCAAAATTACTTAATGTGATATGAAGACTTTTGGCATTCGGAAAGTAAGGAGAGTGGGTGGTAGAGTCAAGGTGATGAAGCCCTTAGGCCAAACTCTGCCCAGTCAGTCCAGATACAATCAAGCTAAGACAAAGCATTGAAGAGTTGGATAAAGTAACATTCACAACCGATAGAAATAGAAATCGTGCTACTGACTTCCAGAAGGAGATACTTCCAAGTACTGCATTCTTAGTTTAAGAGGATAACCGATCATTCCCCAACATAGACTCAGGCAGAGAGCAAGGCATACTGGCTTCCTAATCAATATGTTATTTCCATGTATAACGCTGTCTTTTTTGAACTGGACCTTATGGAATATTTAGGTCACAGAAAGCATTTTGTTGAAAAATTTTAATCAATTTTGAAGAGATTAAGATGGTTTTCCTTCTTGTTATTATTATCATTGGGTATACATTATGTCATTCTTAATTAAATTTTAATATATGGGTCACATAATAAAATAAAATATAAATACATTTACCTAATTGATTTTAGTGGAGTGAAATAGTCAGGCAAACTAGCTAGAAACTCAGAGAGTTACACTCATTTAAAAGACTGTTTTCTACAAAATCTCAAAGTTTTGTATTAGATTGTTTCATTTTATCCATTGTTTTGGTTTAACCATTTGGAATTTGTTGTAACAATTTAGGTGATTTCTGTTTCTGGAAAATATTTTTAAGCTTGGAGGTTGAGATCTATTTTTATTTTTAAGCATTAGTATTTAAGTAATCATGAGGGAAAAAAATATCACCTGGATATGTAAAATTTGTTAGCATTTTCTGAGATGGTTAAGCCAGATATAAAATAGTAAACTAGGAAATCAATGAATAAATAAATGAACACTCCTATGTTTGGGAGAAGGTACCAGCATAAATATATGCCTTAATATAATATGATATCAGTGTAACTTTATGTATCAAAGAAAGCAAAAAAGAGGAAATTACTTCTTACATTAGAACAAGATCAAAAGAAATAGGATTAAATTGGAACATGAATGTGAAATTCTGGCTCTTTTGAAGAAAAAGAAAATTTCATCTCAGGAATGGTTGATATACCATACTTCATTCTACCCTGAATATCATGTAAAACATTATAACAAGTATCTGAACAGGTAGCTGATAATAAATCCACAGCTGCAATAATTTTGTCTCTAATACTAGTCTCTACGTAAAGAAATCAGAGTTCCTTGCAGGTTGGCTACTTCCATGTTTGAGGTAGGGAAAATAAGTATCATCCAGGAAAATCCTTATGTTTAAAAAATATTTTCTATCAAAGACATTTTAGAGGTAGTTAGCAAAACTATTTAAAAGAAAAAAATATATATATATGTATATTAGGTCGCTAATTGTCAGATTGTGTTATCATTAACACACACACACAAGCACAAATAGTCAATAATAATAATTGCAGTTATTCAAATGTAAACCTTCAAGGTATGCAAATGTCTAAAAGTCTATGGAAGTTTTCAAAGCAGATAGATATAAAATTTATATATTTATATAAATGTATAAAGTTAATCATTTATGTCATTATAGTTCAAAAATATTTATTTAATTCTTTAAGTTATAGTCAGTTCATTATTTATTTTGAAAAATGCATTTTTATAACTGGTTTATATAAATTAGGATCTAAATCAGGCATACTCTTTGTATCTGGCTATATCTAAATTTTTTATAAATTCTTCTTTGATTTAGAACAACCCCTCTCCTTTTAAACCACCCCTTTTACATGTATAAATGGATATTGAACTTTGTATAAAGCTTTTTCCATATTTATTGAATTGATCATATAATGTGTATTAATTTATTAACATGATGTATCACATAAATTCATTTGTAGATATTGACAAATTCTTCCATTGCTGGGATAAATCTTACTTGCTTAAGGTATATGATTCTTTTAATGTATTGTTAGATTTGGTTTGGTAGTAATTTGTTGAGGATTTTGCACCTATGTTCTTCAAATATATTGGCCTGTTATTTTATTTTTTTGTGATATCTTTGTTTGGTTTTGGTATCAGGGTAATGCTGACATAGTTGAATGCATTTGGAAGTGTTCATTATTCAACAATATTTTGGAATAGCTTGAGAAGAATAGATGTTAATTTCTCTCTAATTGTTTAATAGAATTCAACTGTGAAGCCATCTGGTCCTAGATTTCTATTTTTTGGAAGTTTTTAAATTACTGATTCAATACCATTACTGATAACTGTTTTTTTTTTTTTTTTTTCATATTTTCTATTTCTCTCTGATTCACTCTTGGGAAAGTGAACATTTCTAAACACTTTTCCATTTATTTTTGGTTGTCAAATTATTGGCATATAGCTGTTCATAAGAGTCTCTTAAATCAACTTCTGTGATGTTAGATGAAACTTCTTTGTGATTTTTGAATTATTTTTCTTGCAATCAATTTCTAGTCTTATAACATTATAGTTGGGAAAGTGCTTGATCTGATTTAAACCATAAATTTGGCATGGCTTGTTTTGCAGCCTAACATGTGATTTATCATGGAGGATGATCTATGTGCACATTATAAAACTATGCATTCTGGTGCTTCTGCATGGAGTATCCTATGTATATCTATTAAATTCATCTGGTTTAATGTACATTTTGATTTTTTTTTTTAGCTGAATTTGTGTATTGTTGATCTATTGATGAAAGTAGATTGTTAAATTCCACTAATATTATTGCATTATTGTTAGTTTCTTCATGTCTATTAATATTTGTTTTATGTATTTTAGTGTTCCTTTGTTTGCTGCATATACATTTATATTAGTTCTATCATCTTCTTGAACTGATCCCTTTATCACTGTATAATGCCCTTCTTTATCTCTTGTAACAGTATTTTTTTAATGTCTATTTTCTTTGGGATATGTATTGCTAGTCCAGCTTTCTCGTGATTTCAATCTGCATAAAATATCATTTTCGATCCTTTTTCTCTCAGTTTGCCTATGTTTTTAGATCTGAAGTGAGTCTCTTGTAGGCAGTGAATATACAGATGTTTTTATATCCATTGAGTCACTTTGTATTTTTCGATTGGATCATTTGGTCTCTCTACATTTGACGTAATTATTGATATTCTTCCTTTTATTGTTATTTTGATAATTGCTTGGGAGTTGTTTTCCTAGCTATTTTTTGTTCTTCGTTTTCTTATCTTGTGATTTGATGAATCTTTTGGGTTATGTTTAGATTTCTTTTTCTTTTTTGTGTGGGTATCTATTTTAGATTATTGGTATATAATATATACCACATATATAGATTTTCGTTTGTTTGCTCATTTGTTTGTTTTTTTAAGTTGCTGTTCTCTTACTTTGTAACACATTTTAACAGTCCTGCATTTATACTCTCCTCCACTCATGATTACTGTTTTTGGTAACATATTTTACATTTAGTTGTTTTGTGTATCCCTTAATTTCTTACTCTGGGTATCAATGATTTAGCTACTTTTGGCCTAATAGCTTTTTGTGAATGATTTTCTACTTTTACTATATGTTTGCCTTTATCAGTACAGGATAAATGGTCTGGGGTGTCCCAAAACTTGTGTTATTCTGCTAGTTGTCAGGGCCAAGGCCCAATTCATCCCAAGGAAGAATCTGACCTGCTAAATGTCAGGCTGAGTCAGCAGCCTGCAGGCTTGTGGTTTTCTTGAGTCTGTTGTTTGCCCCTGATGGGTGAAGCTCATCTCGAAGCTACAGCAGGTTTCCTGGGGAGGGGCAGGACCTAGAACTCACAAGATTCTGAGACTGGTGCCTGCCCAATAGTGGGTGGAACTGGGTCCTGAGCCCTCTGGTAAGCAGAGGCAACTGTTGACTCTGGGGTCTTAAGTCATCCTGCTTAATGATGCAGTGGTGCAGTATTCTTGTCCAGTTAAATTTGTATGCTGAGACATCCTAGCACTGGCACCTACAGGCTGTTGGGTGGGGCCAGACCTTGGTGTTAATAAGCTAGAGGGAGGATTACACAATGGCACCTGCTAGCTCCAGTGTTCACTTGGTAGAAAGTGCTACCAGAAATAATGTCCAACAATGTCTAATTCTCACAGTGAGCTGCAGTTGACTCCTGCTTTTCCAGATGACTCTCGGAGATCAAGAGGTAGGCCTGATATGGGTTTCTCTCAGATTTCTCTTTCTTCTCTGGTTCCCAAAGCATGGGAGATTTTGTGTGCATCCTTTAAGTGAAATCTCTCTTTCCCTGAGCCCACTGGGACACTCAGAAGTAAGCCTGTTTGCCCTCAAAGGCAAACACTCTGGCAGCTCATCTTCCGAACGCAGGACCCCCAACCGACCCCAACCTGAGGCTCACATTTCTGTCTCCTTTTGGAGAAGCTCTGCAGTGTAATTTTTCTTTTTGTGGGTCACTTCCCTGGATATATAGGACTTCTGCAAGTGTATCCCTCCTACCCATTTTAAGGTAGCTTCTTTATATCACAATTTCTAGATATTTTTGGTAGGTGCTGTTCCGTTTCATGAGTGGTTATTTTGCAGATAATTGTGATTTGGGTGTGCCCATGAGAAAAAGTGATCTCAGGGTCTTACTCCCTGCCATCATATTTTACCTCTCCACATTGAGTCTCTAGTAAATTTAAAGGTCTTATGGAGAAGAACCAAGGCATGAAAGCTTACTGTCAGCCAGCACCTATAATATTATATTTTAATGTTTATACTTGTTTTAAAGTCTACATTTTCTGATATAAGAATTGCTTTGTTTTAATTTCCATTTGGATGGAATGCTTTTTCTATTCTCTCACTAACAATCTCTCTGTTTCTCTTGATCTTAAGTGAGTCTTTTGTGGGCAGAATGGAGAATTTTCTTTTTCTTTGCCTTTTTTTCCCTTGTCAATCACCTGTGGTTTTTGTTTGGAGCGTTTATTCCATTGACATTTAAAACAGTTTTTAATAGATATGCACTTATTGACATTTTACTACTTGTTTTCTGATTATTTATGTAACTCTTCTCTGTATTTTTCTTCTTATTTTAATCTATTTCCTTGTGGTTTATTTTCTTTAATATTTTGTTTATATTACTATATCAATTTTTGTGTATATATTATAGCTTTTTGATTTGTGGTTACATTGGAGTTCATAAATGTTCATTTGTAGCTATACTTGTTTTAAACTAGGAATCATTTTATTTTATTCTTCAGGTTCAGAAAATTTTCTGCCATAATTTTATCAAGCATATTTTCAACATTCTTCTCTCTCTCGGAACTTTATAATATGTATTAGTATGTTTGATGTTGTCCCAGTGGTTCCATAAGCTATTATCTTACTAAAAAATATTTCTTTTTGTTATTTTTATTAGGTGTTTGCCACTATTTTATCTTCCAGATTTCTATGTGTACATGTGTATTATTAAGGTTGTTATTTTCTTCTGTTTTATAATTTTTGTTTTAGTTATTGTGTTATTCAGCTCTGACTGCATCTATTTTATACTTCCTAGTTCTGTCTTTAAATGCTGTGTTTATCTATGCTTCTCTCTAATTCAGTTAGAGGTCTTATTATTATTATTAACTCTCCACTAGGCAAATTATCTCTGTTTCCTTAGGGTTTTTTCTTGTTCTTTCTTTTAAAACATGTTTCTCTGTCTTCTCATTTTGTTTAACTTTCCTGTCTCTATGAAATTAAGTGAATAGCAACTCCTGCTAGTCTTGAAGTTTTGCCCTGAAGTGTCCCGAGGTGATCTGTATGTGCCTTATGGCTTGATGTGAGAGCTGAGTCTTTTTTTTTTTTTTTTTCATTTATTTTTATTAGTTGGAGACTACTTACTTTACAATATTGTAGTGGTTTTTGCCATACATTGACATGAATCAGCCATGGAGTTACATGTGTTCCCCATCCTGAACCCCCCTCCCACCTCCGTCCCCATCCCATCCCTCTGGGTCTTCCCAGTGCACCAGCCCTGAGCACTTGTCTCAGGCATCCAACCTGAACTGGCGATCTCTTTCACACTTGATAATATACATGTTTCAATGCTATTCTCTCAGATCATCCTTCCCTCACCGTCTCCCATAGAGTCCAAAATTCTGCTCTATACATCTGTGTCTCTTTTTCTGCCTTGCATATAGGGTTATCATTACCATCTTTCTAAATTACATATATGTGCGTTAGTATACTGTATTGGTGTTTATCTTTCTGGCTTACTTCACTCTGTATAATGGCCTCCAGTTTAATCCATCTCATTAGAACTGATTCAAATGTATTCTTTTTAATGGCAGAGTAATATTCCATGGTGTATATGTACCACAGCTTCCTTATCCATTCGTCTGCTGATGAGCATCTAGGTTGCTTCCATGCCCTGGCTATTATAAACAATGCTGCGATGAACATTGGGGTACACGTGTCTCTTTCAGATGTGGTTTCCTCGGTGTGTATGCCCAGGAGTGGGATTGCTGGGTCATATGGCAGTTCTATTTCCAGTTTTTTTCAGAAATCTCCACACTGTTCTCCATAGCGGCTGTACTAGTTTGCATTCCCACCAAGAGTATAAGAGGGTTCCCTCTTCTCCACATTGTCTCCAGCATTTATTGCTTGTAGACTTTTGGATAGCAGCCATTCTGACTGGAGTGTACCTCACTGTGGTTTTGATTTGCATTTCTCTTATAATGAGTGATGTTGAGCATCTTTTCATATGTTTGTTAGCCATCTGTATCTCTTCTTTGGAGAAATCTCTGTTTAAGTCTTTGGCCCATTTTTTGATTGTGTCATTTATTTCTCTTGAATAGAGCTACAAGAGTTGCTTGTATATTTTTGAGATTAACCCTTTGTCTGTTGCTTTGTTTGCTATTATTTTCTCCCATTCTGAAGGCTGTCTTTTCACCTTGCTTATAGTTTCCTTTGTTGTGCAAAAGCTTTTAAGTTTAATTAGGTCTCATTTGTTTATTTTTGCTTTTATTTCCAATATTCTGGGAGTGGGTCATAGAGGATCTTGCTGTGATTTACGTTGGAGAGTGTTTTGGCTATGTTCTCCTCTAGAAGTGTTATAGTTTTTGGTCTTACATTTAGGTCTTTGCTCCATTTTCAGTTTATTTTTGTGTATGGTGTTAGAAAGTGTTCTAGTTTCATTCTTTTACAAGTGGTTGACCAGTTTTCCCAGCATCACTTGTTAAAGAGGTTGTCTTTTTTCCATTGTATATTCTTGCCTCCTTTGTCAAAGATAAGGTGTCCATAGGTATGTGAATTTATCTCTGGGCTTTCTATTTTGTTCCATTGATCTATATTTCTGTCTTTGTGCCGGTGCCATACTGTCTTGAGGACTGTGGCTTTGTAGTAAAGCCTGAAGTCAGGCAGGTTGATTCTTCCAGTTCCATTCTTCTTTCTCAAGATCACTTTGTCTATTCAAGGTTTTTTGTATTTCCATACAAATTGTGAAATCATTTGTTCTAGTTCTGTGACAAATACCATTGGTAGCTTGATAGGGTTTGCATTGAATCTATAGATTGCTTTGGTTAGTATACTCATTTTCACCATATTGATTCTTCCAATCCATGAACACGGTGTATTCCTCCATCTATTTTTGTCCTCTTTGATTTCTTTCATCAGTGTTTTATAGTTTTCTATGTATAGGTCTTTTGTTTCTTTAGGTAGATATATTCCTAAGTATTTTATTCTTTTTGTTGCAGTGGTGAATGGTATTGTTTCCTTAATTTCTCTTTCTGTTTTCTCAATATCCACAAATCAATCAATGCAATACACCACATTAGCAAATTGAAAGATAAAAACCATATGATTATCTCAATGGATGCATAAAAAGCCTTTGACAAAATCCAACATCCATTTATGATAAAAACTCTCCAGAAAGCAGGAATAGAAGGAACATACCTCAACATAATAAAAAGCTATATATGACAACCCCACAGCAAACATTATCCTCAATGGTGAAAAATTGAAAGCATTTCCCCTAAAGTCAGGAACAAGACAAGGGTGCCCACTCTCACCGCTACTGTTCAACATAGTTTTGGAAGTTTGACCACAGCAATCAGAGCAGAAAAGGAAAAAAAAAAAAGGAATCCAGGTAGGAAAAGAAGTAAAAATCTCACTGTTTGCAGATGACATGATCCTCTACATAGAAAACCCTTAAGACTTTACCAGAAAATTACTACAGTTAATCAATGAATATAATAAAGTTGCAGGATATAAAATTAACATGCAGAAATCCCTTGCATTACTATACATTAACAATAAGAAAACAGAGCTGAGTCTAAAGTGAGCATGGCCTGCATCTTTCCCTGTGGTGTACTTGCAGCTATTGCCTTGGTTGATAGAGGGCAAGGTTTGGAGAGACTGTAGACAGAGCCAGTGCTAGTGAGGGCTTATCTTATGCTCATTGGCTTATTGGGCATAGAGATTGGTCCCAAGGTGCTAGAACAGGATCTATGAAAGAGTTGTTTTTTTTTGAGTGTATTATGGTAATGTCTGCCTCAATTCAGGTCATGGCCAGGTCTGTGGTCTTGGGGCTGCACTTCTTAGTTTGTCTATTTCCTTTAATACACAGCTTGTGTGTATGTGTGTGTTAGTTGCTCAGTTATGTCCGGTTGTTTGCTACTCCATGTACACACTTTGGACAGAGGTTATATTGGGCCCAGAGATTTGGATCCATATAACTGAACTAGATCTGGCAATTTCCACATGAGGACATGAACGTGTGTGTCTGCAATGGTAAGCTCTTCCCTGGAGCTGCTTCCACTCCCTCCCAAGTTTGTGCATGGACCTGTAAGTCAGTAATGGCACCCTCTGCCTGAAGCTAGTTTTGCTTCCTCCAGTGTGTGTGCACTAATGCATGTGCTGGCAATGGCTGCCTCTGCTCTGGTCAGAAACAGAGCTGGGGCAGGAGTTGGCTCTGTTCCCTCCAAGTTCCCACACTGTCACTGGCAATGGTAGCCACAAAACTAGCAGAGAGCAGTGCCTGAGCAGGAGGGTCTGGAGCAGAAGCTGTTGCACTCTGGAGTATGTCCTGGGGTGGTGGTAGAAAGTTAGGCAGAGCACAAGGTGGTTTTCAGCCTGCTGTTTCTACACTGTGATGAGGAAAAGCAAGTCTGTGAATGCACTTTAAGAGCAGTGTCTTGGTTATTTACAACTCTCCAGTAAGCCCCACTGGACTTCAAATCAACTGAGGGTGTTTGTCTTCCCAGTTTCAGACTGCAGGACTGAGATGCCTAAGACATGGCTCAAATCCTTCACTACCCAGAGAGGATCCCTCAAGGCTGTGATACTTCTCTCTTATTCACAGTCACTTGCATGGACTGAGGTCAACTACATGATTTTCCCTCCCCTCCTACCAGACTCCATGTGTTTGTTATGTCTATATAGCCATTGTTGCAGAAGAGCTGTTCTGCTTCAGGTCATTTTCAATGACAGCTGTGTCAACAAAATTTAATAAATAATCAAAGAAAGACAAGGAAATCTTTATTCAAGCCAACGTGAGAAATATAACTGGTAAAACAGTCTTTAAGAAAGCTCTGAGCACTGTTTTACATATTAGAGAACAAGGCATAGTTATGTAAGTTTTCAAGACAAAGAGTTATATACAAAAGTAAAGTATTGACAGGTTACATAATCTAGCAAGTTAAGTAGTGAGTTGTCATAATTCCTACAAGATTTAGTAAGAAATTTTAACCTTACTGACAGTGAGAGGAAATTGCTTTTTTTTGTGTGTGAATAGGTATTTGTGTGTCTTCTAAGGGATTCTATATATATATATATATATATATAATGAATATTCACAAGCACATTAAAGATGATGGAGTAGCAGTTCAAATGGGCAGAGAGACTTTTTTTTTTTTTTTTCCCGTCATACATCATTGCATGCAAAACTTCTCTCACCAAGGATCTAAACCACTTTGCCTTCAGTGGAAACCCGAGTCTTCAGTAATTCATATGTATCATTCCTAGGACCACCAGGGAAGTGGGTAGAGAGATAATTTTATGTTTAAAAATTTTCTTGTCCTGCTTTAAATATAACTCTGTTTCATTGGTTGATTTATATGTAGTTGTTCAGTTCAGTTCAGTGGTTCAGTTATGTCTGACTCATTGCGACTGTATGAACTGCAGCACATCAGGCTTCCCTGTCCATCACAAACTCAAAGAGCTTACTCAAACTCATGTCCTTTGAATCTGTGATGCCATCCAACCATCTCATCCTCTGCCATCCCCTTCTTCTCCTGCCTTCAATCTTTCCCAGCACCAGGGTTTTTTCAAATGAGTCAGTTCTGAATATCAGATGGCCAAAGTATTAGAGCTTCAGCTTCAGCATCAGTCCTAATGAATATTTAGGACTGATTTCCTTTAGGATTGACTTCTTGTATTTCCTTACACCCACGGGACTCTCAAGAGTCTTCTCCAAAACCACAGTTAAAAAGCATCAATTCTTCAGTTCTCAGCTATCTTTATGGTCCAACTCTCACATCAGTAAAGGACTATTGGAAAAAAACATAGCTTTGACGAGATGGACTTTTGTTGGCAAAGTAATGTCTCTGTTTTTTAATATGCTGTCTAGGTTGGTCATAGCTTTTCATTCAAGGAGAAAGTGTACTTTGATTTCATGGCTGCAGCCACAATCTGAAGTGATTTTGGAGTCCATGAAAATAAAATCTGTCATTGTTTCGATTTTTTCCCCTTCTATTTGTCATGAAGTGATGGGGCCAGATGCCATGATCCTAGTTTTTTGAGTGTTGAGTTTTAAGCCAGCTTTTTCACTCTCCTCTTTCACCTTCATCAATAGGCACTTTAGATCCTCTTCGCTTTCTGTCATAAGGGTGGTGTCATCTGCATATCTGAGGTTGTTGATATTTCTCCCTGCAATCTTGATTCCAGCTTGTGTTTCATCCAGCCTGGCATTTTGCATGATGTACTCTGCATTTATGTTAAATAAGCAGGGTGATAATATACAGCCTTAGCATACTCTTTTCCCAATTTGGAGGCAGTGCATTGTTCTATGTCTGGTTCTAACTGCTGCTTCTTGAATTGCATTCAGATTTCTCAGGAGGCAGGTAAGGTGGACTGGTATTCCCACATCTTTAAGAATTTTCCACAGTTTGTGTCATTCCACAGGTCAAAGGATTTGGCGCAGTTAATAACACAGAAGTAGATGTATTTATGGAATTCTATTCTTGCTTTTTCTATGATCCAGTGGATGTTGGCAATTTGATCTCTGGTTCCTCTGCCTTTTCTAAATTCAGCTTGAACATCTGTAAGTTCTCGGCTCATGTACTTTTGAAGCCTAGCTTGAAGAATTCTGAGCATCACTTTGCTGTGTGAAATAAGTCCAATTGTACAATAGTTTGAACATCCTTTGGCATTAACCTTCTTTGGGATAGGAATGAAAACTGACGTTTCTCAGTCCTGTGGCCACTGTTGAGTTTTTCAAATTTGCTGGCATATTGAGTGCAGCACTTTAACAGCATCATCTTTTAGGATTTGAAATAGGTCAACTGGAATTCCATCACCTCCACTAGCTTTTTCATAGTGATGCTTCTTAAGGCCCACTGATTTCACAGTCCTGGATGCCTAACTCTAGGTTAGTGATTAATAACCACTATCATGGTTATCTGCGTCATTAAGATATTTTTTGTATAGTTCTTCTGGGTATTCTTGCACCTCTTCTTAATATCTTCTGCTCCTTTAGGTCCATACCATTTCTGTCCCTAATTGTGCCCATCTTGGCACAAAATATGCCCTTGGTATCTCTAATTTTCCTGAAGAGTGTTCTGCTGCTGCTGCTGCTGCTGCTAAGTCACTTCAGTTGTGTCCGACTCTGTGCAACCCATAGATAGCAGCCCACCAGGCTCCCTCGTTCCTGGGATTCTCCAGGTAAGAACACTGGAATGGGTTGCCATTTCCTTCTCCAATGCATGAAAGTGAAAAGTGAAAGTGAAGTCGTTCAGTCGTGTCTGACTCAGCAACCCCATGGACTGCAGCCTACCAGGCTCCTCTGTCCATGGGATTTTCCAGGCAAGAGTACTGGAGTGGGGTGTCATTGCGTTCTCAGAAGAGATCTCTAGTCTTACCCATTCTATTGTTTTCCTCTATTTCTTTGCATTGATCGCTGAGGAAGGCTTTCTTATCTCTCCTTGCTATTCTTTGGAACTCTGCATTCAAATGGATATATCTTTCCTTTTCTCCTTTGTCTTTAGCTTCTCTTCTCTCAGCTATTTGTAAGGCCTCCTCAGACATCCATTTTGCTTCTTGCATTTCTTTTCTTGGGGATGGTCTTGATCACTGTTTCTTGTACAATGTCCTGATTCTCCATCCATAGTTCTTCAGGCACTCTGTCTATCAGATCTAATCCCTTTAATCTATTTCTCACTTCCACTGTATAGTCACAGGTGATTTTATTTAGGTCATACCTGAATGGTCTAGTGGTTTTCCCTACTTTCTTCAATTTAAGTCTGAATTTTGTAATGAGGACTTCATGATCTGAGCCACAGTCAACTTTCAGTCTTCTTTTTGCTGACTGTATAGAGCTTCTCCATCTTCAGCTGCGAAGAATATAATCAATATGATTTTGATATTGGCCATCTGGTGATGTCCATGTGTAGAGTCATCTCTTCTGTTATTTGAAGAGTGTGTTTGCTATGACCAGTCCATTCTCTTTGCAAAACTATGTTAGCCTTTTCCCTATTTCATTTGGTCTCCATCACCAAACTTGCCTGTTTCTCCTGGTATCTCCTGACTTCCTACTTTGCATTCCAGTCCCTAGCCATTCCATTCTCCAGGGGATCTATTTGCAGTTGTAATTTTGAGGTATTCATGAAAGGAGATTAGCTAACTGCTCTCCTATTACTCAATCTTGATTCCACCTCTCTGTGAATTCTTCCTAGTATGAGTTTCTCCTCATGCATTAGGTGTAATTTGGCTATCTTAAAATAGAATTCATATGGGAAAAAGAAGATAAAAGTTTAATTAATTTCTCTTTAATTATCAAATTTCAGAATAATTAACAACTATCCTAGCAATTTAAACTTTCAATAAGGAGCTTTGTTTCTACTACTCCAGAGAGGCTCAAGAGGAGGTAGCATATATGACTGATTTGCATTTTTGTATGGCTGAAACCAACACAACATTGTAAAGCAATCATCCTCCAGTTAAAGCATACTGTTTGTTTTTAAATACATTGTATGCTTTTTGATCATTTAAAGACATCATTTCTGAAACAAAAATTGGTCAGTGGGAGTTGGCTCCCTATGTCTTTAAAATGACATCGTGAGAGACTCCTTGTTTTCTTGTTGACATCTTACCTTCATTTTGTACATTTTCTGCCCATGACCTGGAATCAGCTTTTTCTCCAAGGTTTCTTCATCCCTTTTATGAAAAAAAGAAAATAATAATAATAATATTTAGAAATTATATCTGGACACCAGCAGTTATCATTGATACTAGACTGTCATGGCTTCTAGGCCATTTGCACAAAGCAAGGAAATATATATTTTATTAAACCTGAAGATCTCATGTATGTATTAACTGTCTTCTTCCTACTAGAAGGTAAGTTTTATGAAGACAAGATTCTATAATTGATGCTATTGTTACTGAAACAGTGTATAATATTTAATAGGTAAGGTCACGATACATATTTTTAAGTGAATTAAGATTAATGGACCCTAAGATGCTATTGAGTTGTCCTAGCACCAATTAAATTTATGAGACTAAGATAGTACAGAACTTGTATTTTACACAAAAACTGTTGCTAAATTTCTTCATGAAGCAGTGGAGCAATTGATCACGTGTATTATCTGCCCCACTTTGTATGTATTGCAATTTCATAAAAACTATGAATCACTCATATGTTGGTATTCCTCAAATAATCAGAAAAAGTATTTGACAAGAAGAGTATCTTATTTTTGTATTGAATCCATAGATCTTAATTTAATACTTCATATTTATTATATACTCTATAAATATGTATTTAATGAATAAAAATAAGTAGAAGAATGTGTTATATGACTAAATTCAGTAATTCATATGTATTTTTCTTACATGTATTTTCATGTTTAATGTTATGTTTTAAATTAATTACTCTATGCTATCAAAATTTTCTAAGCTATTTTTATTAATAAATTTGCTATGTCTGACATTTATTCTTCCTTTCAGTCTATAACACACATATTTTACAATATATACTGATTACCTTCTAGAGCAAAACCATTATTTTAGATAATGCGGACATAGAAACAAAGAAGATAGAAAAGGTCACTCTTTCCAGGAGACATTTTTGGATAGAAAGAGATAATACATAAACAACAGAAAATATCAGTTGCTAATCAATTTGTTTTAAAGAGAACAATTTCTAGATAATTTTGTTTTTGTCTTGCTCTAACAAGCATTCTCTGTTTAAAATGAAACAGATTTCCCTCCCCCAAGTCTGTCTTTTTTTTTTTTTCTCTCTGTCACTCTGATTTCTGTGCTTTCAACTTTTATGCTGCTCTGGATATATAATGTCCTTCCCTCTCTTGTGTTTTCACATGAAATAGCTCAGATTTTAGAACTGGAAGAGTGATTTTAAATTTATTTCTACCAGATATTAACAGTGTGATCTGTAAATGGGAGCTTTAATCCAGCTGTCACAACTAAGATACATCACTAACATTTCTCCACAGACTTGTCAGTTAATAATACTTGACTGTATATAAAGCATCCACCACAATGTCTGACACTTAGTAGGTGCATTTTAAATACAGGATTTAACAAAACAAAACAAAACAAAATCTGTACATCCAAAATTCTGCAATTTTTTTTTTAAAGCCTACAGCACTTTAAATTTATCTTTTTCTGAAATTCCATTATAGCACTCCTAGTTTGTTCTACCTTTTAGGGATTCTCTGCTCTCTTCTATTGCCACATAGCTTTTTCTTGTGCTGTTGTCCTCCAGTCTGTCTTAAGCCTTTTGAAGACAGAGTGTCCTTTAATATTACCTTCCTTGTCTTCTTAGGGAACTTGGCACAATGCTCAATAAATAAGTGACTTTTGATATGAGAGAAAGCTGACCCAGGGGTGAGAAAAACTGGATTCTCATTCAGGCTCATCCCACCTCTCTGGTTAGTATGTAGGCTCACTATTCATCAGATAAAGATGCTGTTACTTGCCCTTTCTCTTGTCTACAAAGTAGTTGTAAGGATACTAAAATGTATAAAAGTACAAAAGAAATCATATGGCACACCTGCTTTCACAGTTGTATGAAAGAATAACACAAATCATACTCTAACAATCAATAAAATTTGTTAATCTCTTACTAAGTGCCAGATGTCTGCCATGTTTCTGAGAAGCAACCTCACATATTGAAGAATTAGATTCTGCTACCAGACCAACTGTATTTGAATTCTGACTCTGCCACTTACTTGTTGTAAGACCTTGAACAAGATGCTTAATTTCTCTGTTCCTCAGCTTGATTTTGTAATCTATAAAATGAAATTAATATTGACCAGTTTATATAATCATTAAGCACATTAAATTAGCACCTAATTCAAATGTAAAAACACTTATCACCTATATCCATGGTCATTAAATAAACTTTGCCATTTAATCCACATAGCAATCTTTATATTATTGGTATCCCCAGTGTATAGTTAAAGTGACTAAATCTAAGCTTAGGATAATACAAATTGTAATGAAAGAGCAGAGGCCTTAACCCTAACTCAAAATTTAGAGAGGCTCAACATGGAGGGAAGGATGGCAGGGTATATTTGGAAATATCTAAGGACATGTCTACTGTCACAATGAAGGGAGATATATTGGTACCCAGTGGGTAGAAGTGAAAAATGTTCCTAAATGTTGTACAGTAAACAGGGCAGTCCCCTAAAAATGAAGGATTATCTAGCTCAAAATGTTGATTATGTTTAGAGATAAAAACTGAACAGAAGTTAAACTTAAATCTCAGTTAAATAACATATAATATTTTTTTTTCTGTAAAGAAGTTTCAAATATTTAGATAAATATGCCCCAAGAAATATTTGGGATGTTATTAACTGCGAGTCATATATTATTATTTGTCAAATATTGTTAGCTGGAAAGTACCTCAGTGGTTTTCCATAAAAACTCCATGAATTGGTGGTACTTAAGACACCAGACCACCTGACCTGCCTCTTGAGAAACCTGTATGCAGGTCAGGAAGCAACAGTTAGAACTGGGCATGGAACATGGAACAACAGACTGGTTTCAAATAGGAAAAGGAGTACATCAAGGTTGTATGTTTTCACCCTGCTTATTTAACTTATATGCAGAGTACATCATGAGAAACCCTGGGCTGGAAGAAGCAGAAGTTGGAATCAAGATTGCCGGGAGAAATATCAATAACCTCAGATATACAGATGACACCACCCTTATGGCAGAAAGTGAAGATAAACTAAAAAGCCTCTTGATGAAAGTAAAAGAGGAGAGTGAAAAAGTTGACTTAAAGCTCAACATTCAGAAAACTAAGATCATGGCATCTGGTCCCATCACTTCATGGGAAATAGATGGCGAGACAGTGGAAATAGTGTCAGACTTTATTTTTGGGGGCTCCAAAGTCACTGCAGATGGTGATTGCAGCCATGAAAGTAAAAGACACTTACTCCTTGGAAGGAAAGTTATGACCAACTTAGATAGCATATTAAAAAGAAGAGACATTACTTTGCCAACAAAGGTCCATCTGGTCAAGGCTATAGTTTTTCCAGTGGTCATGTATGGATGTGAGAGTTGGACTGTGAAGAAAGCTGAGCGCCGAAAAATTGATGCTTTTCATCTGTGATGTTGGAGAAGACTCTTGAGAGTCCCTTGGACTGCAAGGAGATCCAACCAGTCCATCCTAAAGGAGATAAGTCCTGGGTGTTCATTGGAAGGACTGATGCTGAAGCTGAAACTTCAATACTTTGGCCACCTCATGCGAAGAGTTGACTCATTGGAAAAGACCCTGATGCCGGGAGGGATTGGGGGCAGGAGCAGAAGGGGACAACAGAGGATGAGATGGCTGGATGGCATCACCGACTCAATGGGCATGAGTTTGAGTAAACTCCGGGAGCTGGTGATGGACAGGGAGGCCTGGCATGCTGCGATTCATGGGGTCCCAAAGAGTCGGACACGACTGAGAGGCTGAACTGAACTGTACTGAACTGAAGATACCCTTATTTGTTATTAGGAAAATGAGACTAAGAAAGATTAAATTATTTGTTAATGGCCATTGATTTAGTAGAAAAAATAAAGCTGGAATACAGCAATCTTATAATTCATTTACTAATGACTTTTTACTATACTCTTCCTGCCCTTAATTTATTGACTTAGAAATTTAGCATTCAGGACATGGGCTATGATTAAAAACAAGCAAGTTATTAATAAAAAGGTAATGTATTGAATTTGGCTTTGTACTAAAAGTGGAGCCTCTGAGTCAACTTGCATCTATAGAGGGAATGTATTAACATAACAGGCCTTCCTAGTCCTCTGGGTGTTGGGTAGCAGGTTTTTATAAAGATTCCATCTTTTAAGATGTTTTCATAGCTGTTTTGATATTTCCATGCTAAATAAAGTGAAAAAGTGAAAGTGTTAGTCCTTCAGCTGTATCCAATTCTTTGCAACCCCATGGACTATAATATACCAGGCTCCACTGTCCATGGAATTCTCCTGGCTAGAATATTGGAGTAGGTGGCCATTTCCTTCTCAGGGGGATCTTTCCAACCCAGGAATTGAACCCAGGTCTCCTGTACTTCAGACAGATGCTATACCATCTGAGCCACCAGGGAAACACTTCTATCAGTTCAGTTCAGTCGCTCAGCCATGTCTGACTCTTTGCGACCACATGAATCGCAGAACGCCAGGCCTCCTGTCCATCACAAACTCCCGGAGTTTACTCAAACTCATGCCCATCGAGTCGGTGATGCCATCCAGCCATCTCATCCTCTGTCATCCCCTTCTGCTCCTGCCCCCAATCCCTCCCGGCATCAGGGTCTTCTCCAATGAGTCAACTCTTCGCATGAGGTGGCCAAAGTATTGAAGTTTCAGCTTCAGCATCAGTCCTTCCAATGAACACCCAGGACTTATCTCCTTTAGGATGGACTGGTTGGATCTCCTCGCAGTCCAAGAGACTCTCAAGAGTCTTATCCAACACCATAGTTCAAAAGCATCAATTTTTCGGTGCTCAGCTTTCTTCACAGTCCAACTCTCACATCCATACATGACCATTGGAAAAACCATAGCCTTGACCAGACAGATCCTTGTTGGCAAAGTAATGTCTCTTCTTTTTAATATGCTATCTAAGTTGGTCATAACTTTCCTTCCAAGGAGTAAGTGTCTTACTTTCACGGCTGCAATCACCATCTGCAGTGATTTTGGAGCCCCCAAAAATAAAGTCTGACACTATTTCCACTGTCTCCCCATCTATTTCCCATGAGGTGATGGGACCAGATGTCATGATTTAGTTTTCTGAATGTTGAGCTTTAAGCCAACTTTTTCACCCTCCACTTTCACTTTCATCAAGAGGCTTTTTAGTTTATCTTCACTTTCTGCCATAAGGGTGGTGTCATCTGTATATCTGAGGTTATTGATATTTCTCCCGGCAATCTTGATTCCAGCTAGTGCTTCTTCCAGCCCAGTGTTTCTCATGATGTACTCTGCATATAAGTTAAATAAGCAGGCTGACAATATACAGCCTTGACCTACTCCTTTTCCTACTTGGAACCAGTCTGTTGTTCCATGTCCAGTTCTAACTGTTGCTTCCTGACCTGCATACAGGTTTCTCAAGAGGCAGGTCAGGTGGTCTGGTATTCCCATCTCCTTCAGAATTTTCCACAGTTCATTGTGATCCACACAGTCGAAGGCTTTGGTATAGTCAATAAAGCAGAAATAGATGTTTTTCTGGAACTGTCTTGCTTTTTCCATGATCCAGCGGATATTGGCAATTTGATCTCTGGTTCCTCTGCCTTTTCTAAAGCCAGCTTGAACATCTGGAAGTTCTCGGTTCACATATTGCTGAAGCCTGGCTTGGAGAATTTTGAGCATTATTTTAGTAGCATGTGAGATGAGTGCAATTGTGCAGTAGTTTGAGCATTCTTTGGGATTGCCTTTCTTAGGGATTGGAATGAAAACGGACATTTTCCAGTCCTGTGGCCATTGCTGAGTTTTTCAAATTTGCTGGCATATTGAGTGCAGCACTTTCACAGCATCATCTTTCAGGATTTGAAATAGCTCAACTGGAATTCCATCACATCCACTAGCTTTGTTCGTAGTGATGCTTTCCAAGGCCCACTTGACTTCACATTCTAGTATGTCTGGCTCTAGGTGAGTGATCACACCATTGTGATTATCTGGGTCATGAAGATCTTTTTTGCACAGTTCTTCTGTGTATTCTTGCCACCTCTTCTTAATATCTTCTGCTTCTGTTAGGTCCATACCATTTCTGTCATTTAGTGAACCCATCTTTGCATGAAATTTTCCTTGGTATCTCTAATTTTCTTGAAGAGATCTCTAGTCTTTCCCATTCTGTTGTTTTCCTCTCTTTCTTTGCATTGATCACTGAGGAAGGCTGTCTTATCTCTCCTGGCTATTCTTTGGAACTCTGCATTCAAATGGGAATATCTTTCCTTTTCTCCTTTGCGTTTAGCTTCTCTTCATTTCACAGTTACTTGTAAGGCCTCCTCAGACAACCATTTTGCCTTTTTGCATTTCTTTTCCATGGGGATGGTCTTGATCCTTGTCTCCCGTACAATGTCACGAACCTCCGTCCATAGTTCATCAGTCTCTCTGTCTATCAGATCTAGTCCCTTAGATCTATTTCTCACGTCCACTGTATATTCATAAGGGATTTGATTTAGGTCATAATCCCTCTATAATGACTGCTAATTTATATGCTCACCAACAGTGCATAAAGTTTCCCTTTCTCCACATGCCTGAAAACTCTAGTCATATCTTGTTATATTGATAATAGCCATTTCAGGAAAAGAAAAGTGATACCTCATTGAAGTTTTGATTTTCATTCTCATGACCATTAGTGTTTTAAAGCATCTTTTCTTGTAGCTGTGGCCATTTGTATGTCTTCTTTGGAAAGCTCATTTAGGTTCTTTAGCTATTTTTTAATCATATTATTTGTGTTTTTGCTGTTGAGTTGTATGAGTTCCTCATATATTTTAGATATTAACCTCTTTGATTCATATGGAACCATAAGAAACTCCAAATAGAAAAAGCAACATTGAGAAAAACCACCCCATAGGGATTACACCTTCTGATTTCATACAATATTACAAAGTTTTAGTAGCCCAAACTGTATGGTACTAGCCATGAAAACAGACATATACCTATGCAATACAACTGAGAGTTCAGAAATAAACTCATGTATTTATAGTCAAACAATATTTGACAAAAGAGTCAAGAATACTCAATGGGATTAGGATAACATCTTCAATAAAATGTGGGGAAAATTGAATATTCATGTACAAAAGAATTAAGTTGTGCTCCTATCTTACACTACTCACAAAAATTAACTCATAACAGATAGACTTAAATGTAAGATCTAAAATTCCTATCAGAAAACATAGGAAGAAAATTCCTTGACATGAGTATTTGGAATGATTTTTTGAATATAACACCAAAAGCATAGACAATAAAGACAAAAATGAATGTGTGGTACAATATCAAACTAAAAAACATCTGCATGGGAAGGGAAAGAATTGCAAAAATGGAAAAACAACCTATGAAATGCTACCTTGTTCTTTCACAAGAAGAAACTCTGAGACATGAGAACACAGTATCATTTTAAAAATTATATGTTATATGCATACATATGTGTGTATATATACATATACATATGTATATATACAGTCATTCACATGTGCAAAACAATAGTTATGTGCCAAAATGTGAATATTTCCAGCTTTGACAGGAAGATCCTGATTGCTTTAAGGATCTTTCCTTTGATTTTTTTTTTTTTTCTGTCTTATAAGAAGAGAGCCACATGGGCCTTCCCTAGCAGTCCAGTAGTTAAGACCCTGAGCTTCCAACTCAAGGAGCATTATTGATTCTGATTTTCATGTCCATATACATCAACACAGTAGTACAGGTGAAGCTCCTTGTGCCCTGCCTGATAACTTAACAAAGCAGAACAAGGAGAATGATTTGGATCGGTACAGGCTTGTTTTGGTTTAGCTGGGTTAGAATTCTGGATGTGGCCATCAATGAGCTTAGAAAGAATGAAAGGAATCTTGGATACAGTAAATAAACCATTCCTTGGTACTCTAGACATTAAAGAAGGAATAGAGAAGAAACAATTTCAATTACTGAGGTGATAGAGTGCTATTTCTTAAGATGATTATAAATCCCGATATTTCTGTGTTTCCAACAGATAGGCTAATGGAGAAAATAAAAGTATTTGTTGACTCAGTATATGAGAACACAATAACTCATTGGTTAAGAAGTTATGTGTTGAATCAAGAGAAGACAGAAACAGGGAAAATGGGTAATATTATAACTATAGCTGAGACTCATATCTTAAGTGATTTTGTCTTAAGTGACTATGATTTCCAGCATCCTGCATACTAGCCAAATATTTATTTCCAAATCTCTAAGAGTGATCCACCCTTGCTTAAAGTTGGGATTTTCTTCAGGTAAGATTCCTCAATTCTCTTTAAGGGATGTCTCAACCTACCTTTGCATCTTTGTACTCAATATCTGCTTTCTTATTCACTTGCCAGTTAATAAATGACTCATGAGCTCTTAGCCTCTTATCTACTTATCCTCAGGCTTCCTTCATGTGTTTTGGCCTGCTCTCATGCTGGCATGCTCTCTCTGTTCTCCTCTGTTTTCTCATTGCAAAATCTTTGAGGGTCTCTGTTTTACTTTTAGACCATAACTTACTCTTTGAAGAGGATATTAGAGAATAATAATTCAATCCTTCAGAAATAATTTGGAAGACTATTTTAATCTCCCTAAATAAATAAAAGACAAAGACCTTTACTTTGGTCCTTGATGTTCGTGAAAGCTCTTGAAATTGGAAGCATTTTACCCCCTCCTACTCTCTGCTTACTTGATTTGGATGTGCTTTTAAGTCATTTATTTATCTAGCAACATACCACTCCCACAAAATATACAACTTAATTTTTTCAAAAAATGATAGGACCAACATTCTACCACTTCCACATACACAGATTGTCATACTTTGTACTATTTTTTCTTACAATTAGAATCTTAGAAATGTTTCTCATAGTCTTCACTGTGAGATATCCAAATGCTTTTCTTTATGAAAGATACTAAATATGAGTGCTGATACTAAATACCAGGTACAAAAGAGGGTATGCAATAAAATGTCTTTCCATATCTTAAAACACTTTGCCCTTTCACTTTCCTGAGGCTAAAGCCCACGACTCTTAACCTAACACAGGTTAATTTTTTCTCAATGAAAAATCTTTGAGTGACTACCGCCAAACAGTATTTTTCATCTTGGGCATGTGTAATTTTAAAATAAAATTCATATGGACATTACACAGTAAAGGGAAGGGGATAGCAATTAGAAGTTTTAAAAAGTGTTTCAGATATTGATAAGCATTATAAAGGAAAAACAAAAGAGAAGCAGATATATTAGGATAGAAAATGACTGAAAGGCTACCTGGATTAGCACTCAAAGTTATAAAAATTATATGAGTAATAAAATTAAGGCTTTTATAGATTTAGGGTAATAAAAACATAAATACCGAGGACAATAAGTACAAAGATCGCAAGGCAACACTATGAAGTGTTTGCGAAACACACACACAAAAATTATACATGTTGTTAAGCAAGTATGAAATAAACGCAAAGCTTAGGCAGGGATTTTATCATGTAAGTCTTCAAATAGCATGTTAGAGTCACATGGATATAATTTTAAGTAATATGAAAAACTATTGGAATATTTTATTCAGTGCCAATATAATTGCTTAGGAGACATATTTAATTGTGAGGACAGATAAATCTCTGACACCCTAGGTTTCTCCTTAAAGAAGATGTAAAACTGTTTGATGGATGTCTATGATTGTCATTCAAGTTTTATTCTTGAGGACATTTACACTGATATTTTTTTTAGGATCTTTGTTCCCAAAGACATTGAACCAAGAGCAAAAGTACTATGAATGGGCTTTAGAATTGAGAAAAGTGAGTCTTATATACCTTTTTTAAAATTTTTTTTTTTTTTTTTCTGGGTACCATTACAGCAGTTGAAAATAGCAGGATAAGAAAAGATAGAGAGAGGTAAGTTTTCAGGCTATTTCAGTGATTAGTATGAGAGACTATGGGTTATGGGAATGGGAAGGTAGCAGTAGGGAAGGGAGAACTGATAAATAAGATGCATTTTGATGGTAGAGTTAATGGAATATGCTGATAAAATGGATCTTGGAAGAGGATGAAATGAGTAGACAATGAGGGAAACACTGGAATCAAAGAAGACCTCTAAGTTTTCAATTGGGCAAATGAGTGAATAGTAGCATTATTTATCAAGAAGCAGAAACATGAGATAAAATTATTTAGTATTGCTAACAATACACAGAAGAACTATAGAAAAAAGTTCTTCACGACCCAGATAAAAATGATGGTGTGGTCACTCACCTAGAGCCAGACATCCTGGAATGTGAAATCACATGGGCTTTAGGAAGAATCACTATGAACAAAGTTAGTGCAGGTGGTGGAGTTCCAGTTCAGCTATTTTAAATCTTAAAAGATGAGGTTGTTAAAAGTGCTACACTCAATATGCCAGCAAATTTGGAAAACTCAGCAGTGCCATAGGACTGTAAAAGGTCAGCTTTCATTACAATCCCAAAGAAAGGCAATGTCAAAGAATGCTCAAACTACCACACAAATGCACCCATCTCACATGCTAGCAAAGAAATGCTCAAAATTCTTTAAGCCAGGCTTCAACAGTACTTGAACCATGAACTTCCAGATGTTCAAGCTGGATTTAGAAAAGGCAGATGAATTAGAGATTAAATTGCCAACATTCACTGGATCATCGAGAAAGCAAGAGAATTCCAGAAAAACATCTACTTCTGCTTTATTGAATATACCAAAGCTTTTGACTGTGTGGATCACAACAAACTGTGGAAAATTCTTAAAGAGATGGGAATACTAGACCACCTTACCCACCTCCCGAGAAATCTGAATGCAGGTCAAGAAGCAACAGTTAGAACTGGAAATGGAACAACAGACTGGTTCCAAATTGGGAAAGAAGTACATACAGGTTATGTATTGTCACCCTGATTATGTAACTTCTATGCATAGTACATAGTGCAAAATGCTGTGCTGGAAGAAGCACAAGCTGGAATCAAGATTGCCGGGAAAAATACCAATAACCTCAGAAATGCAGATGACACCACCTATATGGCAGAAAGTGAAGAAGAACTAAAGAACCTCTTGATGAAATTGAAAGAAGAGAGTGAAAAAGTTGGCTTAAAACTCAACATTTAGACAACTAAGATCATGGCATCCAGTCTTATCACTTCATGGCAAATAGATGCGGAAACAGGGGAAACAGTTGCTGACTTCATTTTCGGGGGGCTCCAAAATCACTGCAGATGGTGACTGCAGCCATGGAATTAAAAGATGTTTGCTCCTTGGAAGAAAAGCTATTACCAACCTAGGCAGCACATTAAAAAGCAGAGACATTATTTTGCCAGAAAAGGTCCATCTAGTCAAAGCAATAGTTTCCCCAGTAGTCATGTATGGATGTGAGAATTGGGCTATAAAGAAAGCTGAGCACTGAAGAATTGATGCTTTTGAACTGTGGTGTTGGACAAGACTCTTGAGAGTCCCCTGGACTGCAAGGAGATCTAATCAGTCAATTGTAAAGGAAGCCAGTCCTAGATAGTCATTGGAAGGACTGATGCTAAAGCTGAAACTCCAATACTTTGGCCATCTGATGTGAAGAACTGATTCATTGGAAAAGACCCTGATGCTGGGAAAGATTGAAGAGAAGAAGGCAATGAGAAAGGTTGAGATGATTGGATGGCATCTCTGACTCAATGGACATGGGTTTGAGTAAGCTCTGGGAATTGGTGATGGATGGGTAAGGCTGACATTCTTTGCCACAGGACATTCACGGGATCACAAAGAGTTGGACATGAATGAGTGATTAACTGAGTATTATTAAAGATATACAAAGTTTGATGCATTAAATTTAAGTAGCCTATTATGTATCCAAAAGCCAATATTAAAAAATGGTTGAACTACATAAAACTGGACGTCAAAAGAATTGGAGACATATAATTGGGAACTCTTATTTTAACATCATAGGAATGGATGAAATCACAATGAAATAAAAAGTCAAAGGGAGCCTATGGCAAAATTTGAGGATTGTTTCAGTAATCCCAAGAATTAAAGACAGTGCTGAATTCTAGACTAAAACAACTAATTTCAATCTGCAGGAGCAAAGTCAAGAACATCTATTCCTTGTTATTTAATATAAGCTACACATGTGTATATGGGCTTCCAAAGTGGCAGAGGGGTGACAAATCTGCCTGATAATGCAGGAGATAATGAAGATTTGATCCCTGGGTCAGTAAAATCCCCTAGAGGAGGGCATGACAACCCACTCTGCTATTCTTGCCTGGTGAATCCCATGGACAGAGGAGCCCAGTGGGCTACAGTCTGGGTCACAAACAGTCAGACACGACTGAAGAGACCTAACTCTCACACTCACACACATGTGTATGTAAGATCTAATCATGATTCCATTTTTTTCTGAGTCCACATGATATTTGAGTAGCTAAATAATGATGATGCTAATGTTAAAATAAAACAATACATGCAGGCACTGCTCTAAACATTTCTAATGTATTAACTCCTGAATGCTCACGAAAATCAATGAGGAAGGTGCTATTTCTGTCCTCCCATTTCAACTAAGGAAACTGAAGAAAAGAGATATTAAGAAATTAAGTTGACTTGCTAATAGATGGTAAATGAAATATTCAAGCCTCCTTCCAAAGGTCATCTTTATGACTATAAATCTACAATGTGTCTTGAATAAGCAGAGTTTTCTATCCAAAGCATCTATAGCATAGATGCCTATCGGAATGCTGTTAATTCTGACTCAGTATCAGGTATGCCATTAATATTATTTTCTTACTCCACTCTAGGGTTGTCGTTGTTGATGCTGTTGAGTCACTAAGTGTTGTCCGACTCTTTGCCACTTCATGGACTGCAGCACACCAGGCCTCCATGTCCCTCACTATCTCCTGGAGTTTTCCCAAGTTCATGTCCATTGACTTAGTGATGCTATCCAATATTCTCATCCTCTGCCACCCTCTTCTCCTTTTGCCTTCAATCTTTCCCAGCCTCAAGGTCTCTTCCGATGAGATAGCTCTTCACATCAGGTGGCCAAAGTAACGGAGTTTCAGCTTCAGCATAAGTCCTTCCAATGAAATTCAGGGTTGATTTCCTTTAGGATTGACTGGTTTGATCTCCTTGCTGTCCAAGGGACTCTCAAGAGTCTCCTCCAGCTTTATAATTTGAAACCATCAATTTTTTTGGCACTCATCATTCTTTATAATCCAACTCTCACATCAATACATAACTACTGAAAAGACCACAGCTTTGACTATACAGACTTTGGCAGAAAAATTATGTATTTATTTATATGACACTATCTAGGTTTGTCATAGCTTTCCTTCCAGAGTAAAGCATCTTCTAATTTCATGAAATATATGAAAATATATGAAAAATATGAAATATATGAAAACTATGAAAAATATAAAATATATGAAATTTATGACATATATGAAAAATATGAAATATATGAAAACTATGAAAAATATAAAATATATGAAATTTATGACATATATGAAAAATATGAAATATATGGAAAATATGAAATATATGAAAACATATGAAAAGTATGAAAAGTATGAAATGTATGAAATATATGAAAACATATGAAATACATAAAACTATGAAATATATGGAAAATATGAAATATATGAAAACATATGAAGTATAGGAAAATATATGAAATTTATGAAATATATGAAAACATATTAAATGTATGAAAAGTATGAAATATATGATATATATGAAAATATATGATAACATATGAAATATATGAAAATATATGAAATTTATGAAATATATGAAAAATATGAAATATATGACAGTATGAAAAATATGAAAACATGAAATGTATGAAATATATGAACACATGAAATGTATGAGAAGTATGAAATTTATGAAATATATGAAAAGTATGAAAAATATGAAAACATGAAATGTATAAAAAGTATGAAATATATGATATATATGAAAACATATGATAACATATGAAATATATGAATATATATGAAATTTATGAAATATATGAAAATATATGAATATATGAAATATATGAATATATATGAAATATATGAAAAATATGAAAATATATGAAATATATGAAAAGTATGACATATATGAAAATATATGAAACATGAAAATATATGAAATTTATTAAATATATGAAAACATATATAATATATGAAAATATATGAAATATATGATGAATATGAAAATATATGAAATATATGATGAATATGAAGATATATGAAAATATGAAATATGTGCAATATATGAAAATATATGAAATATATGAATATATGAAATATATTATATATATAAATATATGAATATATGAAATATATGAAAATATATGAAATACATTTTAAGAATTTTACATATTTTTTACTTATTTATTAATTTATTTATTTGCATCTCACACAGTCAAAGGTTTTAGTGTAGTCAAGGAAGCAGAAGTAGATGTTTTTCCTAGAATTCCCTTGATTTTTCTATGATCCAACAAATTTTGGCATTTGATCTCTGGTACCTATGCCTTTTTCAAATCTAGGTGTATAAGTGGAAGTTCTTGGTTCACATCTGCTGAAGACTAGCTTGAAGAATTTTGAGCGTAACCTTACTAGCATGTTAGATGAGCACAATTATATAGTAGTTTTACCATATTTTGGCTTTGTCCTTTTTCTTTGGGATTAGAATGGAAATTGACTCTTCTAGTCCTGTGTCCACTGTGGAGCATTCCAAATTTGCTTACATATCTAGCGCAGCACTTTAGCAGCACCTTCTTTTAAGATTTTATATAGCTCAGTTGGAATTCCTTTACCTCCACTAGCTTTGTTTGCTTATGTTTGCTTTGTTTGCAATAATGTTTCCTGATGCCCAATTAACTTCACACTCCAGGATGTCTGGTTCTAAGTTAGTGATCACACCATCATGTTTATCTGGGTCATTAAGACCTCCTATGTACAGTTCTTCTGTGTCTTTTTGTCACCTCTTCTTAATATCTCTGCTTCTGTTAAGTCCATACAATTTCTGTCCTTTATTGTGCCCATCGTTGCAGGAAATATTCCCTTGATCTTTCTAATATTCTTGAAGAGATCTCTAGTCATTTCCATTCTATCATCTTTCTCTATATCATTGCATTGTTCATTTAAGGCTTTCTTACATCTCCTTGCTATTCTTTGGAATTCTGGATTCAGTTAGTTGTATCTTTTCCTTTCTCTTTTGCCTTTCACTTTTCTTCTTACTCTGCTATGTGTAAGACCTCCTCAGGTAACCAGTTTTCCTCCTTGTATTTGTTTTTCTTAGGATGATTTTGGTCACTGCTTCCTGTACAATGTTAGAATCTCTGACCATAGATCTTCAGGCACTCTGTCTACCAAGTCTAAACCCTTGAATCTATTCACCACCTCCTCTGTATAATCATACAAAATTTAATTTAGATCATACCAGAATGGCCTAGTGGTTCTCCCTACTTTCTTCAATTTAAGCCTGAATTTTGCAACAAGGAGCTGATGATTTGAGCCACAGTCAGCTCCAGGTCTTGTTTTTGCTGACTTTATAGAGCTTCTCCATCTTCATCTGCAAAGAATATAATCAATCTGATTTTGGTGTTGACCACTTGGTGATGCCCATGTGTAGAGTCTTCTCTTGTGTGGAGAAAAAGGGTGTTTGCTATGACCAGTGTTTTCTGTGGAAATACTCTGCTAGAGTTTGTCCTGCTTCATTTTTTACTCCAAGGCCAAACTTGCCTGTTACTCTCTATATCTGTTAACTTCCTACTTTTGCATTCCTATCACTCATGATGAAAATGATATCTTTTATTGGTGTTAGTTCAAGAAGATCTTACAAGTCTTCATAAAACCAGTCAACTGCAGCTTCTTCAGCATCAGTGTTTGGGACATGGACTTGGGTTACTCTGATGTTGAATGGTTTGCCTTGAAATGAACTGAGATCATTCTCTCATTTTTGAGATTGCAATTAAGTACTGAAATTTTGACTTTTGCTGACTGAGGGTTGCTCCATTTCTCTAAGAGATTCTTGCCCAAAGTAGCAGATAAAATGGTCATCTGAATTAAATTCACCCCTTCCTGTTCATTTTAGTTCACTGATTCCTAAGATGTGGATGTTCACACTTGCCATCTGTTTGATCATGTCCAATTTATCTTTTTTTTTTTTTTTTTTACAATATTGGACTTTATTTTCACCATCAGACATATCTACAACTGAGCATCATTTCTCCTTTGATTCAGCTGTTCTTTTTTTCTGTAGTTATTTTTAATTGCTTGTGCTCTTTCCTAGTAGAATATTGGACACCTTCAGAACTGGGAGCTCATCTTTTGCTGTCATATCTTTTTGCCTTTGTGTACTGATTCCCTAGTAAGTCACTTGGTAAAGAATCCGCCTGCAATGCAGGAGACCCCAGTTTGATTCCTGGGTCAGGAAGATCCCCTGGAAAAGGGATAGGCTACCCATTCTAGTATTCTTGGGTTTTTCTTGTGGGTAGTAAAGAATCTACCTGCAATACAGGAGACCTGGGTTTGATCCCTGGTTTGGGAAAATCCTCTGGAGAAGGGAAAGGCTACTCACTCCAGTATTCTGGCCTGAAGAATTCCATGGACTTTACAGTCCATGGGATTGCAAAGAGTCGGACACGGCTGAATGACTTTCACTTTCACTTTTCACTGTTCATGTAGTTCTCATGGCAAGAATACTAGAGTGGTTTGCCATTCTCACCTCCAGTGGACAAGGTTTTCTCAGAACTCTCCACTATGACCCATCTGTCTTTTGGTGGCCCTGCATGCCATTGTTCATAGCTTCTTTGAGTTATTCAAGCCCCTTCACCACAACAAGCAGTAAACCATGAAGGGCACTCTAAGTTTATAGTAAGTAAAATCAAAATATGTATTCTGTCCAGTTCTTTTCCCTTCCTTGTGTAAACTTATTTGTGGCTTTTGGGTGACATGCATGTCCCCAGAAAGTAAGCTAATGGAGAAATGGCTATCAATGTTCTACAGCTTGAGAATATTCTTGTGCTTCCCTGATGATCCCCAACACACCTGCTATAAGAAATTGACACTTGTTCTGAGCTCTGGATCTTTGGCAAGGACATTTCCTTTACTCAATCCAGTCAGCAACACCTCAGCAGGCCCCACGCTGTTCTGTTATTCACCTAGTCCTCCTCAGTGTAAGAAAACACTAGTAATATTAACAAAACAAAGAAAGCATTTCCTCCATTGTTCAACTGAGGCGGGAACTCTTTTTCTTTCTTTCTTTCTTTCTTTTTTAATTAAGGAGAAGAGAGCAAGGTATCTATATGAAACAAAATTCACTCACTCTGTTACTCTCAGGAATTAGCCAGACAACCATTATGAATCAAAGGCTAGATTTAAAGGAGTCTTTTAGTGGATTCCAAGAATTAAGGTAGATCAAATTGATTATTATTATTAAGCCCATTTCCTTTTAGTCTTCATCAAAGAGTCACATGCATCATGCATTTATGAATCTTGGGTATAGATCTTATAATCAGATAACGTCCCTGACAAAGGAGCTGTCTCTTGCTTAATAATTCATCTTGTTAACAAGATGTTGGACAAAATTACAACTCTTAAAAGCTAAGATATCATCTTGCAAAGTTTTCTTCTTTCTTTCAAGAAAACAAGTACCTTCTCTGTGATGATTTCTGGGGCAATATAGGATATTGGAATCAACAAGAATGCCAGTACACTAGATATCACAACTCTATGTCCTGTCTTACAAAACTTTGGCAGAAATTCTTGCTAGAAAAACAAAGTCAGTCTCCAGAGAACACATAGGAAAACTTAAACTTTTGTCCTTACAAAAAATTCCTGGAATCACACAAAAAAGAGGCTGGAAGGTTTAGATGATTAAGAATGAAATGGAAGGTAAAATGAAGTGGAAGTTTCCCTAGATATGAAATATGAAGAGATTCTGAAAGTTGTGATTTATTTTCTAATGTTGTCTTAAGGCACTGTAGGAGTTAAAATATATTATAGGTATATATTTTCATTGTATTAAGAGGACTTATAATAGAATAATAATGATATAATACATTATATGTCACTGTTGTTTAGTCACTAAGTTGTGCCTGACTCTTTTGTGACCCCATGGACTGTAACCTGCCAGAATTCTCTATCCATGGAATTTTCCAAGCAAGAATACTGGAGTGGGTTGCCATTTCTGTCTCCAGGGCATCTTCTTACCTGTGTCTCCTGCATTGGAAGGTACATTCTCTACCACTGAGCCACCAGGGAAGCCCAAATGCATTACATATGGTGGTTTTATATATATATATATTATATATATATATATATTTATATATTTAAATATATGTATTAAAAATAATGCCCTATAATGGGCCTGAAAGTTAGTGTAGGCTGAAATAGGTGGGAAATGCCTTCAACATTAAAAAAATGTTGAGATGGATATTGAATATTAGATAAACTTTGACTAAGTCAAAGAAAGGAGGGAAAGAAGTACATTTTCTAGGAAAATCACTGATTAAAAGGCACATCTGTTCTCATTACCACTCTGGCATTTTGCTCTTTTAGTTATACTGTAGGTTAGATTTCTTTTCCCATTGCCACTGTTTCATTTCAGAAACTCCTACTATTCATTACCAAGGAAGAGTGAAGAAATAATTCTGGCAAAAGCTAGCAGACAAACAAGTAGCTGCTATATCCTTCAGAGTGTAACTCTGACTATGATATGAATATGTAAGAAGAAATGCAATGCACATTTGTCCAGTAATAGAGGAGGACTAGCCCTCATCACCTGTAACACAGAGTTTAACCACCTCTTTAGGCACAATGGGTCCAGTTGCAACATCATTTAGGTGAAAGGGCTACTTGAGGACATGGGCTCCCATGCACATGTGGAAAAGAACCTCATAACAAAGGTAAGAGTCCTTCTTCTGCGCAGTGAATATAAACCTGTGTGCACATACAGCTCTAATGACTAACCAGCTTTGTAATTTGAGGTCATTCATTTTCACTTTTCTGGAGCTTGCCTTCTTAAACTTTATAATAAAAATGTTAAATCTATAAATGTCTACACCTCCTTGAGAAATTTATATGCATACATATACATATATGTGTACACATATATAGACACATGTGATGGTACACATATATTTGTATATTTCAGCCACAATATTGTCATTATTACTGTAGTTATTTTATTATTATTAAACCCAAAACTGCTCACTTCATTTAGGAAATATACACACATACACACCCACATGTTTTGTTCCAGACTGTGGTGATACAATTACAGCTGAGGAAGGGGTTCATCCAGAAGGCACTGTAGTCATAGAGGACAAAGCCCCTGAGAGGACTATGCTAACAGTGAGGCATGTGGGTACGTGGAAGAATAGGTTATTTTCATTTATATCTTCTACTACTCTTCAATTCCCTTCACTCCCCTGCTGGTGCATCCTGTTTGTCAAACACAATTCAAAGTTTTTGACAAGACTATCCAATGGGTATGCTCCATAAAATCATGAAACAGGGAAGGTAAGAGGAGAGAATAGATCTTGGGATGGCAAGTAAAAATAACCAGCCCAGGTGAGCTGGATTTAGAAAAGGCAGAGGAACCAGAGATAAAATTGCCAACATCTGCTGGATCATAGAAAAAGCAAGGGAATTCCAGAGAAACATCTACTTCTTCATTGACTATGATAAAGCCTTTGACATTGACTATGCTAAAGTCTTTGACTGTGTAGATCACAACAAACTGGAAAATTCTTAAGAGAGATGGGAATACCAGACCACCTTACCCAGCTCCTGTGAAATCTGAATTCAGGTCAAGAAGCAACAGTTAGAGCCAGACATGGAACAATGGACTGGTTCAAATTAGGGAGAGGAGTACATGAGGTTGTATATTGTCACCCTGCTTTATTAACTTATATGCAAAGTACATCATGTGAAATGCTGGATTGGATAAATTACAATCTGGAATCAAGATTTCTGGGAGAAATGTCAATAACCTCAGATATGCAGATAACACCACTCTAATGGCAGAAAGCAAAGAGGAATTAAAGAGCCTCTTGATGAGGGTAAAAGAGGAGAGTGAAAAATCTAGCTTAAAACTCAATATTCAGAAAATGAAGATCATGACATCTGGTCCCATTACTTCAAGGCAATTAGATGGAGGAAAAATAGAAACTGTCAGAAACTTCATTTTCTTGGACTCCAAAATCACTGCAGATGGTGACTACAGCCTTGAAATTAAAAGGCACTTCGTCCTTGAAAGGAAAGCTATGACAAACCTAGATAACATATTAAAAAGCAGAGACATCATTTTGTTGACAAAGGTCCATAGAGTCAAAAACTACAGTTTTTCCTGAAGTCATGTGCAGATGTGAGAGATGGACCATAGAGAAGTCTTCCACCAAAGAATCGATGCTTACAAATTGTGGTGCTGAAGAAGACTCTTGGGAGTCTCTTGGACAGCAAGGAGATCAAACCAGTCAATCCTAAAGGAAATCAGCCCTGAATATTCATTGGAAGGATATATGCTGAAGTTCCAATCCTTTGGCCACCTGATGCAGAGTCAACTCATTAGAAAAGACCCTGATGCTGGGAAAGATTGAGGGCAGGAGGAGGAGGAGGTAACAGAAAATGAGATGGTTGAATAGCATCACTAACTCAATGGACATGAGTTTGAGCAAACTCCAAGAGATAGTGAGGGACAGGGAAGCCTGGCCTGCCGCAGTCCTTGGGGTCACAAAGAGTCAGACATGACTTAGTTACTGAACAGCAAAATATATACATATATATTTTAATTATAATGTAATATTATTCAGCCTTAAAATGAAAAGGAATTTTGACATATGCTACAACCTGGGTAAACCTCGAAGACATTATGCTGAGTGAAATAATTCAGTCACAAAATGTCCAATACTATATGATTCCACTTATGTGAGCTAGCTAAAGCAATTAAATCCTTATAGCCAGAAAGCAGAATTGTAGTTGGCAGATGCTGGTGGTAGAAAAGAGAAATGAGGAGCTGTTGTATAGTAGATACAGTTTCAGTTTTCTAAGATGAGTTCTGTTTGTATGTATGGTTGTGATAATTGCACAGCATTATGAGTATATATACTTCATGTCACTGAAATGGACAAAAAGACTGATTCAGATGATCAGTCTTGTTACATGTATTTTAACCATAATTTGAAAGAAGTCTTAGTACTTGATTTAGGTGGCCAAACTTCCATTTACTGTTTTTACTTTCTATTTAAACCTCAGTGAGTTGAAGATTTTTTATTGCATACATTTAACTATATGTGCTTTTTCATTTGTTTTATATTCTTACTCCCCAAGGAAAGGTGAAGTAGGTGTCTACAGGCACAGTTCACACCATAATCCAAGGTTTATTGACCTGAAAAATGTCTTGGGAAGTTGTAATAATGAAATACTTCTTAGGAAATGATAATGATAAATACATATTCGGGATGGTGTAATCATTACTTCTCAATGTGCACCTGCTACTGCTAAGTCACTTCAGTTGTGTCCAACTCTGTGCAACCCCACAGACGGCAGCCCACCAGGCTCCCCCGTCCCTGGGACTCTCCGGGCGAGAATACTAGAGTGGGTTGCCATTTCCTTCTCCAATGTGCACCAGTCCTGCCTAAAGAGATAGGGCTGTTTCACTTCCCATTTCAACTGCGTGTCCAAAGGGAATGTGAAGAGACCAGTCTTCCTCAATCTGAGGAGTTGTATGGAGGAAGAGTTTCAGAGAGGGCTGCACTCAGTAGGCTTGATGAAATTTTACATGAGCAGCTCTGAGGTGGAAAAAGAATAGTGGGAGAAAGGAAAGGAGTTCACTTAGTCTTGCACAGCATTTTGGAGATGAAAGGCCAAGACCAGGAGGAATCAGGAATCCTGCTTACGTTCCACTATTAGCTTGCTGGTCTTCTCTGAATGTGAAGCTGTGGGTCACCTGAGAATGGCATTGGGCTCAGGATAAGTATAAGCAACTCTTGTTCTCAAAGGAATCAGCCTGCCAAACTCTTTCAGAGTTCAGTGAATTAGGTTGTCAGAGCAGAATGACCTCTGACTTTCAGGACACTAAGAGGAAAATCATGGTAGCACACCTCCTAGGTCATCATTTAGGATTTCTTATAAGGCAGATCTAGTAATGGTGAGCTCCTTTCATTTATCTGAGAAACTTTTTATTTTTCCTTCATTTTTGAAAGACTATTTTTTCCCAGAAATGGTATTTTTATTTGACAATTATTTTTCTTTCATCACTTTGAATATGTCATTCTACCACCCTCTTGCCTATAAAGTTTGTGATGAGGAATACACTGATAATTTTATGAGACTTCCCTAGTACATGATGAGTCAGTTTTATCCTGATGCTTTCAATATCCTCTACTTGTCTTTTATTTTTGACCATCTGATTATAATGTGTTTTGTGTGAGTCTCTTTGGACATATCCTAGTCAGAATCCATTGAAATTTTTGAATTTGGATGTCCATTTCCTTCTTTAGGTAGGGTGATTTTCAGCCACATTTCTTCAAATAAATGATTTGTCCCTTTGCCTCTCTCTTCCGGGACTCATATAATGTGTATATTGGTCTACTTGGTGATTTTTTTTTGTAAGTAACTTTGGCTTTCCTCATCTTTCTTTCTTCTTCTTCTTCTTCTTTTTTTTTTTTTTTTTACTTTATGCTCCTGTGACTTGAGAATTTCAAACCACTTGTATTGGAGATTACTGATTCTTTCTTCTCTTTAATCAAGTCTGCCTTGAATCCCTTTAGTGACTTTCTTAATTCAGTTATTCTATTCTTTAGCTTAAGAATTTGTTTGGTTCTTTTTAATAGTTTCTATCTGTTAATATTCTCATTATGTTAATGCATTATTTCCCGATTTTATTTAGTTTTCAATTTTTGTTTTATTTTAGCTCACTGAACTTCTTTAAGATAGTTATTTGAATTCTTTGTCAGATATTTTATAGATTTTCTGTTTTCAAGAGTCAGTATTAGAGATTTTTGTTGTTGCTCTTCTAGAAATTCTAGGGTTTCATACCTTTTCTGGAAATGTGTTTTATTGGGGGTTAAGTGCATAATTTCCCAATTAGAGAAATTTACTGGATTCTTTTTCAGGAGATCATAATCTCTTCTTCTTTTTGGTATCTGTCTGCCCTACTGCAAGTTCTCCAGTGTTGAGATTTCCTATCTTCAGTGGCCCTCAAGCCTCCAAAGTATGCTGATTCCCTGTCAGTCCTCCAAGTCAAATAACACCAAAAACAGTCCCTTGGAAGTGCCTCAGTAAGTCATAATGTTAGATATACCTGCCACTCTCTCTTTCACATTTGATAGATAATCCAACCTGTGAGCTGCAAGTTTGCTTCCGATGACACTGAGGTGTGTCTGCTTCTAGTAAGTGCTATCATGGATAAAATGTGACATTTCATTGAAATTTTTACCCATTTCAATGTAGTTACTCCTGAATGTGTGCTTACCTGGAGTATTATGACTTCTTAAGTGATGCCTAGAGATTTCACACCGTCTTTTGGTATCAATCACTGTGATTGGCAACTTGCATAAATGTCTAGAGTACAAGATATAATATTATCTCACTACTACATTACTATTCAAATACTTTCTTCAATTTCTCATGCTAAGCCAAACTTCTTTACAGTCAAAATCTTTTTTGAATATGTATGTTGATTTTAGTCAATAATTAATTTATTCATTTCAAAATGTCCATTACATCTAAGAAACTTGCATATATTTTAGTAGACTTTGAATTATTAACACTCTTAAAATTTAGGTTATGAAATTAACTCAGCATTATAATTACTAAGCATCTAATTTTTGACTCCTATTATCTGTGATTGATCAGTCACAGAAATGATCAGTCTAGCGGAATACACATTATCACTTAGGCCAAGATTTTTTGATCATTCCTAGTCATTTGAGAGTAATGTTACCATATACCACTACAAATGTCCTTTTGCAATTTCTTATTCTTGATTAAAAAAAGACATATTTTGTGATTGGAAGCTAACAATGCACATGATAAGGCTACTATTGTTTCAGGAAATGGCTTAAAATAGCATTTGCCAAACCGCTCTTCTTCACTCCTTTTATTTTTGCAGAGAATGGCAGACAGTCTAGCCTTCTTGACTAGAAGAAAATTTGCCAGTCCTCCAAGTTTGTTATTTCTTGCTGCATTCTAATAAACTCTAAAACAAATTAGCTCTTTGTCTTTTGAGTTCTTTAATGAGAAATACAATTGATCATCAATGATAAAATACACAAGTGCAATCTTCAAGGTAAAGGAATGGATTTTCTAATTTAAGGTTAATTTACTACTAATTTCTTTAATGTGTATACTATAGTTCAACTGAATCCAAATTCAGTGGTTTTTTAATCTTTTCAAAATATGATTTTAGTTTAAAATTTTAGCTGCCTGCCCAGGACCTTGGATTGCTGCTGGTAACTTTTCTTATGTTTATATCTTATAATAGCTCAGAGAGTGTCAAAGGGAAGAAGCACTTAGAGCGGTGTTTCCAAACTTAAATGCATGAATACATTTAAGGTGGTTACCTGGTGATCCTGTTAAAAGGAAAGTTCAAATTCAACAAGGCTAGGTAGGACTGAGATTCTGCATTTCTTATGAGCTACAGGTAATTCCAGTACTTTTGGAATAAACACAAACTTTAACTATCAAGGATCTAGTGAATGTTCTAATATTGCCCCATCACTGCCTTCCAGTTATGAGACAGCTGGAACTATTCCTAATTTTAAGGACAAATGGAAGATCATCATCTAGGCCTACTACTGAGTGAGTGCTATGTTGCTTTAGTGCAAGGTATATCGAATTTCAAATTTCCTTGTCATCCGGTGTTTTTCATGGACTCAATGGTACTTAAAAGACTGATAAAGGTCAGAAAATGTGTTAATTGACTCTTGGAACCTTACCTTTTTTACTGCTTTTATCTCATTATTTAGTGACTGAACAACTTGGAGGTGAATGTTAAATACAATATTTTATTGCTGAATGGTGAGTTTTTATTGTTGTTGTTGTTGTTGTTTTAATCTGTTTCAAAGCCTATTGGACAAAATTAGTTTTCTTTTAAGAGGAAGCAAAAGATGGCTTTGACTTTTAATGGGAGGGTGGGGGCAGTGTAAACAGATCTGTGTATGTTGTTTGTGTATATGTGAGAGAAATAGAAAGAGAGAGAGAGAGGTGGAGTATAATAACGGAGACTATATATATATATATATAAAAGGATGACTACACTGACATTTTCTTGATTTTTTTTTTTTTTCCAGTGACTACTAGCAATAAATGCAATTTTCTCTTTGAGAACATGTACAGGTGAAAAATGTCACTGTAATATCTGGGATTACTTCTTTGCTGGACCCAAATAGTTTCACTAACAAAGCCCCTGGGAGGAAGTTTCTTCTTACGTTTTACTCTTCAATCTCAAGGGCATACTTTTCTAGACAGATTTTATGAGTTGAGGTCACCAATTTCCAGGCTTCAATAAATCAAAAAATGGAAAGAGTAGGAGGTCATGCAATGCATAAAGGCTTAAAGTTCAACATTCAGAAAACTAAGATCATTGCATCTGGTCCCATTACTTCATGGCAAATAGATAGGGAAACAGTGGAAACCGTGGTTGACTTTATTTTTTGAGGCTCCAAAATCACTGCAGATGGTGATTGCAGCCATGAAATTAAAAGACACATACTCCTTGGAAGGAAAGTTATGACCAACCTAGACAGCATATTAAAAAGCAGAGACATTATTTTGTCAACAAAGGTCTGTCTAGTCAAGGCTATGGTTTTTCCAGTGGTCATGTATGGATGTGAGAATTGGACTATAAAGAAAGCTGAGCACTGAAGAATTGATGCTTTTGAACTGTGGTGTTGGAGAAGACTCTTGAGAGTCCCTTGGACTGCAAAGAGATCCAACCAATCCATCCTAAAGAAAATCAGTCATGAATATCCATTGGAAGGACTGATGTTGAAGCTGAAACTCCAATACTTTGGCCACTTGATGCAAAGAGCTGACTCATTTGAAAAGACCCTCATGCTGGGAAAGATTGAGGGCAGGAGAAGAAGGGGATGGAGGAGGATGAGATGGCTGGATGGCCTCACCGACTCAATGGACATGAGTTTGGGTAGGCTCCGGGAGTTGGTGATGAACAGGGAGGCCTGGAGTGCTGTGGTTCATGGGGTCACAAAGAGTCGGACATGATTGAGCGACTGAACTGAACTGAAGTGAAGCAATTTAGACAGTTGAAATGTGTCTAGTTTTTACAGAATGCTTTGCATATTGTTTTATGTATTCCACCCTGTGTTATCTTCAGTTTCACTATCAATGGAAAATAATTCTATACATTCCTACCACAGGCAATTTACCTGTCATTTACTGATCTCTTCAGAGTAGTGAAATAATAACAGAGAAATATGTAGACATCCCTCAGACAAAAACAAAATAAAATTAAAAAAACAGAAAGTTTGTTGTGTGACTAAATGGACAAGACAAATACTTGAGGGATTATTTAGTGACTAGCTTTGCTTAAAGTTAGTTAATGAATATCATGGAGAGCAGTGGAGAATAGGTCTGATAAGAAACATCAGAAACATAGTTTTGGGCTTTAAAAGTTAAAGAGTTGATGCCCAGGCTATTAAAAATAAATGAACCTTTTATTCTATTTAGATTAAATTTAGGGAGTTAAAATAATTAGGATATATAATACAAATCCAACTTATGGGACATGTGATTATATGTATAACTAACCTTAGTTACAGATTTTTGTCTGTAAGGAGAGATATACTATCAGTTTCAATGTAGTAAGAATTACATAAGATGAAACATGTAGAAAATTAAGCATAGTGATTTTCACACAGAAAATCCTCAATTAGTATGGTAAGAACAACAGCAAGGATGATGACGATGATGACAAAGGTATTTTCTCAATTTGGATGCCCATGGAAGCAGAGTGGGAAAAGGAGATGAAAGATAAAAAAAAAAAAATCACCTGAAATTTTTGTGTTAATGAATTAGTTACTATTCTGAACAACTGAATTTCATTCTTCCTGGGTGATCATTTGGTATCTTGTAGTATCTGCCTCCTGAGAAAATGGAAAACTGGGGATATTTATCAACTGACTACTGTCCTCCCTCTGCTGAAGTTTTGGGGAGCAGGCCTTTATATACATACACACAAATTCCTGAATGTGCATGCTCACAGCTGAGCAATCCTCAGTCCTTTGGTGAATATCTCCAGACAGCAAAGCAAAAAAAAAAAAAAATGGATGCACTATGGCTTGATGTGCAAGAAGTGCAAGAAGCTCTCCATCATAATAGTATTCAAACCAGGTCACACAAAGGGCTATGGCATGCGATAATTATTTCCTCAAACTCATAGTGCAAATTAGTACTGCATACTTTTGCTTATGAAACTTATGTAATACTATTTATGTCTTAAATATATTTTTTATTCTATTTTAGTCAGTATCATCTCCAGTGTTTCTCCATACTGCCCACCTTTACCCTAGAAACAGATGTAGTTTTTCACTTTTGAACTCTTTGCAGAAATATACTGCATTTCTATTGTAGAAACCTTTCTCTTATGACACTTCTCATTTTCAACTAGCATTATGGTTACTTGTAAAATTATGTTAAGGCAGCAATCACACTACTGGGTGTACACTATTCAACAGGTGATGCTCATTTTCAACATTAAATTTAATCTAACAACTTCTCCAAGGCAGAGTTTACAAGTAGGGGAATTTAGACTTGAGTTGAATAGTTATCACACCAATCAGTACATCAATGTGAAGTGTTGATATTATTAAGAATGGCTGAGTCCAAACTCTGGTCGGTCTTTAATCACCACATTAGAGGCCACAAATGAAACAAGGCCATATGCTTGGCAGGAAGCACAAATTAAAGTAATCAGGTTAGGTGCTGCTGCTGCTAAGTCGCTTCAGTTGTGTCCAACTCTGTGCGACTCCATAAACGGCAGCCCACCAGGCTCCCCTGTCCCTGGGATTCTCCAGGCAAGAACACTGGAGTGGGTTGCCATTTCCTTCCCCAATGCATGAAAGTGAAAAGTGAAAGTGAAGTCGCTCGGTCATGTTCGACTCTTAGTGACCACATGGACTGCAGCCTACCAGGCGCCTCTGTCCATGGGATTTTCCAGGCAAGAGTACTGGAGTGGGGTGCCATTGCCTTCTCTGCAGGTTAGGTAGGAACAGGAAAAATGGGAGAACATATAAATGTAACAGTATGGACGCTGTTCCAGGTAATTATTGTCGCGTGTAAATTCAGGCAAGGGAGGACTACATTCCACAATTTTATTTGAAATCTTTTAAGTTTTCAAATGTTCGACTATTTGCAAACCCCTGGAGTTCTCCAGGCCAGAATACTGGAGTGGGGAGCCTTTCCCTTCTCCAGGGGATCTTCTCAACTCAGGGATAGAACCCAGGTCTGCCACATTGCAGGCAGATTCTTCACCATCTGAGCCACAAGGGAAGACCTTTTAAGTTTTAACTAATAAATAACCAATGTCAAAAGAAACTATATCTGTGAAAGTTGGAAAAACTCAAAATCTGTGCTCGTGATGGAGTCTGAGAGCCACCATTTTTTTTAACTTCTGTTGTAACTCATGCAATCTCTGCTCTCCCACTAGACTTTAAATCCTTGTGGCTGAAATCATCTGTCCTCATGTGACAAAGTAGTTTACCTCTCTGAGATTGTTTTCTCATTTGCAAAATGGAATTAACAATGCCCATATTAATTTCCTATGGTTGCTCTAAAAAAGTATCATAAACAAGGAGAATCAAAACTGAGATTAAGTCTCTTACACTTTTGAATCCTGTATGAAGCCAAAGCGTCAGAAGAGCCATGCTCTCTCTGACAGCTTCTGGTTGTTTCTGACAATCCTTCATGTTCCTTGGTTTACAGATACATGATGCTAATCTTTGTTTTCAGTATGCTATTGCTGCCTCCTCTCTGTGTATCTATATTTTTATGTATTCGGTCCATCTCTGTTCCTGAGTCTCTTTTCTTTTTGAAAGTCACTGGTCATATTGAATTAAATGCCCACCTTAATCCAATATGATTTCATGATAACTACACAGGTTTGCAGAAACACTTTTTCCAAATGAGAATGCATTCTGACTTTCTGTGGGTTAGAATTTCAATATATATTTCTGTGATATACAATTCAACCCATAAAAAAGCCTAGTTCACAGGGTTGTTATAAGGTCATAAACAGTTATTTTTTGATTTATCCAGTCTGAGGCATGTCACACTTCCTCATCCAGTGGATTTATTAGTCCTTCATTCTGAAAAAAGATATTTTTAAATTTCTTCTTTCTTTCCTTTACTCAATTATGACTTTCTAGGATTTTAATCATATATATATTAGAATTTCTCATTCAATGCTTCTTATCTCTGAATTCCTCTTTAAAATTGTCCAGCTCCTCATCTCTTTTTATTGTATTCTAAATAAACTGTGTATCTCCAGATCATTTATATTCTCATGAATTTTGTATGTCTTCCTTTTAAATTATCCATTATTAATTGTAACTGATACATGTCTCTTATGTTTTATTTTAATGAAATTGTTCTGATTTATTGTTGTTGTTCAGTCACCAAGTCGTGTCCAACCCTTCATGACCCCATGGGCTATAGCACGCCAGGCCTCCCTGTCTCCCACCATCTCCCAGAGTTTGCCCAAGTTCATGTCCATGAACTTTGACACTTTCAAACTGTGGTGCTGGAGAAGACCCTTTAGTCCCTTGGACTGCAAGGAAATCAAACCAGTCAATCTAAATGGAAATCAACCCTGAAGACTCATTGGAAGGACTGATGCTGAAGCTCAAGCTCCAATACTTTGGCCACCTGATGCAAATAGCCAACTCTTTGGAAAAGACCCTCATTCTGGGAAAGATTGAAGGCAGAAGGAGAAGAGGGCAACAGAGTTTGAGAAGGTTGGAAGGCATCACCTGTTGTTCTGATTATTCCTTATTATAAAATAATCACTTTCCCCACTTTATTTGATTGTCTCATACACTTCCATTCTATACTATATATATATTAGTCCAACATCTTCATATCCTTATGGACATACATTTGCAGTTTCTTGTGTCTGCTGATATAGTCTTACAGTGACTTGCATTTTAGTGAGTTTATAAACTTCACCTGTCAGTATACTTCCTATTTTGAATAGAAAATTTGATGGCCAAACTTGGAAAAGTATTCCTTCTACTTTTGCTGTCATGTAATAAAATCATTTTTAAGGCCTCATACATTCCTCCTCAAGGATTTGGCCTCAGGGTGATTCCAGGGTCAACTTTCTCACCTTGTAGAGGTTCTATAAGTCAGTATTTTCATATACTGTTGAAATAGAAATCTGATACAAGAAGACCACACTCCTCTTTGCTGCCAGTCCAGGCAAGCACTTTGGTTCTCCACTCCACTTCACATTTATAGCTTCTTTTCACAGCTACACCTAACTCCCAGGTTTTCCCATCCCATCTCACAGCATGAATGCCCTGGCTACTCAAGGTCCATCTTCTGATTCATATGTGGTCAGCAGTGTCTCAAAAAAGAGGTACCACTAAATTCTCAATGCTGTGAAGTGTGGGGATCTCAGAGAGTTCCTATTTATTTCTGATACTAGATTAGGACATTGAATAGTGCTATTCAATAGAGGATACATATAAAAATCATCTAGGATTATTTTTATATATTCATAACCCTGAGCCACACTCAGAGATTTTGATTCAATAATATGAAGTAAACTTGAATATCAGTATTTTCAAGAATTTTCACTAGTAGAACCAATGTAGATTAAGTACCCATTCCAAATTTATTTCTCCTTAAATACTCAATACAGAATAGCTACTTTAGAGGTGTTCTTATGTGACTCTTTTACTCAACAAATTACACTGGCTCCCTATTGCCTATCACATCAGTTTAAATTCCACTAAGGCTGATTGTTATAAATCATCATATCTAGATTCAGCCTATTTCTCAAAACACACTTCCTGCTTTTCAAAAAAAAAAAAAAAAAACCCTTTGATTCATACAAAATTAAAAAAAAAAAAAATCCCTCCTTCCTTGATTTTGGACTTGAAATTTTATTTGTTATTCTCCTCACTGGGTTGGGCTTCCCTGGTGGTGCAGATGGTAAAAAGTCTACATGCAAAGCAGGAGACCTGGATTTGATCCCTGAATGGAGAAGATGCCTTGAAGAAGGGAATGGCTACCAGCTTCAGTATTCTTGCCTGGAAAATTCCATGGACAGAGGGGACTGGTGGGCAACAGTCCATGGGGTTGCAGAGTCAGATATGACTGAATGACTAGCATTCCACTCCTCACTGGATTGCCCTGTTCTCACATTTCTACTCTTTATATTTTTTCTAAAAAAATTGTGGACTTCAGAGTTAAGAAATCAAATTAACTTTTTACTCATGGACTCTGCTATTGACAAAGAGATGTATCTACTCAAAATCTCAGTTTCTGATCTTTAAAATTGGACATAATTTTTCAGTATTGTTAAGCATTTGAAAGGACCTATCTTGGTACCCGAAACATAGACACATCTTCTTGGTACCCGAAACATAGACACATCTTAATAAATACACTATTTATTCTCTCTCCTCCATTACCAGTCTGAAAACTCTCCTTCCTACCAGCCTGTAAACTCTGCCCTGAATGTTCTGGGCCATATTTAATTATCTCTTTTTTTGGCATAGCCAAGCATTTTAACTTATGCCCTCATTTATTATCACTTATCAGTGCTTATATTTAATCTCCCCAAATTATCTTCAGTCCCATAAGAATAAGTTCATAGTTCTATCCTCTGCTTTTATTGTCCATATTTCCCAAGGAGTACAAATTAGAACAAAATACCTCACATAGAGCAAGTATTGAATGGGAAGGAAAACGGCCTCCTCACTCAAGTTCTGCAATTTATTGCCAAATCTCTGAATCAACTGTTTACATGATTTTCTTGTTTATAGAATAGAATCAATGCTTATTCAACCTAATGTATACAGTTGCTATAACAGGCTATAAAATAAGGCATGTGAATAATTTAGTGTATTTTGACATTACTTTGCTTTTGATATATAGCTCATGAGTCCTATAGATGGAAGGCATTGTGGCATAGCTTTTACACATACTATGCCATCATACAAAATACTGATAATTATGAACTTCTCCATATATATGAGAAAACAGAAGATAAAAAGCACTACATAAATATCGAAGATTGCGAGCTAATAAATGGAAGTTGATCCCAAGGTTATTGAATCTCAATAAGCTGTATAGAAGGGAAAGTTTTAGGCAAAGAATAAATAAAATAACATGTTATGTTGTTTAGTAGTCTAAGGTGTATTAATCACAAGGTTTTAAAAATATAAAGAATAAGAGAAAGATAAACTGAGAGGGTAAATGGATTTTTAAGGGATAAAAATGGCACAACCAGAACATAAGCACAGGGATCTTCTGTCTTCTGTGTAGAAGCTTCTTGTGTTAGTTAGTTTTATTAAAATGATACTGTTGCAACAAATATGCTATCACAGGAGAATTTTGAAATCAATCTGCTTCCTTTAAAACACTGCTTACAACTGGACTGCTATATGAATTTAAGATGATTTTATATATTTAGAATGCTATGCATTACTATTATCTAGGTACATATCCTAGTTTCTAAATTGATCATCTCTAGAAATTATCCCCATGAATTATTTCCTTTCTGTCTACAAATCCTAATCCAACTGTTAATAATTCCATTTCCATCAGTATAGGAACCTCTTTCTTCTACCAGTTTTTTCTTTTTCTACTTTTGTGGAGCTTGATAGAGTATGTCCAGAAAAACAAGAAAAGAAAAAAATTTCTAGTCTTTTTTACAACAACTGATTTTAGTTTTTAAAATTCAATTTTTTGTGGCATAATTTATATAAAAATAAAGCATATCTCTTTTAAGGATACAATGTGATTATTAATGACAAATGTATATTATAGTATATAACACCATCCCAATCAAGATGCGAATCATTTCCATCCATCACCCTATAAAGCCAACTTATCCCTTTTGCACTCAATTTCTTCCACCTCCCCCTCAGGCAATCAGTGATTTGATTTATATTACAGCAAATTAGTTTTCTCTATTCTAGAATTTTATATAATTGAAATAATAGGTATGTATTATATTATATATGGGTTATTTTGGTTATAAAAATTTCATTCATGGTTCTGCATGTATCAGTAATTTATTATTTTTTTATTGTTGAGTAGTATACCAGTATTTGCATAAAATGCAATTTGTTTACTCAGACATGTTCCTAAAATGGGCATTTGAGGTATTTCCAGTTTTTTGAATCTTCCTTTTTGAGGCAACAGTGGATCCACGTTATGTGGGTCTCTACTTAGCTTTGGGGATCAATGGAATCATCAAATTGATTATGTCCTTAGAGTTCTACCTTCTCAAGCATATTGCCCAGCCATCCTTTTGTGGCTTGGATGCCACATCAACATGCTTCAGCTCAGTGATGTGTGTCCCTGGCTGGTGGAGAAACCCTTATGTTAAATCCTTAAGGTAACTGAGCAATGACTAAACAAATAAATACAAATGTGGACTAGAATAAATGTGCTTGCAATTTCTGCTTGCTGCTCTGCGACACATCTCCCTGGGGCAAGGAGCGCAAGAGGAGCGCAACCAGATTGAATAAGTAAGCAAAGTAGAAAAGATAAAAATTACCCTGAGGAAACCCTGGATTAAAATAAAATAATAAATAAAATAAATTTGATACAGTCTAGACTACAAGGAGCAAAACTGGTGCCCACATATTAAAAAGCAAGTTTGTTTTTAATTGTACAGAGCTTTAAAACAATAGTGATAAAGCTATTAATATTTACTTTAGATATTACATGCATGTGCACCTGCACACACAAACACACTGAACATTTTGGTAACTCTGGGTCTTTATTCTATTAAGATAATAAGATAATAATTCCAAACGTATTTTATTTAATTTTTTAATCTAATTTTATTTTATATTGTAGTATAGTTGATTTAAATGTTGCACTAGTTTCAGTATATGCATTAGTTATACATATACATATATCTGGGATTCCCTGGTGGCTCAAAAGGTAAAGAATCTGCCGAATCTGCTGGCAATGCCTAAGACCTGGGTTTGATCCCTGGGCTGGGAAGAATCCCTGGAAAAGGAGATGGCAACCCACTTGAGTATTCTTGGACTGCAAGAATACTTCCAATCCAAGGAGAATTCCATGGACAGAAGAGCCTGGGAAGCTACAGTCCATGCAGTAGCAAAGAGTCAGACACGACTGAGCAGCTTGCACACGCATGCACACACACACACACGTACATATAATAGCAGGCTCCTAATTTATCCTTGCACCTCATATTTTCCCTTTGATAAACAATAAGTTTGCTTTCCAAGCCTGTTTATGTTTTGAAATAAGTTTATTTATATCAGTTTTAGATCCCACATATCAGTTCAGTTCACTTCAGTTGCTCAGTCATGTCTGACTCTTTGTGACACCATGAGCTGCAGCACATCAGGTTTCCCTGTCCATCACCAACTCAGGGGGCTTATTCAAACTCATGTCCATTGAGTTGGTGATGCCATCTAACCATTTCATCCTCTGTCATTCCCTTCTCCTCCTGCCTTCAATCTTTCCCACCATCAGGATCTTTTCCAAGGGCACAGTTCTTTACATCAGGTGGCCAAATATTGGAGTTTCAGCTTCAGTATCAGTCCTTCCAATAAATATTCAAGACTGATTTCCTTTAGAATGGATTGATTGAACCTCCTTGCAGTCCAAGGGACTCACAGGAGTCTTCTCCAACCCCACAATTCAAAAGCATCAATTCTTCGGTGCTCAGCTTTCTTTATAGTGCAACTCTCACATCCACACATGACAACTGGAAAAATCATAGCTTTGACAAGACAGCCTTTGTTGGCAAACTAATGTCTCTACTTTTTAGTATGCTGTCTATGTTGGTCATAGATTTTCTTTCAAGGAGTAAGCGTCTTCTAGTTTCATGGCTGCAGTCACCATCTGCAGTGATTTGGGAGCCCAAAAAAATAAAGTCTCTCACTGTTTCCATTGTTCCCATCTATTTGCCATGAAGTGATGAGACTGGATGCCATGATCTTAGTTTTGTGAATATTGAGTTTTAAGCCAGCTTTTCACTCTCCTCTTTCACTTTCATCAGAGGCTCTTTAGTTATTCTTCACTTTCTGCCATAGGGGTGGTATCATCTGCATATCTGAGGTTATTGCTATTTCTCCTGGCAATCTTGATTCCAGCTTGTGCTTCATCCAGCCCAGAGTTTCTCATGATGTACTCTGCATATAAGTTAAATAAACAGAATGACAGTATACAGCCTTGATGTTCTCCTTTCCTGATTTGGAAACAGTCTTTTGTTCCATATCCAGTTAACTGTTGTTTCCTGACCTGCATACAAATTTCTCAGGAGGCAGGTCAAGCGGTCTGGTATTCCCATCTCTTTAAGAATTTTCCACAGTTCGCTGTGATCCATACGGTCAAAGTCATTGGCATAGTCAATAAAGCAGAAGTAGGTGTTTTTCTAGAACTCTATTGCTTTATCTATGATCCAACAAATGTTGGCAATATGATCTCTGGTTTCTCTGCCTTTTCTAAATCCAGCTTGAACATCTGGAAGCTCATGGTTCACGAACTGTTGAAGGCTGTCTTGGAGAATTTTGACCATTACTTTGCTAACATGTGAGATGAGTGCAATTGTGCAGTAGTTTGAACGTTCTTTGTCATTGCCTTTCTCTGGAATTGGAATGAAAACTGACCTTTTCCAGTCCTGTAGCATCTGTTGAGTTTCTCAAATTTGCTGGCATATTGAGGGCAGCACTTTAAAGTATTATCTTTTAGGATTTGAAATAGCTCAACTGGAACTCCATCTGCTCCACTAGTGTGGTTTGCAGTGATGCTTCCTAAGGTCCATTAAGGATTCCACATATAAGCAATATCATATCATATCTGTCTTTCTCTGTCTGATTTACTTTACTTAGTATGATAACCTCTAGGTCCATCCATGTTGCTGCAAATGTCATTATGTCATTCCTTTTATGCTTGAGTAATATTCCATGACTTTTGTACCACATTTTTATCCATTTCTTGTTTAGGTTATTTGCATGTCTTTATATGTATCACATCTTTATTCATCCTTTTTTTTTTTTTAAGGTTGTTTACATACCTTAGCTATTGTGAATAGTGCTGCAATGAACATTGGAGTGCATGTAACATTTTAAATTATGGTTTTCTCTGGATATATGCCCAGGACTGTGTGCCAAATCATATGGTAGTTCTAGTTTAAGTTTTTTAAGGAATCCCCATACTGTTCTCCATAGTGGTTGTACTTATTTACATTCCCTGAAAGTATTTTCAGTAAGTAAAGTGATAAGCATGAAGGCCTAATATCTGCACATTGTTACTAGCCCTTTTTTCATCAAATATATGTCAAATATACTGGCCACATTGAGTTTATTTCTGGGATAATTATTTGTACATGTGTTTACAAAAGCAATGACTTCTTGTGCCTTTCCAGACTCCCCTGTTTTCAGTATTAATGATTCTTCCAAAATTTATAACCTACTTCCCTAATTAATTTCTCCTCTTTAGTACTTACCATACCTAACATTCTGAACATCCTACTTACACATGTTGAGTTTCATGTCTGTCTTTTCATATTCAATGTGAGGACATAGGGGCAAGGGACCATTGTCTGTTTTGTCTCAACTCTGGTGGCTAGAACAGTTCTGATATGAAGGCCATCCATAAATATTTTCTAAATGAATGAATAAGTGAGATGTACAAAAGACAAAATTAAAAGGAAAACCTGCAGATAACTAAACTTGGCTATTTTTCTAGTGTGAAACACTTACATTAAGAAATAATAACACCACTTATTTTCTGCTTATCATGTGTCAGGAAATGTCCTATGAAGTTTCCACACTTTCATTCACTTAGTGCTCAAATCTGTGTAGGCATTTACTATTAATTAAAGTATCTTACAAATAAAGGAAATAAAGCATGAAAAAGTTCAATACCTTGCCCAGGAACAGAGAGTTAAAATGCTAAGTCTGAGATTCTGAGTGCAGAGCCTGTGTTTTTATCTCTACAGTGTTCCTCAAGACAGAGGCTTTTAAAAAGGAAGAATGTTACATTTGATTCCGGAGAAAAATATTTCCTTCCTAAAAGCAGAACATGTAGGGAATTCTTTTATTAGAACTTTTAGGAAGCTTCCTTCCTGAAAGCTCACAGGGACACATAGCTCCCAGGACATAATCCAGAGCCATGGAGTGGGGGGAATGGGTCATAGTAGTTCAACTTCTCCAAGGACTATATAATGAATGCCTGTGCAAAATGCCCATGTTCAAAACCTAATGCCCAAGCTGATGGCATTAGGAGGCAGGATCTTTAGATGTTGAATTGATCATGAGGGCAGAACCTTCATGGCAAGACCAATGCCCTTATGTCAGAGATCAGAGAGAGACACTTTGTCCTTTCTGCCATGTGAGGACGTGGTGAGAAGTTGTCAGTCTGCAACTGAAATGAGGATCCGCCACGATCCAACCATGCTGGCGCAGTGATCTTTTACTTCTAGCCTCTGGAAGTGGGAGAAATACATTTCTTTTGTTTATATGATATCCAGTCTGACTTTTTGCTACAGCAGCCTGAATGAATGAAGATACTAAAAGATGAGTTAGTTTTGCAGATTACACTTAATTATTGCATAAGTTTGATTGTATACATACTTCTTCTTTATATTCTTATTCTGTAAGCCTCATTTCCCGCCTACCCTGACCCGATTCAAACTGTGGTGAAGGAAACTTCCCAGGGATACCCTCCCTGATGTGATCTAAGTTGCAGTTATCTGATAATCTCTTCAGGACAGAAATAAATGCGTATACATAAATGCGCCATGGGTATTTCACAATGCGTGCACACCCTGTTGAAAAGGAAGGTGGAACAAGCTTTCAGTTTCATAACACACACCAAGGCTAGAAGGGGAAGCCATGGCCGGTGAGTTTTTTTTTACTGAAAACAGCTTCTTGAAAGAATGGTTTTGGAAGGGGCTGGCTTTTACAGAAGCCGTAATTAAGTTCTGTGAATGTGCAAAGAGGGAGTGCTTGTGCCAAGAGAGGTACGGGTGGGGCAAAGAAAAGGAAAGGGGTGCGGAACAGCAAGGGACAGAAAGGAATCAAACTTCACTGGCTGCTCTCTGGCTATCATTTTGCAATCTTAACTGAATTCTGACAGAGGGTGCAGAATTGGCACAGAATGGGTTCCAGCAGCTCTCCCCAAAGGAAATGGAAAATCACTGTTTTCATTATTTTATTATGCACAGTTGAATCAACATGAAGCATGTTAACATAGGATTTTCAGGTACGATCTTGGGGATAGTAAATCTCAGTCTTCAGGCCACTCCATCAGCACACGGATAATACTGGGGGAAGAATGAGGTGTGAGTGTCTTCAGGATTACCACACTGTGTGGGAAGGCACATTTTACTGATTAAATCTGAAAGAGGCTATTCTGAGTTGCTGAGAGGAAAGGAAAGTGAGGCTGTTTTTATGACTTGCGGCTTCTTTTGTTTCCAACAGACAAGGTTCTGAAAGAGAAGAGGAATCTGTTTGTTCATTCAGTGAGCAAGGGTACAATAAATGGCTTGCTGGATGAGCTATTAGGAAAAAGAGTGCTGAACCAGGAGGAGATGGAAAAAGTAAGAGATGAAAATGCTACAGCTGAGGATAAAGCCCGGTTTTTGATAGACATTGTTATTTGTAAAGGACGTCAGGCATGCCAAATCTGCATCAGCCACATTTGTAAAGAAGACTCCCACCTGGCAGGAATACTGGGGCTCACCTCAGGTAAGGGCCTGTGACTCAGACTGAGGTTCACGCAAGCCCTGTGTCATCAGGCCGAATATCTGACTTCTTCATTGGTCATGTTAGCTTGCAGACCACTTCTTACCTCTGGCTTCAGGTATTTCAATGATCATATTGCATGCCCCCTGTCTCTTTTCTTCTTTGTTCCTGTTTTTTGGCCTTAGGGTCTCTCTTTTGTTTAAAGCTTATTTCCTATCCTGAGTATGTTGTAGCTCATTTGTTGAAGTTCATGAGGACAATCTTGAAAAGTTTCATAGTGTATTCTCCAGTCATCCTTGCAAGGTACTTTATTGATTTATCTAGTAAGTTAGTTATAGTCTAAAGGTCCCTAGAAACCTCTGTGTAGTGACTTGACACAGGTTTAAAGTCTGTAATCAAATACTTTGTATAATGTCTCTCCAAAAGTTTGCTCTCCAGGAGGAATAAAACATATTTCAGGGAGAATGGAACACCCAGAGAATAAATTAATTGCTTACAGAAAAGTAGAGATTTTAAGTGGACTCTTGCTTTTAGTTGCCCCCTTGCATTTTCTTTCGAGTAGGATTGCGCACTCTACTGTGCACCATTCTGAGAGGCCCATCACCTCTCTTTCTGTCTCCTGAAGACTCAGTCCAGGCTCAGCCATCTGAGCTGCTTCTTCTATCTTTCCCTAGTTTCTCCACACAAAAAAGACTGGAGCTCTGATGGGCTTCCAGTTACTGGTTTCTTTTGTGCTTCTAAAATTCCCTGGAGCAGGGAAAATCTACCCACTGTATAGTCCATGGAGTTGCAAGGAGTTGGGCATGACTGAGCAACTTTCACTTTTGTGCTTCTAAAATCATTCAAAGAGAGTAGATGTTATTTGAAAACAAGAAATCATTTGTCCCTCAGGAACTGGGAGGAGCCTGTGCCCCTCTCAGTGACAGCAAATATTTTCTTTGTTGATTTTTTTTTGATACATTTTTTAGATTAACTCCCACCTCCAAGAATTAAAGACAATCAATAAAAATAAGGGTTTAGAATATCTATATAGTAGTCAAAATTTCTTCTTCTTTATCATATTTCTTTTAACTCACAGTCCTTAAACCCTAGAAGCACTTGTGCAACTCATTGTGATAACTCTAATTCCTGGAGTCTATTTCTCCAGTTGTTGGATAATACCTCCTCAGTCAAGGTTGTAATGGCTTTGCTTCCTCCTCAGCTATTTGCCAGTTGCTTCAGGACCCAAGTGTATGATAATTGGATATAATATTTAAATTTTCTCTAAGAGGACACACCTAAAAACATTTCTTGGCATATAAACTACTGCAATGACAAGGCCTCATGCAGAAAATGTTCTTGAATTTATTGATGGTTAATTTAGTCCTGCAGTTTAGATGGGAAAGGTGGGACAAACTATAGCCTACATCTTGGACTTGAAGTATTGTGGGATGTCCTAAGGCTTTCCTCCATTCACATGGCCCATATTTTGGCTACAGAAATTTTGTCTTCAATAGGTACTATGACTTGGAGTAGTATTGGTTCATGCTGATTCTAAAGTTTCTAGAACATGTTTCTCAGGTGGGTGTTGCTACATTGAGATATTTATAAAACCTTAAATAAAGTTAATTTCAATTCTTGTGCTTGAAATTGACAATCATAATGTCTAGTGACATCAGAGAATATATTAATAGATTTGATTGAGTAAGACAAGCGCAGATTACAGGTTGTGGTCAGGGCTCCGGTCATATGCATAATTGTATAAAACCCTTTGTGGGCTAGAGAGTAGGTTAGTGATTAAGAGGTCAGTATTGATAGTCAAGACATTTTTGTATTCAAATCCTGGCTGTGGCACCTTATTATTATATGACTTAGGAAATTTACTTAACACTTATTGGGGATAGGCCTCAATTTCATTCTCATTTTGTTGTGATTAATCTTGGCACAGTTAAGTGTCCAAACACAGAGGCCTTTTAGCGCTAGTTTTCTCCAAAGTCCAGGTCAACTCTGAATTAGACAACTTCACTTTGAATACACATTTGTTAGGCAGTACAGATCAGCTCAGAAGTCACCTTAAAATATATGTGATTCTATAGCTGATGCTGTTTCAATTTTATTTTCATAATAGAAAGTATAAGTCAAAGAAGTCACTTCCAGACACTTTTGTTCTACCACTACTTAAATTAAAAAGTCCAGTCATTCATGTGTAGATGCTTTTGTTTCCCAGTGATGAGTATGGCTCCAGGTGAATCACATCTTGTACAGGATTAAATCCTGTGAAAGGTATCTTTAGTAAGGAGTGTCCAACACACTGGGGTAAGAATCTTTAGAGCGTGTGACTATTTTAATGTCCTTTGTCTTTCCTCAGGTTCACAGTCTGGAAATTATCTTAGACAAGAATCCAAAGAATTGTTCCCTCCTTTTCCAGGTAATGGTATTCTCAAGGCATTGCCACCTTCCTTGGCATTAACTACAGATTAATGGGATGAACTCAGGGTGAGAGGACCATGGGTTTATTTACAGATTTATTCTATACATTTTTCTCTTAATCCATTCTGCTTTAGCAGGAGCTGTTCCTACAGCTTCACTATCATGTTTATACTAACAGTTCTGAATCTTTATTGCAAATCCTGAGTGCCACACTTTGCTGTTCAGTAATCTACTGAACTTGTGCATTCATCTCCTACAGACACTTTCAATCGTGTGAACTGAGATAGCTTGCCATGCCTCCCCCCCGTTGGCTCTCCTCAACTTTCCTCTGTCTTGATGAATGGTACCACTGTCACCCAGTTATTCAAGCCAGAAACCTGAAATTGTCTTAGACCATTTCTCCCTCACTTCCAACATTTAAGTGGCACCCAGATTTTATTTTTCTCTCACAAATTCAGATTGGCTTCTGCATTTCTACTTCTACTATTAGATGTCAGAGCCCCTATTCCAAGAGTGTTCCATAATTCTCCAGTCATAACTTTCACTATATTTTTCTTGTAATTTTAAAAATAAATGCATTCTTTTCCCTCATAACACTAAAAGCTTTATGAGGAAATTGGACATATGTTTTTTCTTATAGTTCACCTTTAATAGAATTTCACCAGTAAACCTGTAATATATATGTAACAAATATTTGTTAAGACTATTTCACTGAATAATTTGGGCAGAATCATTACTGTTTACTATGCCATTAGAAAATATTTGCATATGCCAATTGTGCTACAGACCCTGTTCTATGGACTATTTAGAAAGTAATGAATAAAACAAGCAAGATTTCTTCTTTTCTTAAAACTACTTGACTATATGAATAGTGAATGGATAGGCATTTAAGAAACTCCACCATCAAAATAAAGCCAGCCAAAAATTTGGGGATGGAAATGAAACTACACATATCTGTGTCAGTTGACATGATATGGGATATTGTAACAGAGACAAATGTTTATAATAGCTAGATAAGATAGAAATGTTTGTTCCAATTCAAGGAATTTCTAAAATGGGCATTTTTTTCTTTAGATTCAGCTTTCCTTCAGGTGGTAACTCAGATATCTAGGTCTCTTTCATGCTATGGCTCTGATATCTGCAGCATACAATGCCAAAATAATTGTTGTAATAACAATCAAATTAATGGCATTGGAAGGAATATGCAGGATCATTTGTAAGAGATTTTGTTAGGCTTGGCCTGGATGAATAACACAGTATATCAGTTTTCATCCCATTGTCTAGAACTTAGTTATATGGCCATACCTAATGACTAGACTTGTTAGCAATATAGATTAGCTCTGTGTTCAGGAAAAAGAATGAATTGTCTTGTTGAAGATTTAGCCAGTCTCAGCCACAAAATTTAAACACAGAACTTTTCATTCAACATAGCACTGAAGGTAGCACAAGGAATACCTAGGTCCCAGATGACAAGAAAATTCTTGTCATCTGGGACACTCATTATATAACCAAGTGCCATAAGAAAAATTAGCTCTAATATAGTCCAAATTTATTTATCTAATTTTTCTATTGTTCCTCAGACTCCTTTTTTTAAGAAATGCAATATTTTTTCCACATGATAATGATTTCTATAGTTTTTTTCCCAACTATATCCATTCTAATTATCTCTTACTTTCTCCACAGTTAACACACTTCATGCTACATTGGTTTACCTAACTGAATTCTACAAGTTCCTTGTCAAAATTTAATATAATTTTCTTGCTTGAACAGTTTAGTTTCTAAAATATCCCCCCCCACATCAGTAAAACATTTCTGTTTTGAAGCAAATATTATATTAATTTTTTTAGAAAATGTGCAACATTATTGGATGATGTTGAATTTGTGATCAAATAAACTCCCAAGTCTTAAGCCATTGTGAAAATTCTTCCTCATATATTTGTGCAATCAATATTTAGTGCTATGGATTCCTCTAGGTGTACACCTTGATTTATTACTCTATTTCATATTCATTTTTGTCCATGTATTCAGTATCTTCTTTTTCTCCCTATATGTACACACAGTAAAGAGAGTCCTAAAGGATATAGGACAAAGGCTTTTCCTTCCTACCTTCCTTCCTTCCTTGCAATCTCTAATGCCTACTCTCACAACTGTTAAGCAAACAAACAGCTAAAGAAATAGATACATAAACAAGAATTTTTAAATCATTGAAATGTATTCATTAAGGCCAACTTCAATTATCTAAGATTTCAATTAGTTGAAATATATTTATAGCTTAATTATTTTATCTAACACACTGTTTTCTCGGATTTTTATCATGCATAGCCTTGAAAAACTCCCTTTTGCTTTTTAATGAAAAGCATTTGTAAAATGCTAAGTCTAAGTGATAAAGGGATGTGATGTCTATATCACACCCTGGAAATTTCTGACTTGGAATATATTCCTTTAGCAGAGTTGCTTTCAATGGTGTAAGGAGTAACCCAGGGTCATCTTCTTAAGGATTAATTCCCTCCTCCACGGCTTCATGCACAGGTGACTCAAGGAGGTACACCAAATGAGATGCTCAGAAATGCCATTGTTCATAATGTTTCTTGTCTCTTGCAGCTCCTCAGGCAATACAGGATAACCCAGTTAAGCTTGCATCTTCAGGACCAGGAGGGAACCTCAAGCTTTGCCCCCCAGAAACAGCCCAAAGAATATGGAAAGAAAAATCAGGAGAGGTGCTATGCTTAGAACATAAGGATCTGGGTGAAAGACACACTGGAGAAAATTCTGAACTGCAGTGGTTCTTTCTTAGAGCTAATTTCCTTGAGAGGTTCTGGAAAACCATCCTGCTTCTTCCCTTACATAAAGAATTCCTATTTTCCCGATTTATGTAGAGATTTTCAAGTTTAGTCCAATCCCCTGAGAAAATAGTTATAATATTAAGAACAAAACAGCTAAAATAATAAAAACAGCTACTTACTAGGAGTCAGGCACTGTTCTGAGGATATTGCATATAATAACACCTTGAACCCTCAAAATAGCCCATTTTAGAGATCAGAAAACTGAGGCAACAGTTTTGAAATAATGTGTCTTAAGCAGTAAGTTAAGGAATTAGTTTTAAAACTGAGTCATTGTAGCTCTAATTATGCTCATTTCCCTCAGTCCTACCTCTCAAAAGTAATAAAAATCAAGTGCTCAGCTGCCATCTGGGCATTCGCAGATTTCATTCCACTCCTACAGTAGGACTCATTCTCCTCTCTTTATTTTTACCTATGGTTCAAGAGATTGGGTTTCTGTAAGGGGAGAGAAGCTATCTTAAATCCTCAAGATGGATATTTAATTAGAGAGAACAAGTCTATTTGTTCAACCTGCATTTCTTACAGATTTACCCAATAATGGAAAGGTCAAACCGCACACGTCTTGCCCTCATTATCTGCAACATAGAGTTTGAAAATCTTCCCAAAAGAGATGGAGCTGATGTTGATACCAGAAATATGAAGATGCTACTAGAAGGTCTGGGATACAATGTGGATGTGAAAGAAAATCTCACTGCTTTGGTAAATTTTTTCATAATGTAGAGACAATGGTAATAGCCTTTACCCTTAAAGAACGTTAGAAAGATTGGTTGTAGCACCAGAAACTTAATCTCTTGATAGTCTAAAATTCAAATTTGTTTTTGTAGGGTATTTCATGCTTCTATCCTAGAATCTTTTAGCAAGAGTTTGGTGAAACCTTTACCTGGAAAATGTTCTATTAATTCAATTATATGTCTGTTGCCACAAAAATAAATAAGTAATGCCCCTTACTCAGTACCAGAAATCCCTTAATTACAACCCATAACTCTTTTTCACCTTTCCATTAATTGAAAATTAAATTTTCCTTTTGTATTCCATTGATTTTCATATCATTCAGGAGTGTCTCTTTATTGGATTCCAAGCTGCCATGATAATCAATCACATAGTTCAACACCAGTGGTATTAATGTCTCTTCCAGGAAATGGCTTTAGAACTGAAGGCATTTGCTGCTCGCTCAGAGCACCGGACCTCTGATAGTACTTTTCTGGTACTCATGTCTCATGGAATTCGGGCTGGCATTTGTGGGAAGAAATACTCTGAAGAAGTCCCAGACGTATTAAAACTTGATGACATCTTTCAAATTTTGAACACCTGGAACTGCCCAACTTTGAAGGACAAACCCAAGGTGATCATTATCCAGGCCTGCCGTGGTGGTGAGTGCTCATTGCCATTAGAACATGGGACCCTGAAGTATTGATCTCATTATCTGTATGTGTCCAGTATTTTTCCATTCCTTTGAGTCTACTCTTTAATGTCAAAGAAAAGCTACAATCCTGTTTGGTGAAAGTAGATATTCTTTGACATTACAAACGGAATTATAGCTTCTGTGAATTACATGTGACTGTGACTTCTGTGACTGTGAATTCTGTGACTGCTTGGTAGATTTTTGTTCCTTTTTCAACTGAAATATCACTTTTAATCTTAATACTTTGATGTTGTTGGAATTAATTTGAGGGTTAGGAGGGACAAGAGTTCTTAAAATAGTTTTTGAGATGTATATGTGCATCTGTACCTGAATTAAAATTATTGACAAATTAGTAAATGGTTGAACAGATGTTGAGTGGAGAAAGTTTTCTTGGCTATTGGCAGTAACAAGAAACCAAATCTTGTCTTTTCAGAGAAGCAAGGGATGGTATGGGTAAACGATTCAGTAGCAGCTTCTGGAAATTGTTCCTTAGTGGCCCCAGAAGATTTTGAGGCTGATGCCATTAAGAAAGCCCACATAGAGAAGGATTTTATTGCTTTCTGCTCTTCAACACCAGGTAATGAGCATATGTACAAGACACCTCTATGAGCATTACCAATGCAGAAACTCACACCGATACATTAGAGTATGGATACCTGTGTTAAAATTTTCATGAGACTTTGGAAGACTAATTCAAGTCTTCCTCTCAGTTACATCTTCAATTCTCCTTATCCATGGAGACCAAATAAATATACATCTATTTTAGTAAACTTCCATGGTGCAAAATGATTTTTGTACTGTGAGGAATAGATAGATAGGTCCACATCTTGACATCACTTAACATTTCAATTTGCCTACACATGTATTTATAGAAGAGTATTTATAAAGGGGAGAGGCAGAAAAGAAAAGAAAGTATATTGAGTCCATATGGTAAAGGCATTTCAACCAGAAGTGTGGAGTTTATGAAACAGGAAAACAAACAAACAAAAAAAAACCAACTGAATGATTCTAAATCTAGATTTTGGATTATAAGTACTGCCAATTATATTCTGACTCTGTCACTTAGTGCTTTGTAAATTAGTTCCAGTTACTTAGCTTCTCTGGGCTTTCTTTGAATTCCTCACTAATATATGTGAATACAAATATCATTGTCATAAGGCTTAAAACATTTTAATAATAAATATGAAATGTTAAGTAAGCATGATGTAGAATAAAGCACACTTTAAATGATTGCCACTATTAATGATGTTTCTATGTTGTAGCTTAATTCAAGCTTTTACCTTGAGTTACTTTCCATATCCAGGTTTAAATAAAAGTCATCCACTATAGTTTGGAATTTCTTGGACATTAACATTCTCTTGATTACTTCCAGCCTTAAGGATTTGCCCCTGATCAAATAGTTTAACTTAACAGATTTTTTTCTATAATGAGGTTCCATCTCTCAGGAGACATGCTTTTGCATTGTGTTGACCATATCTTGATATAGAAATCAATTTTTTTCAAAAATGAAAACAATGACACTAGGGAAAGCCTCCATACATTTACAATTTGAGTGTATTTAACAGACTTTAATACTAGATGTAGCTATTAAAAAAAAAGTTGATTCCAGTATTCCACAGAGATTTACCTCTAGGTATTATAACCTTTATGGGCCCCCTGGCTTCTTGATAATCTATCTTGTTGATTTTTGTCTTGTTTTCTTTCACTTTCCTCATGCTCCTTCCAGATGATTTGTAGAAACTCCAGTTCAGTTGTCTTGAGATTCTATGAGTAAATCTAGCTTTATATCCTCTGGTATTAATTCCAATTACATTGTAGTACTCTTATGAAGAAAAGTGATTGGTCTCTAACTAATTTCACAAAAAACTTGAAGAGATATTGGCATGCAACTCTGTCCCACCTACTTCCTTTAATTGAAACCATCTTCATCAAGACAGCTGTAGTTTTAGATAGGATTTTAATCTATTACTAGTATGCATTTTATTACCATTTCTATTGGCTAAAATGTTTTGATACTTTTCCTATATATTCCTTTACATAATTTGAAAATGGCTTTATAACTTCTAAGTCCTACTATTTTGTATAACTATTATTTTTTAATATGTCTTTTCTATGAGAGTGTTTTGTCTTATGATCTTTCCCTCTTAAATCTTTTCTAGGTATGGACTTCTTTTCTGTTGGTACCATTTTCAAATTTAATGAGTAATTTCTTTGTCTAAATGCTTTATGATCAATATTATTTGATTTTTATTAAATCACAAGGTAGATAAATTTAAAGAAATATTATTAATATGATTTCCTTGTATAAACTGGGTACTACATTTGTATATTCTTCCAGATCCTTGCAATGCATTTATATCTAATATGCAAATGTATTTGGGGGGCAGAAATTATTACCCTACCTATTACAGTCAAGGCCTGCATTTCCGAGTGTATAATTAACTTAACTCAAGTCTGTCAGTGGCACTCTTGGGGTCCACACTCAGGTATTTGTTCCTCAAGGCCCAGTTATTCCCTTCCATCCCATCCTGACTTTCCTTCTCTACTATATTTATGGTTCTTTGAATTTCAAAGATTATGCTGCATAACATCTGTACCATATACAGCATTCTTCATATGGCTTTAAAAACTTTCAAGTATCTGAAAATATTCACACTGAATGTTGAATAGAGTCACTTAAAAATGGCATGCAGTCTGTAAGAAATAGCATAAACTCAACAGTCTGCTTTAGCTGGAACAGAAATCCTAGGACTCCATTTCTGTAGCCAAGTGAGAGACCTTGCATGAAATTTGAAATGTGTTTTCTTCATAGATAATGTTTCCTGGAGACATCCCATATTGGGCTCTCTTTTTATTATTAAACTCATCAAAAATTTTCAAGAATATGCCTGGTCCTGTGACCTGGAGGAAATTTTCCGAAAGGTAGGTGCTAGATACTTCTGAAATGCTACCTCCCTATCTGTTCTAACTGGCAACCTAAAAAGCAGCTCTGGACATGTTTTCTTCTAAAAAATGTCCTTCTTTTCAAATGAGTTTTGAGGTTTTCTTTGGTGAGTCAGCCAACCCAGAAGCCAGTTCCAAGCTATTATGATCTAGAAAACAAACCCTAGAAAAGAATAGACAAATGAATGAATAGACAAATGAGTAGACTCTAATTTGCTTGTGTTCAAAACTATTAGATTCAGTAGATTTTAAAAGCATGGTTAGTCCATCCCTAGACATGCATACTGCTGATTTGTATAGAGGCAAAACCTCTTTGTTTTAATCGTTTATTTTGCTACTATTTTTCCAACATAAGTGCAAATCCTTCCACTTGGGGTGGGGGGCGGGTGGGAAATCTGTAGAATTTATTTTCCTTTTAGGTTCGATTTTCATTTGAGCTGCCAGATGGTAAGGTACAGATGCCCACCACTGAAAGAGTGACTTTGACAAGATGTTTCTACCTCTTTCCAGGATATTAAAGTAAGTAAGCTGTAAGTACAGATGTATGTGTGGTAGGGATGGAGCAAAATTGGGGGACGAGTACTGAACTACCCTCCTAGTGAAGATCTCAAGGTCTAGTATAATAAACAGGGGATAACAAAAGGATAACGAAAGCCTTTCTGCTGGTTAGTACAGGGCACACTGCACTTCCCTCAAAGTTCTGCAGAGGTAGATGGCCATTTCTCAAGGTTAGCTGATAATAGACTGAGATTTGGCCAGAAGATGATGAAAGCTCAGTTTTAGACGTTCCTCCCCTTTGCGTCAGCAGGGCAATATTGAGACATAACACAGGCTCCTCATTCTTATGAGTGTGTGTAACCACTTGGTGGAGTCATTTTTATAACTTGCATTTCTTTTAGCAGAATTCTTTTTTGATGCTTGTTTTATTTTCTCTCCCTTTTCCATAGGAAGCCAGGAGTTCTGTCATTCTATAACTGTTTTGGAATCCTGTTGGCAGAAAACAGACATTTCTTTAAACATTTCAATAAATTTGAAATAGAAATGAAAGGTCATCAGTTTCTTTTTTACCACTCTGAGAAGGTAGGGAGGTGGAATTTGGAGCAAATAATGGGTTTGAAGTCTTCAGATTTCATACGAATCGAACTTGCTACTCACACCATTCTTTCTAGAAAACATTTGCTAGATTTTCTGCTTTAGGGATACAGATATAAATTACAGTAGGTACCTGACCTCAACAAATTTTGAGCTCAACAGGAGATATTCAGAGAAGGTAATGTGATAAGTAACTTATCCAAAATCTCAGAGTTTGTCACTGGCAAAGTCATGACTACTGTTTATACAATTCTAGCACTTCCTTAAGGCATTTCAGTAACACAAAATAATTGTGTATCTAGGTACCTAGTAGTTTACCATCTCATTGAGAAGACAAGACAGTCAAGAAACATGAAACAATCAGCATATAGTATAATGCCTATAAATAAATGCCAGGGTGAGATGTATACAAAATAATATCCCTATGAGTATGGGGTAAGATTTTCACTTAGCAAGGCTATACCCAGAAAGGACTGGAAAAACTACTCTTTCACTTGCAAATATGAGCCTTTTCTAATCCTAACCCATTAAAAGTGAAGATGAATTTCTGACCATTTTGTTGTTTTATTTGGACTTGTCAAATATACACTTCCTGGGATTTCTTTTCCAATTTTTTAATAGAATATATATGTATATACACACACATATATGGAGTATAGTTGACTTACAGTGTTCTGTCAGTTTCAAGTGTACAGCTAAATTAATCAGTTATACACATAATATATCTACTCTTTTTAGATTATTTTCCCACATAGGTTATTATAGAATATTGAATAGAGTTCCCTGTGCTAAAAGAAGGTTTTTATTAGTTATCTATTTTATGTATAGTTATATGTATGTTCATCTCAATCTCCTAATTTTTGCCTCCCCTTGCTTGCTTTTGGTAAACATAAGTTTATTAAAAAAAAAAAAAAAAAAAAAGGTTATTTTCTGCATCTGTTTCATAAAAAAGTTCATTTGTACCACTTTCTTTCAATTCCAAATATAAGTGCTATCATATGATATTTATTTTTCTTATCTGACTTATTTCTGTAGTATGATTTGCAGCAACATGGATGGACCTAGAATTTCTGACCTTTTAAAAATCTTCAAAGTTGAGCATGTCACATTTTTTTTTTCTTTCACTAACTGAATCGATCTCTTTTGTATTATCACAGGGATCATTGTACTACATCTTGACAGTGTTTCTATGGTCGGTCTTTGTTCAGAATATAACAAAAAGAGGAACTGTCACTTTCAGTAAAAATTAAATGTTACGGAAGCTTAGGCAGTAAAAGAAAAGCATTAAATGAAGACAAGTATTCAGAACTTATTTCCAATAAATGTTTAAAATGACAGGAAGACAGAGAGGAGATGATATTGCCATTATTAGCACAGTTAAAAAAGAAGCAAAAGTTATTCAGATAACCCTTATCCTGAAACAAAATGAGACTTGTTAGTTTTAAGTCCTTTAAACACTGAGATATCTGAGAGAGAACAAAGAAAACAAGGTGTAGGAGAGTGAGGAAAGGGAAAAACAAAAACAAACAAACAAACAAACAAAAAACACAAAAAAAACCAGAGGTGCCAACATAGGTCAGAAAGTGTCTTGTCATTTCAATTTTTTTCATCCAAAATGAATAAACATTTCTTCCCAAAGGATTTGGAAATTCATTTGCTGACTACAGGGGATTTCCCGACAGTGAACCCGGAAGTTCTGAACAGGAACTTCCCAATCTGTGGTTAGAAGTCTCAGCCTCCTGTACTAAGGAAATGCCCAGTAACTTTCATTTTCGAGATTGTGCTCCTTCAAGGCAGTAGGAAGATACTAAGCCTATTATCTATGGCTGGTGAGTAGGGGTCTTTTTCCTAGCTAAGGGTCAGACATTTGAGTCTTAGAAAACACTTTATTAATTGCTCTGTGACAGAAATATACAAAAGGGAAGTGAGCCGATTCTGTGAAAGTTAAATTCTTCATGTTAGTTGTGTATAACTTAAGTTGGGGAACTCTGCCTCAGAGACTGAAGCAGAGTATGATCTACACATAGCTCAGAGCCAGGAAGCAGTTAATTCTTTTCTTACACCTTCTGATAATCAAAATGAAGGGTGGGTAAAGAAAAATACAGTACGTTTTTATATGTGAGAAAACTTTGAAAATTCTTAAATGCATTATGATATCTTCTAGGCTTCCTCTTGATTTCATAAAACTCTCTCCATGATCAGATAAGTGAGTCTTTGAATTCCCACCCTCCCTTACCATCTCCTGTTTTGAATTATGCTCTTGGTCTTTATTAAGTGATTCCATTTTTTCCTCCTTTCTAGCTCTGGGGCTAGCTACTCTAGCATACTATTTCTTGGACTGATATCACAGTTTTTAACTGGTCTCCTTCTCTCCAGAATTTAATCTTCCAATCCATCTCGCATACTGCTTTCAGGTCACATATCTTACACACAGGAGCTGGAGGGCATAAGAAATGGAGTCTATTTATGCAGCTATTATTTATGCTATTTATGCAGCTAATATTCAAGCATTTTAAATCATTTCTTTGCTTCATTTTCTTCATTTGTAAAGGAAGAGGTTCAATTAAATCAATGATTTCTAAACTTTACAATAAATCTAAATAATCTGTAGACATTAACAAATTTAGATTATTTCCCCCTCCCTAACCTTAAATTACTCAATCATGAATAGGCTGTAATTTATAATATTTTAAAGATCTACAAATGATTCTTATGTATCTGCATCAGGCTTGTCTTCAGATTAGCATTGTTAGGAAAGAATAGATCATTATCTTTCTTATGCTCTAGATATCTAAACTTAGTGAGATTTTCTCACTCAAGAAATTGCAATGATTCTTACTACCATTAAAACAAACAAACAAAAATGTCTGAACCTGTCAGGCAGGTTTTCCTACTTTTCAGAATATATTAATATGTATTCACCCTTTCATTAATCTCTCTAAAGCAAAATTTCAGTTTCCTTAAAAAATTTTTATTGCATTCACCCCACTCATACTTTCTTGCTACTGTGTTTCTTTATTTCTTTCATTTTCCCTGTCGTGTAATTATTTCCAGGTTTCTGTCTCATTTCACACATTTAATTTAAGCTCCTAAAATGTGAGAATTGACTGTTTTCTAGTATCTTCTTAGTGTCTTCTTCAGGACAGTAATACAGCATTGGGCTGGGGAGTAGTATTTTAAATTCAGGCTCATGGCTGCATTTTTAGCTAGGCAGGATGACTTCACTGGTTACTGAATTGGAATCAGGACATCATTAGAAAACAGACATGAGAAACTGAAAAGTAGTAGATAAAAACTAGTGGAGGGATACAATACACTAAAGAGTTTGGTTGCCATTGTTAACTAGTTAACTATAAGGGAAAAAAATGCTACCTTAGGTTGAAACAAGTCTCTCTGGGAGCATATAGCTCTGACGCTCGGTCTGGTCTTAAGCATTAGGGAGCATTTCTAAGAGGAAATGGCATGTCATTTGAGACTTGAAGATAAAAAGAAAAGAATAAGGAATGTCGGGTGTGAGAAACTGTACATCACTTCCTAGAACCTGAATGAAGAGCAAAGTGTTCAAAGTATAATGAGCAAGGTGGGTGTGGTAGCAGAGGATGAGGCTGAGCGAGAAGACCTAGATCACAGTAAGGGAAGGCGCTCAGTCTGTCCGACTCTCTGTGACCCCATGGACGAATGTAGCTAACCAGGCTCCTCCGTCCATGGGATTCTCCAGGCCAGAATTCTGGAGTGGGTTGCCATTTCCTTCTCCAGGGGACCTTTCCGACCCAGGGATCGAACCCAGGTCTCCCACATTGCAGGCAGACACTTTAACCTCTGAGCCACCAGGAAAGCCCTAGATTACATTAAGCTGAGACATTTCACAGTGAAGTATATTCAAAAGATTTTAGAACACTGACTCTGCATCATTGTGAAGAAATGATTAGAAAGGTACAAGAATAGACTTATCTGATTCTTAGAGTAATTAAAAAAGAAAAGATATTGGTCAGAACTGGAGTACTGAACTATTAGAAAAGGAAAAGCAGTCAGATTCTGCAAATATTTAGCACATATAATCAATACAGTTTGATGTGAAATGGAAAATAAAATATAGATGGTAGAAGAGGTTCAATATCACCAGTTTTTACTGAGTTGGTGTAATTGACTGTAAGATATAATTTACTAGTACGTATTGCTGGGAGAAATATCAGTAACCTCAGATATGCAGACACCACCACCCTTATGGCAGAAACTGAAGAGGAACTAAAAAGCCTCTAGATGAAAGTGAAAGAGGAGAGTGAAAAAGTTGGCTTAAAGCTCAACATTCAGAAAACTAAGATCATGGCATCTGGTCCCATCACTTCGTGGCAAATAGATGGGGTAACATTGGAAGCAGTGTCAGACTTTGTTTTTCTGGGCTCCAAAATCACTGCAGATGGTGATTGCAGCCATGAAATTAAAAGACGCTTACTCCTTGGAAGGAAGGTTATGACCAACCTAGATAGCATATTAAAAAGCAGAGACATTACTTTGCCAACAAAGGTCCATCTAGTCAAGGCTATAGTTTTTCCAGAAGTCATGTATGGATGTGAGAGTTGGACTGTGAAGAAAGTTGAGTGTCAGAAAATTGATGCTTTTGAACTGTGGTGTTGGAGAAGACTCTTGAGAGTCACTTGGACTGCAAGGAGATTCACCAGTCCATCCTAAAGGAGATCAGTCCTGGGTGTTCATTGGACGGACTGATGCTGAAGCTGAAACTCCAATACTTTGGCCACCTCATGCGAAGAGTTGACTCATTGGAAAAGACCCTGATGCTGAGAGGGATTGGGGGCAGGAGCAGAAGGGGATGACAGAGGATGAGATGGCTGGATGGCATCACCAACTCGATGGGCATGGGTTTGAGTAAACTCCGGGAGCTGGTGACGTACAGGGAGGCCTGGCATGCTGCGATTCATGGGGTCACAAAGAGTCGGACATGACTGAGAGACTGAACTGTCTGACTGACTGATAGGGAATGAAGCAGGTGACAAAAAACGAGCAGTTCAGCTTTTAAAAGTTGTTTATGAGTTTGTGATATGAAGAGATAAAATGACTATATGAGCCTTAATATTGAGATCCATCTTTGGACTGATCTATAAATTCAGAAATTATTTATTTAAATAATTAATTATTTAAAGCTAATAACTGAAGCCATGATACATGTAGATAATAAGAGGATGTAATGCCAAAATTATACAAAACTTTAATCGTTTGCCATGTTTCTCCTAGTACCAATCATTCAGTCAACTTTCAACCTTGTTGAGGGCAGAAATAAATGAAATAGAATCCCATCAGAGTAAACATCTCATACATTAATTGTATGTTGTTTGTAATTCTTCAAATTCTCTGTTGTGACGTGTCTGCTGTACTTTAAGACCAATGCTTCTGTGACTTTTTCTGAGAAACAGCCTTTTGTGCCCTCACCTCAAGAAATGTGTCCAATCTTTTCTGAGTCCCTGAATATCTTTCTATTCTCTTAAATACCTCTTTACCAAGTTCGATCCTGGGTTGGGAGGATCCCCTGGAGAAGGGAAAGGCTGCCCACTACAATATTCTGGCCTGGAGAATTCCATGGACTGTACAGTCCATGGGGTTGCCAAGAGTTGGGCACCGCACAGGACTGAGCGACTTTTGCTTTCACTTTACCAAGTATCATGCAAAGTAGCTTGATGACTTAAGAGTGGTGATTCTGGATTCTGAACCTCTGAGTTTGAATCCCTCCCTGCCCTCTTACTAAACATGGCGCACTCTTCACACAGTTTTGGTCAAATATTTAACTAACTGCTCTGTGCTTGTTTCTTTTACCATATAATGGAAATTTTAATATATCTGTTACATGAAATTTTTATTAACGTTGAGAAGAGTCATATGAAGCACTTGAGACCAGTAGGACTTACTGAATATCAATTGTACTTACTGAAGCTATGCTATGGCTAAATTTATAGAATATGGCATAAGAACAGAAATGTGATCCAGCATTTTATTTAAATGATCTGTAAAATAGGGAAAGTATTAACCATCTCTCTGGATGATTGTGAGTGTCTATCATATTAACACTTATAAATTACTTAGTATACTTGTAAATAATATTTTATATTGCTTTATACTTATCTTTTAAGAGATGTTAGTTATTAAAAAATGAACAGATATTAGGTAAATTTTTATTCATGTTTTGTTAATTTCCATGTTTCTTTCTCATAAAAGTTGTCCAGTAAACATTTATTGAAAGAATACTTGAAGATAGACAATGAGGCTGATGCTTCTGGGCCAAAGTTCTTGTTCAATGTCTTGGTGAATTTTTTTAGACTATCTCATTTTGTGTCAAGGCTATCTTTATTTCTAGATGGACTGTATAACTCTTTTGTAGGTTTAATTAAGGATTGGTGAGATATCTTGTCTTCCCATACATTACATGATCAAATAATATCTATGATGTTACAACAAAATATTTAATAATTTGACTTCTTTATTTCCCCACAAAAATTCAAATTATCCCAGACAGTAATAAATTAACCTGGTGTCAGGCTGATCTATAATATTGAAAGATCAACCACCACATTGTTTTCAATTCTGGATTTTTTGAGAAGAGATCAAGTTGAAGCTTTGTATTTCTAACAGAATACAAACACAACAAAAACCCACTTAAGATGTTGGAATCTTTGGGCAAAGAACTCATTTCTGGCCTTTTGGATGACTTCGTGGAAAAAAATGTCCTGAAGTTGGAGGAAGAGGAGAAGAAAAAAATTTATGATGCCAAACTTCAAGACAAAGCCCGAGTCTTGGTTGATTCTATACGACAGAAAAACCAAGAGGCAGGTCAAGTCTTTGTTCAAACTTTCCTAAACATAGACAAAAATTCCACCAGTATAAAAGGTAAGACTAGAATTCTTTACAAGGGAGATCTTAATTTTTTCAGAATCTACTTGACTCTAAGACTGTTCCACTGTAGTCTATAGTTCCCTCATCCTCCTATTACTAATGTATAATTTTAATTAAATCTATCATTGCCCTTTTAGAGGCCACTTTGTCACTTTGGGGAGGGCATCCAATTTCCAATTAGCTGAGAAACTGAGTCTTCTGTTTAGGTTGTTCATTGAGATAGCTACAGAGACTTTATAATAAGGACTATCTGAGCCTGAACTTAGGTTTCTGTCACTTTGGACACTATTTGTCTTCATTCAAGTTTCTTATCCTCCATAAGCATCAATATGAGCATCCTGTGAAATGGGAAAAATTTCACTAACTTTGTCACAGATTTTGTAAGGCCAGGAACATAATGACAGGTATGGGATGACAATTCATAATATTCTAGCTCTGAGCTCCAGGTATGCCTAGCTCTAGCTTCATATTCAACATTTCCACTTTACTGCTCTATTGACTTCACAAAGCTAAGATATAAAAAATGAAATACTTAATTCTCCCCATCAGATCTGTTCCACTTCTATCTCCTATCTCATTAAGTAAGACTACAATCCTCTGAGTTTCTTAATCCAGTTCACAACTTTTTTTTTTCACCAATGAATAATAGCTCCTAGCAGAGTACCAAGGATATAGCATATATATAAAGCATATCATAAGGCATATAATAAAAGTTGGATGCATGCATGCAATGATAGTAGTTATCATAATTATTCTCTAGCTTATAATATTTATACCTTTACAACGCTTATGTATTCCTATGAGTTTACAAAATATGATTAGGAGAATGTCTATAAAGTGTCCAATATCTTAACCTCTTTCAAAACTTCACTTTAATTGACTTCTAAACATCACTAGAGTCTAAATATCCTCAGGTCCAAGTTCCCCAGTGATGGACTCAATTTGTTATAATTTAACCTGAAACTCCAGCCAAGAATACTGGAGCTTATCAATAATAGTAAGCTGTAGTAAACAAAATGCCACACAATTATAGAGACCTCACTACAGCAACTAAGTATTTTTAATAAGCCTTTCTCTATGTAGAAGGGACACTACCACCAGCAGGAAGTACATGCTGGTCTAATAGATATCCAAGATGTTATTATTTAAGTTGGTCCTTGTGCAAGTTTATTACTTTCTCTTAAACTGGGATGGGATAAAAATAATTTGGATTTAGAAACAATATCAGAGAGAAGACTTGTAGTTTCCAAGGGAGAGAGGTGTGGGAGAAGCATTGATGGGGATTTTGGAGTTAGTAGATGCAAACCATTACATATAGAATGGATAAACAAGAACCTACTGTACAGCACAGGGAACTATACTCAATATCCTGTACTAAGCCAGGATGGAAAAGAAAAGAAAATATAAGATAAAATAAGACAACACACAATCAGAGATAATTCAACAAATAGGAATCAGAATTGAAGTAATGGGAACTTCAAAATTATTTTAGCAATCCCAGAAACAAGAATGAATCTTAAATTGAAATAACCTGTCAACAGAATCCATGGCAGGCAGGAGGCAGGTGCAGACCCTTTCATGAAGTATCCAGTAGTCCCCTGAGTTCTATCTGTACATGGAACCTCCAGAAGAGTCCGAGGACACCTAGAGTACCCTGGTCTAGGTCAGGAAGTTGGGTAAGTTGGGCAATTAGAATGTGCAATATTAGGGTATTAGGCCTTTGGGGCATGGAGGGTTCTTAGCATAGTACTGAGGAAATGGGGTGGGAGATAGGAAGAATCCAAGCTATTTGTTTTAACAAATAGGTCTATACTTGCCTCCTGCCTGCCACGGACTCTTCTGATAGGATATACTATTTCAGTCGAAGATTTGTTCTGGATCCTGCAATTGCTAAATTCATCTTGAAGTTCCCATTACTTCAATTCTGAATTCCATTTGTTGAATTATCTCCTATTTTGTTTTATTTTATCTTATCTTAATCTGTCTGCAATGTGGGAGACCTGGGTTTGATCCCTGGATCAGGAAGATCCCCTGGAGAAGAGAATGGCTACCCACTCCAATTTTGTTTCCTGGAGAATTCCATGGACAGAGGAGCCTTGTGGGCTACAGTCCATGGGGTAGTAAAGAGTCGACACAACTGAGTGACTAACACTTTCACTTTCACACAGACTGTGTGCCAAGAACTGCTATTTAGTCAGGAAGATAATTATTCAAATTCCTAACTTGCCCAGGGAGATGGCCTTGTCTTATCTAGTATCAGTATCTTTATTTTTGTTTCAGTTTAAGAGATTTCCTGAGCACACCATTAGATAACAGATAAAACTGAGATATTAAATTTTTTTATCTAAACTCCTCTTTTTTTTTTTTTTTTTTGCTGTTCTGTCAGGCCCATGGGCACTCCCTTTGGACCACAGGCTACACTATATTTATTATGCTGTATTGAAATGATTCATGCTAATTTTCCTATTAGATATAAGAAAATCTAATTTTCAGTTTTATTTGTAAATGCTGCATCTATACATAGACACATAATGGCCAATAGGAGATGACATTTGCTAAATTTGAGAGGACATCAAACCTGTAAATTACCTGAAAACAGGAGACTTTCAATGACAAAACATACCTTCTGGCCAGAGACTATCCCAGGACGCCAAACATCTTCACATTGGTAGAATCTTCTGAAATAGGTAGATTATGTGTCATATAATCTACAAAAACAAATGTTCAGAGACTTTGGTACCCTTAAAGACTTACTATTTGCTGCATCTCCAGAGCTTATATTTTTCACATACTATTTTAGAAAGACACTTATAAAAATATTATTGAAAAAGTAATGGAAAAAATAAATGAAAAAAATTATAGAAGATTATATTGGGTTTCTAATGTAAATTAATAAGAAAATTTTGATTAGTTCATGTAAATGAACATAGAGGTTTATTCCTTTCATAGACAAAAACCCTGTTATATTAGTTCTTGATAAACTTCTTTTCCGGTTTTTGCTTATGAGGAAGTTTCCTCCCCTCTCAAAGGAAGGGCTTTGGACTTTCCCAGTCTCTTGCACAATCTTAGTCAAATGAGGCCAACCAGTTTCAGAAAATATTACATTTCTCAAGGGATTAAGGCAGAATGAGTCAGAAACAAATATTTCCAAGAAGGAGAAGTTATTTCCTCATATGGGTTGAAAACCTAGTGCTGGTTATTCAGCATTTGGAGGCAAAGCATTCAGAGTATGTAGAATGTAGAATCTCTGACAAATTTGTCCTTTTGACACTGGGTACAGTACTATGGTTAATAGACAGCATTTCTCTTTTAAATAGTTGAATTCACAGCTTGATGAGGAATCCTTGAAGCTCATTTTCTCTGGAAAGGTTAAGAATTCATGAGAGATTGAAAAAAAATAATACCAGGGTGATGCAAGATTCAAGATTCCTTTAAGTATTTGGGGGTGTGAAGTAGGAATGAACTTGAGATGTTGGACTTAGTTTTTATGTGCATAAATTGTGTCTAGTAACACATTAAAATAATGATATTTTTGATATGTTAAATTTTTTAAATTAATTGATACTATTCTTATTTAATGTGGGCATTAGAAAATTTAAAATTGCACATGTGATTCAATTGTATTTATAATAGATAACACTGATGAATATTTACTCAATGTGCTCTTGCTCAGAGACAACAGAAAGTTCACATAGATAAGCAATACCTTAGAATAAAACTATCTGAAAAATAAAATTGTTTTGTTCAGTAAGGAACAAAGTTATTTGACCCCAAATCATCAAGGTTATTTTTTTCACAATATCATAATCTGTTATTGCATTTGTTAGTAGCTCTGCTCTTACTACCAAGTATTTCTCCCTTCTTTCCCAGTGATAATACATCTATCTTCTATGACCCAATGTGTTAAAATCTTTTCCCCAGACTGTCCCCTGTCAGTTTTCTTGGGTGATAACTGGGTCACAGGGACAGATATCACCAATTATATCATGTGATGTATCCTGCAGCTCCTGAGGAAACTGTGGCTGGACCAGACGAGTCAGCAGGATCTGCAGCTACCCTCAAGCTTTGCCCTCATGAAGAGTTCCTGAAACTGTGTAAAGAAAGGGCTGGAGAGGTGCTGTGTTCTGTACATGAGAGGGAGGAAGAGAAACAACTGCTTTCACTAATTACACAATTTCTTAAAGCAGTCATTACCGAACAGCAGGGTGGGGACAGTGATAATTTTGTTTATAAATACTTTGAGTAGGAGGAAATCACATGGCCTCACAAAAATTCAAATTATCTTCCCCTATGATAAAATATGTCTCTCATTTTTTCATTTATTTGTTGTCAAATATATTTGGGATTTATTAGAATTTTAGCTGTAGTCATATAATCAAAATATTTATGAAATAACATGGCTGAGTAATAATCAGTTGCAATCTAGTTAAAAAATGTTAACATGTGCAAAACATAATAAGTTAGTGTTAAAAATAGTATCAAAATAATGTTACCTAAGGCAAATGATCTTTGGTGTATTTATTTTCAGCTGGAGCCAATGGCAAATATCTCCTAGTCTTTATACAATTTGACCTGAATCTTGAATGTTAAGAAAGATTTGACTAGGTGTAGAAGAAAGGCAAGAAGGAGAGGGTAGGAGTTGTTCTAGTCTCCTCAAGATTCTTGAGTAACCATCACAAATATGTTTTGGATCCTGTTCTGGGCTTTTCAAAGATAATTCACTTTCAATTTGAATTTTTTTCTATTGTCAATTTAATCCATTAGTAAGAGAGAGGAAGGGCAGTGTCTTCTGGTACGGGATAGGAGAGGGGACAATTATGCAAGCCCTTAAAAGCAACAATGATTGGTATATGAAAGTTTAAGAGAGATTTTGGTAAACAAAACTCATTGCATATCAATTTCCTATAGATCTATCCAATAAAGCAGAGAAAGGACCGCACTCGTCTGGCTCTCATCATATGCAATACAGAATTTGATCATCTGCCTCCCAGGGATGGTGCTGCCCTTGACATCCTTGGAATGACGGAGCTGCTTGAGGGTCTTGGCTACACTGTGGAAGTGGAAGAAAAACTCACAGCCAGTGTAAGGGTCCCTCACCCACCCTGACACATATCCTCCTACTAACTAGGGAACTTTATAATACTAAGCAAATGCTTTAACAACCATAGGTCTCATTTATGTGCATGTGTATGTCTAAGTGTGTGAATGTGTGTTGTAAAGTAAATATTAAGACAGGTGAAATCTGTGTTGCTTTAGAGTTTCAAACATCCTTAATTCCATAAAACCCGAAAAAAAAAAAAAAAACACCTGATGGGCATGTATACCCACACAATTCCGAAGTGTGAAGATCGATATTCAGCCCTAGTATTTCCCAGAAAATTCTGGAGTAAAGAATGCTAGCAGGAGTGAGCTGCTATTCACAGCAGTCACATACATGCTGAATCCTGACTCTGCCAGGGGCTATGCTGGCATGGGGGATGGGTCAGTAAACGAGACAGAAGGTTCCCAGCTCACACTGATGTAGGTTAACTTGCTGGGCGACAGGGAATGATCAAGCCATCAGCAAAACAGAACATTTCAGAGATTTGATGTATCTGTATGTCTTTAAGATTGAAAAGAAAGTGAAAAGGAAAAAGGAAACAAAAGAATACATTGATGAATGAGGAGTAATAATGTTTGATTGTTTTACTGATAACATAATAATAAATAATAATGTTTCACAATCATGACCAAGAAAAACATCTTTGAGGAGATAATATGGGCTCTGACACATGACTGTCAGAAATAAGATAACTCTAGAAAGATGTGAATGAAATATATTCCAAGAAGGCATGACTATAGGTGAAAAGTCTGAACTGAATATGAAACTATTACATGAATAGTAGGAAGAGATCTGTATAACCAGAGGGGGAGGAAGAACGTCAGGAGAAGTACACTCATGTCAGAAGTTTTATTTTATTTTAAGTATGATGGGGAGTGTTTTAGAAGGAAAATGGTATGATATGTTTATATTCAAGTTTCTTATTAAGTAATGAGAGAAAGGAAACAGTTGAAAGGGAAAGTATGTAGTGACAATAAACAAACGTAAAATGTATTAAGAGAACAGGTTATATCAGGAGCAAAATTTGAGTCTACTGATCCATTATAGAAACAAAAATAAAATTATCTTTGAACATCCACTATGTAAAGACACTGTGACTGAAATGTTACAGACATTTCTTATACTGATCATAATAAATAGGAGGTCAGTTTAATTATAATGCTTGTCCTATTGAAGTAAGACTTTGTGGTCTTTTCAGGACATGGAATCAGTGCTGTGGAAATTTGCTGCACGTGAAGAGCACAAATCCTCAGACAGTACATTCTTGGTGTTCATGTCTCATGGCATCCTGGATGGGATCTGCGGGACTATGCACAGTGTTGGAAAACCAGATGTGCTACCTTATGACACCATCTTCCGGATATTCAACAACCGTAATTGCCTCAGTCTAAAGGACAAACCTAAAGTCATCATTGTCCAGGCCTGCAGAGGTGGTGAGTTGTGAGATGAAGAATCCAAAGTTCATAAAGATCATAAAGGTGTTTGTAATACATGTTTTATTTCTAGGTGAAACAATCTTAAACTAAATTGAATTATTAGGAAATTCCATTTAGGCAGCTGGTCTCATGAGACCAGCTGATAAATTTGTTATCTGATAACAAATTGTTATTAGCTGATAACAAATTGATAACAAATTATTGTTAGCTGATAAATTTCTGATAAATTAGCTGATAAATTTAATCCAAACTAAGTGATGAAGGAGATCACTAGAATCCTCAAAAAAATTAGACACAAATATTCTAACTTTGGAATGAAATAATTTAAATGATTGCTTTGCTTGTAAATGTTTTACAGACATTTTAATGTTCTCTGGCTTGAGAGGAACTTCATTTGAAAGTCAGGATATTATATAATAGCAATATATTTTTCTTTTTTTCCTCTTAGATTATTGAAATGAAAATAACTTGGGAGATGAGAAAACTTGGGATTTCAGGGAATTTTTTTTGTTTTCTTCTTTTTTTTTTTCTGACTCCCAATCACCATTTTAACTTTTAGAGCAGTTTTTAAAGATGAAATGTAGAAATAATTTAGCTATAAAATGATAAATATGCTCTGAGATTATGCAGGTAAGGCTTTAACTCCTTTGTTATTCTCAGCAAATGCATTCCTCCAGTTTTACCATGTTTTCACTCTTAATTGGCATATTGCTCAATGACATAAGGAAGAAGCAGTGCTGGGTGGAGACGCACTCACATTTGTGTATTTGTGTGTGTACTTCTGTGTATAAAACTAGTTGGAGTAAGCATTGTAAAATAATGAGGTAATTGCAGTAGTTACACTGAGGGAGACACACAGTGTGAAGGAAGTTGATGTCTCTACAGCAAACCGTGGGGAACTGTGGGTCAGTGACTCCCCAGCAGCCCTGGTGGACAGCTTTTCCCTGCCACCCGAGAACCTGGAAGAAGACGCTGTTTACAAGACCCACGTGGAGAAGGACTTCATTGCCTTCTGTTCCTCAACGCCACGTATGTGTCTCTCAGTTGCAGACAGGGGTTTGTGGGTCTAAGGCTATCTCTGAATGATTAAAAAAAAAAATTAGTAGCAATGATTTGATACAAATTTTGAATACTGTCAATATATTTTACTTTTTCTTCACTTTTAAAAAATGATTTTGATTATCTGTTTTACTTTACAGCCAAAGGTATAGTAACCATTAAAACATAATATAATAAGAGATAATCCCTTTACCATCACACTAGTTAAAAACAGATTATTGATTCAGTTTTCTATTAAATCCATTTAACATTTTGAGTATAGTTTTTATGGATCTAAGGACTGACTGCCCTTTCTTAAAAATTATCAACTCCAACTTATGTTCTCTATTAATTCTCATCTGCGCTTCTTAGAGTAGCACCATAAGCATGCACTAGCAAGTAGGTGCATGTCCTTTTAAAAGAAGAAGAAAATGATAAAATGGGGCTTATTATTAGTAAGGGAACAGCACTTATTTTTTAAACTTCACATAATCATCTTGAGAGGCCTTATATCTGAGCATCTCTAACTTGAAAATTTTAATAACTCATCACTTTATGGAGGCATAATTAACATACAAAAAGCTCTACATGTTTAATGTATATAGTTTAATGAGTTAGGGAGATAAGTATATACCACTATCTATACCACTATCTGTTATCTGATATACCAAAAGCATATTCCTCCCTTACAAAAGTTTCATTAGATCTATTCATTTATTTTGTTCCCTATATTGTGAAAGACATCATGGTTTATAATCTGTAAACAACCACCTGTATGATTATGAGGAAATTCTTCCTTCTGAACCTGTATTCCTTCCTCTGTAAAATAGGATAATTACAATCATCTCTCAAGTCTCTTTTCAAAGCCAAGTGGATAAACATAAGTCACATAGTAGAGAGTCAGTCTCCAAAAGACAATGCAATCGCCGTGAAATGAACTTCAGTTGTGATGATCTGCTTCTTTAGTTGAACTTCTTTTGGAAAATGAGTTAATGTAAGGTTGTAAGTTCTTCCCCTAAATATGTCAAGATAATTCACAAGATACATTTTTGTTTTAAAAGACAAAAAAAAGTAAAAAAAAAAAAATTATGAACACCACAGCCCAAGGCTTACCACTCCCTGTCATCATAGATAATGTGTCCTGGAGAGACATCAAAAAAGGTTCTCTCTTCATTACACGACTCATCACATGCTTCCAAAAATATGCTTGGTGCTGTCATCTTGAGGAAGTATTTAGGAAGGTAAGTTCACCTTTTTTTCTTTTTTCCTAATCATTTATTTGTTAAGGAAAACTTAAATATTATTTGCCTTTCAAGTGACAATGACAGATTTTTTCAGGCACACAAAAGTAGAGTAGCACTTGGTTTCTTTAATCTAGGTATTTAATATCTGATTTACAAAAAGACTGCATTAATGCACCACAGAAGAACAAAATATAACAAAATATGAGCGTGTATCTTATGGGCTATAAGTTCTTATAATTCAAAGAATGGAAAACATATTGGATTAATTTTCACTGCTCCATTTAATATATAGTGTTATATTAATATATATATATATATATATATATGAAATATATATATGAAACATATATAGTGGTCTACTTAGTAATGGGTTATATCTTTGTGACAAAGATGTAAGTGAGACACATGTGATATAAGGCTACCTAGAACTTACTTTCTTATGAGAGAGATGGGTATTGAATAAATATTCCAAAAAACACATTGTGTGATACAGATTGTGGTAGGATCCATGAAGAGAAGGTCCTAGGAAATGTGAACAGCTTGCAAAGAATATCAATGACTTAGAAACTGAACAGCAAAGACGTTTGAAAGAGACAGAAGTGAAAAAATTCTTCGAATAGAGTGGCCCAGAAGGGAAGGCTCAATACTCATTCCCCACTCAGGACATTCCCTATTTCCTCCCTCCTTCCTAATTTATTTTTTTTTCATAACTCTTACCACCACCCAGATAATATATATTTGTGTGTTTGCTATCTTCATTTACTTACTTTAATGCAAGCTCATGAAGCCTGGGATTTATTCAATACTCAATATGCTAGCAAGTAGGAATTAATGGTCATTGAAGAAATACATGCATGAATGTGTGAATAAATGTCCCTCCTTTTTCAGTTAGAAAGTTACTGGTATTATGAACATGGGAAACTGTGGTTGTTTTTAAACTAAATCCACAGACAATAATAATACTTCTGTGGGAAAAGAAGAATATATCTTTCATGAATTGAAGAAAATTGTAAGATAAAGTGAGTCAGGGTCTCAGTGAATAGGAACATAGAAAGTTAAGTCTTATTGAAAGAATAAGATTTAAACATTACATTTTCAAGGGAATTCCTCAAAAAAGATTAGAAATAGTGGATCTAAGTAATTACAATTTCACTGATCAGTCTATGGGGATAAAAAAAAAAAAAAAAAGCTTCAAAGATCAACTTAGTGGTGGAACTGTGAATCTTGCTCGTCATTCAGACCTTATGGACAAAACCCTACAGTATTAAATTGAAGAGTTAGACTGATTGGATGTAGAAGATAGAGGATCTCTGAGGTTCAGTTCTCATGAACAAACACCAATGGATAATTAATCATCAGATCTATAGATCAGAAATGGAAAGTAGAGAAAATGAAATTTGAAAATGCTTAGTTTAGGCATAGGGCTTGAGCCTTGATGGCTCAAAGGGTAAAGAATCTGCTTGCAATGTAGGAAACCCAGGTTCCATCCCTGGGTCAGGAAGATCCCCTGGAGAAGGGAATAGCACTTCCCCTATTCTCCCTTAGAAAATTCCATGGACAAAAATTTTGTGGGGCCACCAAGAGTTGGACATGACTGAGAGACTGAGGTATGTATTTTGAGATAAAGAGGCTATTCTGACATTGGGTGTTATATTTAAGAGGTAGAATAGCAGCAACAAGGAGTTAAAATGCCCAAGGGTTTGGTTCCATCAATCCTAGGAGCACCCTTCATTCAAAAACAAAAACAAAAACAAAACTTTGGCTTATTTTGCAAAACATTTTCTGAGATGCATAAGAGATATGTATCATCTAGAATCTCTTTTTGCTTTTAGGTACAACAATCATTTGAAAAACCAAATGTTAAAGCTCAGATGCCCACTGTTGAACGACTTTCTATGACAAGATATTTCTACCTCTTTCCTGGCAACTGAAAATAGTAAGTATCAAGAGATGTTGTTGGCAGGCAAAAGAAATAGGAAAGTGATATTAATAGTGAGGACCAATGACAGCTCATTGCTTTAGTTGTCAATTAGTAAATTGGTGTTCCTTGTTGATGTAATTTGGCAATATGTTATTTGTTTACTCTATATATATGCATCTGGATCCCCCTCTCATAGAAAACAAAAGGAGTCCAAAATCCAGTATTGGGTGCAATCACAAAAATGATAGAATGATCTCTGTATACTTCCAAGGCAAACAATTCAATATCACAGTAATCCAAGTCTATGCCAAAGTCTATAAAGTAATCCAATCACTAATGTGAAAGAAGCTGAAGTTGAAGGGTTCTATGATGACCTACAAGGCCTTCTAGAACTAACACCAAAAACAAGATGTCATTTTCATCATAGGGGACTGGAATGCAAAAGTAGGGAGTCCAGAGTAACAGGCAAGTTTGACCTTGGAGTACAAAACGAAGCAGGGCAAAGGCTAAGAGTTTTGCCAAGAGAACACACCGGTCATAGAAAACATACTCTTCCAACAACACAAGAGACAACTCTACACGTGGATATCACCAGATGGTCAATACCAAAATCAGATTGATTATGTTCTTTGCAGTCAAAGATGGAGAAGCTCTATGCAGTCAGCAAAAACAAGACTAGGAGTTGACTGTGGCTCAGATCATGAGCTTCTTATTGCAACATTCAGAGTTAAACTGAAGAAAGTAGGGGAAACCACTACACCATTCAGATATGACCTAAATATACCATGTTTATAGATTGGAAGAATCAATATAGTGAAAATGAGCATACTACCTGAAGCAATCAACCAATTCAATGCAATCCCTATCAAGCTACCAATGATATTTTTCACAGAAATGGAACAAATAATGTCACAGTTTGTATGGAAACACCAAAAAGCCTCAAGTAGCCAAAGCAATCTTGAGAAAGAAGAATGGAACTGGAAGAATCAACCTGCCTGACTTCATACTATACTACAAAGCTACAGGCATCAAGACAATATGGTACTGGCACAAAGTCAGAAATATAGATCAATAGAACAAAATAGAAATCCCAGAGATAAATCCACCCATCTTTGGATACCTTATCTTTGATAAAGGAGGCAAAAATATACAATTAAGAAAAGACAAACTCTTTAACAAATGGTGCTGGGAAAACTGACAAACCACATGTAAAAGAATGAAACTAGGACACTTGCTAACACCATACATAAAAATAAACTCAAAATGGATTAAAGATCTAAATGTAAGACCAAAAACTATAAAATTCTTAGAGGAAAACATAGGCAGAGCACTCTCTGACATAAATCACATCAATATCCTCTATGGCTCACCTCCCAGAGTAATGGAAATAAAAATAAACAAATGGGACCTAAATAAATTTAAAAGCTTTTGCACAATAAAGGAAGCTATAAGCAAGGTGAAAAGACAGCCATCAGAGTGGGAGAAAATAATAGCAAATGAGGCAACTGACAAAGAGTTAACCTCCAAAATATACAAGCAGTTCATGAAACTCAATACCAGAAAAATAAACAACCCAATCAAAAAATGGGCCAAAGAACTAAAGAGACATTTCTACAAAGAAGCTTTACAGATGGCTAACGAACACATGAAAAGACACTCAACATCACTCATTATCAGAGAAATGCAAATCAAAACCACAATGAGGTATCATCTTGCACCAGTCAGAATGGCCATCAAAAAAAGGCTACAAACAATAAACACTGGAAAGGGTGTGGAGAAAAGGGAACCTTACACTGTTAGTGGGAATGCAAACTAGCACAGCCAATATGGAGAACAGTGTCGCGATTCCTTGAAAAAAAAAAACAAAAAACAGGGAATAGAACTGCCACATGACTCAGCAATCCCACTGCTGGGCTCACAGACCGAAGAAACCAAAATTGAAAAAGGCATGTACCCCAATGTTCATTGCAACACTGTTTACAGTAGATAGGACATGGAAGCAACCTAGATGTCCATTGGCAGAAAAATGGATAAACAAGTTGTGGTACATGTAAACAATGGAATATTACTCAGTGATAAGAAAAAGAATGCATTTGAGTCAGTTCTAATAAGGTGGATGAAGCTGGATCCTATTATACAGACTGAAGTAAGTCATAAAAAGAAACACCAAAACAGTATGTTAATGCATATAAATGGAATTTAGAAAGATGGTAACGATGACCCTAGATGCAAGACAGCAAAAGAGACATAGTTGTAAAGAACAGATAGTTGGTCTTTGTGGGAGAAGGCAAGGGTGGGATGATATGAGAGAATAGCATTGAAACATGTACATTGCCATAGGTAGAAAGGATGACCAGTGTAAGTTCAATACATGAAGCAGAACACTCAAAGCTTGTGCTCTGGGACAACTCAGAGGGGTGGAGTAGGGAGGGAAGTGAGAGGGTGGTTCAAGATGGGGGGACACTTATACACTCATGGCTGATTCATCTCAGTGTATGGCAAAAATCACCACAATATTGCAAAATAATTAGCCTCCAATTAAAATAAATAAAGTTTAAAAAAAGATTATATTTTATTATAAACTTCATCTCAATGCTAGAAATATTTACCTACCATCTTCTACTCCTGGTTTCTGATACTCTGGTTACAAAAACCCATGGATACTTCAGCAGAATAACTTTTAGTTTCTAATTAGCCCTATGGAACCACATTTGGGGGTTTAATTATTTATTTGACTAATATTTATCAAGCACTTACTATGTTCTAAGTTCTATTATAGATGCTTAGAATATACCAGTGAACAAGATAAATGAGATCCTTGCTCTCAAAATGCTCATACTGTAGTAAGTGGAGACAGAATCTAAATATACAAGCAAGTAGATATATATCGGAGAGTGGTATGAGCTAAGGGAAAATAAATAAATAAAAAAGGCTAAAGAGACACAAAATGATAGACACTGTACTGTTATAGATAGATCACTTTGGAAAGGCTGGTTTGAAGTGATGAAATGATTTGAAATCAGAACGGATAGAGTAGTGGGGTGAACCTCACAGTTCTATGTGGAAAATGCATCTCAACACCAGAAACAGGAAATAAGCTCCTGAGGCAGATGCGTGCTTAAGCTGTTTAGATTCTGCAAAAAGACAGCTGGCTAGAGAATGTGAGTGGGAGAAATGGCAGAGTGAAATTCAGGAAAATGGTATAATCTCACTTAGACTTTACAAAGATCACTCTGATTACTTATTGGTTAATAGCTACAAAGGTCACCAATAGAAGGTAGGGGGAATGGCAAAAGCATGTGGAAGAAAATAAGAAAAAGAATCACAGTAAGGATTAGATTGAAGACTTCCAGGGATTACTTTGTTGATTTTCTGTTCTTTTTCTCTTCTCCAGAAAATCACAGGAAATTTAACCATTTGTCAGCTTCAAGAAGCATTTTTATCAGCACAGCATCCATGTTTAACCTTTTGTCTTTCAATTAAAGTGGAAACAAATGAACTGTTCTTTGGGGTCCTCTAAGAAAAAATTTCAATTAAAATGGTGGATTGATGGAAATAAAGTGGAAGAAGCAAAGTGAATGTTCTAGTTGTATTGCATATAATACCTGCACTTTATTGAGTGAAGAGAACTAGTCATGACTTGCTCTCAGCAGCAGGGTGAAAGGAGATGGTGCCCATCTGGAGACAAGGACCACAAACTGGCTCACCTCCTCCTTTGATCACTCATCAAACCTTGCAACTAGAATGATTTGGAATAATTTTTCTAATTTATTATTTAACCAACATCACAGGTCGAGTTAATTTTTTTTTTTTCAGAAAGTTATTACCTGTGCATCTTTCTTCTTATCCATAAATTAATTTGCTTTCTTGTTGATGATTTTCTTTCCAGATTTCAAAGCTTCAGGAAATTTTTGTTATTTAGCAAACACTTGGTAATTGTCTAAAATAAATTGGGCTTGTGATTTAAGATGGTATAACTGGGTGTGCTTGTATAGAAAGACAGCCATTATTAGATAAAGAACAGCTAAGAGTGTGGGAAATGTCAGCAATGGGAAAGAAAATGTTAACATTTCTGGAAAGTGAATGTCAGTAGAGGAATTTTGGCAACATGGTCATCTGAGCTACTGACTAAGAAGATGCACCACTTCAATTACATACATGCAGAATGCTGAATAGATATTTCAGTACATGCTGAACTGCATTACAAAATAAAATGATTCTCTGGATATCAAATACTACCATAATAAGTAATATTTGTTATTGTTTGTTAAAATTATTTGAAAGATTTTGATTATTGTAAGAGATATTGTATATTTAAGTCACTACCTTAATCCTCACAACTGCATTATGAAGTAATCACTATTAATACTTCTATTTTACAAATAATGAAATAAAAGAAAATAGAGCTTAAGAGATGTTCCTAAAGGGACACATAAAGTAGGTGGCCACATCAGAATTTGAGTGCAATCAGATTTGTTCTGAAATCTGAATTGCTAACCACTGCACCACACTACCTCTCTAAAAAGGAGAGACTGAAATTGTACAGGTTTTCAATTATAAGGGTTAACTGAAATTTGAATTGTAATGGTTAACTAACAGTACAAAGACTTGTGATGTAGACATTTCTGTACTTCTCCACGTGGAACCAAAGATCCCAAAACATACAAAAACACATCACAATGATCAAAGAATATACAGAGTTAAACTTTCTTCTCTGACTAATGCATGATAACATTAAAAACCCAATAATACAAAGACTGCAACAAATTTCTACATAATTAGAAATAAAAACACATGCACATAGTGTATGCATATATAAGCATAAGTTATAAAATACACATACAGATATAAAATAAGAAAGGAAAACATATGAACTAAGTATTCAACTTGAGAAGTCAGAAAAATACTGAACCATTAAGGAAATAGAAGAGAGCAAATGATAAAGATTTATATATATATATATATATATATATATATATATATATATAATGAGACAATAACAGAACAAAACAAAAATTTGGGCAGATTCTTAAAAAAAAAAAAAAGAAAGAAAGGAAGGAAAAACTTTTCCTTTAAAAGTGAAGTAAAAGTGTTACTCACTCAGTCCTGTTCAACTCGTTGTGACCCCATGGACAGTAGCTTGCCAGTCTCCTCTGTTCATGGAATTTTCCAGGCAAGAATACTGGAATGCACTTCCATTTCCTTCTCCAGGGAATCTTCCCAATCCAGGGATTGAACACGGGTCTCCTGCATTGCAGGAAGATTCTTACAGTCTGAGACACTAAGCACGACACTGCCTTTAAAAAGGACTCATTAGATAGCAGACATTCACCAGGATTGAGTATGAAAAAATAGAATAAGCACAAAGAAAATATTAGCAGTAAAGGGATATAATAAATAGAGATAAACATAAACAGAAAAATCATGAGAATATAGTACATAACATTGATGGAATTCTAGAAAAAGTAAATTAGCAAATGAGGACATAAAGAAATGAAAAGACAAATGAATCAATAAATAATAAATTCATTAAATTTTCTTTGCTATATCTACTGGAAAAAAAAAAAAAGAAGAAGAAGAAGAAGAAGAAGAGACCCAAAGGACTGTAGAGAAGTGTCTTACAAAGCTTTTAAGAATTGATAAGCTCAATTTTATTTAAATGCTTCCATATAATAAAAAGAGAAATAAACTTCTTAAATTTCTTTCAGGGCTAGTACAAAACTGACTAGAGAAGGAAATGGCAACCCACTCCAATATTCTTGCCTGGAGAATCCCATGGACAGAGGAGCCTGGCAGGCTACAGTCTATAGGGTCGCAAGAGTTGGACACGACTTAGCAACTAAACTAACTAACAAAACTGATACAAAACCAGAGAAGTAGAGGCAAAGTTAGAAAAATACAAGCTGATTTTTCAGGTGCATTGATGTAAATATTCTAAACAACTAGCTAAGCAATTGCTAGCAAAGCAATTGCAGTCATATAGGAAACATTGCTGATATTTTTTAATAAGCTAGTAATTACTCTGGAAATGAAGTTTTAGTTTAATAAAAATTTTTATGGAATCATTCCTCAAAATAAGAGATTAAAAAATTTTATTTGATTTTGCACTAGATTTCAAGATAGTAAAATGCAAGCTAAAAATATAAACTAAAATTTTTTGAAGCCCAAGAAACAAAGCCATCACTGTTTCTGAAAATATGATTTTATTCATTGAAAAATTTTAAAAGGAATAATATAATCCTCTAATTTGTAAGAACTGAGATCAATATACAACATTTAATAGCATTCTTGTATTCAAAACACAACCATTTAAACACCTTTTTAAAATTAATTTATTTATTTTAATTGGAGGATAATTACAATATTGTGACGGTTTTAGCTATACATAAACATGAATAGCCATAGGTATACATGTGTCCCTTTCATCTTGAACCCCTCTCCCACCTCTCTCCTCTCCTTTCCCTTCTAAGTTGCCCCGGTACACCAGCTTTGGGTGCTCTACTTCATGCATCAAATTCACACTGGTTATCTATTTTATATATGGTAATGTATATGTTTCAATACTATTCTCTCAAATCATTCCAACCTTGCCTTCTCCAGTTGAGTCCAAAAATCTGTTATTTATAACTGTGTCTTCTCTGCTGCCCTGCTTATGGAATCATTGGTATCATCTTTTAAAATTCCATTTATATGTGTTAATATACAGTATTTGTCTTTTTCTTTCTGACCCATTTTACTCTGTATAATAGGCTCCAGATTTATCCACCTTATTAGAAATGACTCAAATACATTTATTTTTATAGCTGAGTAATATTCCATTGTGTATATGTACCATAAATTCCTTATCCACTCATCTGCTGATGGACATCTAGGTTGCTTCCATGTCCTAGCTTTTGTAAATAGTACTGCAATGAACATTGGGGTACATGTGTCTCTATTAATTCAGGTTTCCTCAGAGTATATACCCAGCAGTGGGATTGCTGGGCCATATGGCAATTCTATTCCCAGTTTTGTTTTTTTTTTTAAAGATGATAATAAACATTATTCTTTAGAAGCAATTCCAAATATATATATATATATATATACATATATATATATATATGCTTTATACATAATAACTTTTGTTGTCATTGTTTTTTTTTTTAAGGACTTTTCACACTGTTCTCCATATTTGCATTACCACCAACAGTGTAAGAGGGTTCCCTTTTCTCCACACCCTCTCCAGCATTTATTGTTTGTAGATTTTTTGATGAGATAATAGCCATTCTGACTGATGCAAGATGATACCTCACTGGAGTTTTGATTTACATTTCTATAATAATGAGTGATATTGAGCATCTTTTTGTGTCGCTATTAGTCACCTGTATTTCTTCTCTGGAGAAATGTCTGTTTAGGTCTTTTGCCCTTTTTTGAATGGGTTGTTTGCTTTCTTGTATTTAGCTGTATGAGCCACTCATGTATTTTGGAGATTGATGCTTTGTCAGCTGTTTTGTTTGCTATTATTTTCTCCCATTCTGAGGGCTGCTTTTTTTTTTTTTTTTTTTTTACCTTGCTTATATATTTCCTTGGTTGTGCAAAAATTTTTGTTTAATTAAGTCCTATTTGCTTATTTTTGTTTTTATTTCCATTACTCTGGGAGGTAGATCATAGATGATCATGATGTGATTTATTTCACAGTGTTCTGCTTGTTTTTTCCTAAGAATTTTATAGTTTTGGGTCATACATTTAGGTCTTTAATCCATTTTGAGTTTATTTTTGTGTATAGTGTTAGATAATGTTCTAGTTTCATTCTTTTACACATGGGTGACTAGTTTGCCCAGCACCACTTGTTGAAGAGACTATCTTTTCCCCATTGAATATTTTTGCCTCTTTTGTGAGAGGTAAGTTGTCTATAGGTGTTTGAATCTATCTCTGGACTTTCTACTTTGTTCTGTTTACCTATATTTTTTTGTCTTTGTGCCAGTACCATACTATCTTGATGACTGTAGCTTTGCTTTAGCCTGAAGTAAGAAAGATTGATTCCTCCAGTTCCATTCTTCTTTTTCAAGATTGTTTTGGCTATTCAGGGTCTTTTGTGTTTCCATACAAATTGTGAAATTATTTTTTCTAGTTCTGTGAAAAGTATCATTGATTATTTGATAGGGATTGCATTGAATCTATAGATTTCTTTGGGTAGAATACTCATTTTCACTATACTGATTCTTCCAATCCAAGAAAATGGTATATTTCTCCATCTATTTGTGTCATCTTTGACTTCATCTATCGGTGTTTTATAGTTTTCTGATACAGATCTTTTGTTTCCTTAGGTAAAATTATTCCTAAGTATTTTATTCTTTCCATTGCAATGGTGAATGTGATTGGTTCCTTAATTTATCTTTCTGATATTTCATTGTTAGCATATAGAAATGCAATGGATTTCTGTGTATTAATTTAATCCTGCAACTTTAATATATTCATTGGTTTTCTGGTGGCATCTTTGGGGTTTCCTGTGTAAAGAACATGCCATCTGGAAACAGTGAGTTTTACTTCTTCTTTTCCAATCTAGATTCATCTCACTATTTTTTTCTTCAACTATGTTGAACAGTAGCGGCAAGAATGGTCACCCTTGTCTTGTTCTCATTGATTGATTTGTGAAAATTGAAAAATCTTTGTATCCCTGCAATAAAGCCCGTTGGTCATGATACATGAGCTTTTTAACATGTACTTGGATTCTGTTTGCTAGAATTTTTTGAGGTTTTCAATTTTTTGAGGCATCTGTGTTCATAAGTGATATTGGCCTGCAGTTTTCCTTTTTCATGGCATCTTTGTCTGATTTAGGTATCAATATGATGATGCTCTCATAGAATGAGTCTAGGATTTTTCCTTACTCTGCAATATTCTGGAAGAGTGAGTAGGATTGATGTTAGCCCCTCTCTAAATTTTTGGTAGAATTCATCTGTGAAGCCATATGGTTCTGGGATTTTGCTTGTTGGAAAATTTTTTAGTAGAGTTTTGATTTCCATGCTTGTGATGGGTCTGTTCACATTTTCTATTTCTTCCTGTTTTAGTTCTGGAAAGTTATAACTTTCTAAGAATTTCTCCATTTCTCCCAAGTTGCCCATATTATTAGCATATAGTCACTCATAGTAGTCTCTTATGATTGTTTGTATTTCTGTGTTGCCAGTTGTAATTTCTCCATTTTCATTTCAAATTTTATTGATTTGAGTCTTCTCCCTTTTGTTGTTGGTGATTCTGGCAAACAGTTTGTCTATTTTGTTTAACTTCTTAAAGAACCATCTTTACTGACCTATAGTCTCCTTCATTTCTTGGTCATTAAATTCTGCTCTGATTTTTATTATTTTTTTCCTTCTACTAAGTTTTTGTTGTCATTGTTCTTTCTCTAGTTGCTTTTTGTTTAAGGTTAGGTTTTTATTTGATATTTCTCTTGTTTCTTGAGGTAGACATGTATTGCTATGAATTTCCCTCTTAGGACTGTTTATTGAATCCAACAGATTTTGGGTCATCTTGTTTTCATTATCATTTGTTTCCATGAATATTTTTTATTTCCTTTCTTTATTTCTTCAGTGATCTGTTGGTTATTCAGAAGTGTGTTGTCTAGCTTTCATATGTTTGTGCTTATTATAGTATTTATTTTTCTGTAGTTAATATCTAAACTTACAGAATTCTTACCAGAATGGATACTTGAAATTATTTCATTAAAAAAAAAAAAAATCCAGAGATTTACCAGAGATCAAATTGCCAACATTCTTTGGATCATAGAAAAAGCAAGAGAATTCCAGAAAAAAAAAAATCTACTTCTGCTTCATTGACTATACTAAAGCCTTTGGCTGTATGGATCACAACAAATTGTAGAAAATTCTTAAAGAGATGAGAATACCAGACCACCTTACTTGCCTTCTGAAAAATCTGTATACAGGTCAAGAAGCAATAGTTACAACCAGACATGGAAAAAAGGACTGGTTCCAAATTGGGAAAGGAGTAGGTAAAACATGTATATTTTCATCCTGCTTATTTAATTTATATGCAGAGTACATCATGAGAAATGTCAGACTGGATGAAGTACAAGGGAATTAAGTTTGCTGGGAGAAATATCAATAACCTCAAATATGCAGATGACTCTAATCTTATTTCAGAAAGTGAAGAGTAACTAAAGAGTCTCTTGATGAAGGTAAAAGAGGAGAATGAAAAAGCTGACTTAAAACTCAACATTCAAAAAGTGAAGATCATGGTTTCTGGTCCCATCACTCCATGGCAAATAGATGGCAAAACAATGGAAGCAGTGACAGACATTATTTTCCTGGGCTCCAAAATCACTGTAGATGGTGACTGTATCCATGAAATTAAAAGAGGCTTGCTCCTTGGAAGAACAGCTTTGATAAACCTAGACGATATATTAAAAAGCAGAGATATCACTTTGCCAATAAAGTTCTGTATAGTCAAAGCTATGGTTTTTCAAGATGTCTTGTATGGATATGGCAGCTGGACCATAAAGAAGGTTGAGTGCCAAAGAATTGATGCTTTTGAACTGTGGTGTTGGAGAAGACTCTTGAGAGTCCCTTGGACAGCAAGGAGATCAAATTAGTCTATCCTAAAAGAAATCAGTCCTGAATATACTTTGGAAGGACTGAAGGTAAAGCTAAAGCTCCAATTCTTGAACCACATTTTGTGATAAGTGAACTCATTATAAAAGATCCTGATGCTGGGGAAGATTGAAGGCAAGTGGGGAAGGGGAGAACAGAGGATGATATGGTTGGATGGCATCATCAACTCAATGGACATGAGTTTGAACAAGCTCCAGGAGATGGTGAAAGACAGTGAGGCCTTGTCTGCTGCAGTCCATAGGGTCTCAAAGAGTTGGATATGACTGAGCGGCTAAACAACAACAATGAAGGGTAGATTTGCGGCCTAGAATGTGATCCATTCTGGAGAATGTTCCATGTGCACTTGAGAAAAATGGAAATCCATTATTTTTTTTGTGTGTGAAATGCCCAGAGGTATCAATTATGCCCAGGCCTAACTGGTTCAATGTATTGTTTAAAACTTGTGTTTCATTGTTAATTTTCTGTCTGGATGATCTGTCCATTGATGTGAGTGGTGTATTAAATAAAGCCCCGCACTATTATTGTGTTACTGTCATTTCCCCTTTAATATTTGTTAACATTTGCCTTACATTCCTAGGTGCTCCTATGTTGGGTACATATATGTTTACAATAGCTATATCTTCTTGACTGACATCTGGATTATTTTGTGTTTTTTTTTTTTCCTTTGTCTCTTATAACAGTGTTTATTTTAAAGTCTATTTTATCTGATGAATATTGATGCTCCAACTTTCTTTTGGTCTCCACTTGCATGAGATATCTTTTGCTAGCCACTTATTTTCAGTCTGTTGGTGTCCCTAAGTTTGAGGTAGGTTGCTTGTAGACAGCATATATAAGAGCTTAGTTTTTGTATTCATTCATCCAGTTTTTGTCTTACAGTTAGAGTGTTTAACCATTTGTATTTAAAGTAATTATTGATATGTATAATCCCATTACCATTTATTATTTTGGACTATTTTTATAAAACTTTTCCATATTTCCTATCTAGAGAATATCCTTTAGCATTTGTTGAAGAGCTGCTTTGGTAGTTCTGAATTCCCTTAGGTTTTGCTTGTCTACAGAGCTTTTGGTTTCTCCTTTGAATCTGAATTAGATCCTTGCTGAGTAATCTTGGTTGTCGGTTTTTCCCTTTCTTCATTTTTAGTGTATCCTGCCATTCCCTTTTGGCCTTCAGGGTCTCTGTTGAAAGATCAGCTGTTTTCCCTATGGGGATCCCCATGTATGTTATTTGTTACTATTCCTTTGCTGATTTTAATATTTGTTCTTTGTGTTTAATTTTTTGCTATTTTGATTAATATGTGTTTTGGCATGTTTCTCCTTGGGTTTATCCTGTATGGGACCTTCTGGGCTTCTTGGAGTTAGGTGGCTGTTTCTGTCCCCATTTTTGGGAAATTTTTTTTCTATTATCTTCTCAAATATATTCCTATGCCCTTTCCCTTGGCTTTCTTTTTCTGGAATGCCTACTATTCAAATAATGGGGTGCTTAACATTGTCCCAGAGGTCTCTAAGGCTGTCCTCTTTTATTTTTATTCTTTTCTCCGCTCTGCTTCATTTATTTCCACCATTTTATCTTCTAGCTCACTTATCCTTTCTTCTGCCTCAGTTCTTCTACTGTTGGTTCCCTTAAGAGTGTTTTTAATCTGTTATTGCATTGTTCATTACTGATTGACTATTCTTTATTTCTTCTGGATCCTTGTTAAGCATTTCTTGCATCTTCTCAGTCCATGTTTCTGGTTCACTTATCTTTATCTCCTTTTGTTTTCAAGATTTTAGATCATGTTTAGTATCATTGTTCTGAATACTGTTTTCAGGTAGACTCCCTATCTCCTCCTCTTTGGTTTGGTGGGTTTTTATCATGTTCCTTCACCTGCTGGATATCTCTCTACTTTTTCATTTTGTTTAGTTTGTTGTACTTAGTGTCCCCTTTCTGCAGGCTAGAAGGTTGTAGTTCCTCTTAATCACAGAGTCTGCTCCCTGTGGTTAGGGTTGGACCAGTGGCTTGTTAAGGGGAACTTGTTTCTGTGTTCTGGTGGGTGGAGCTGGATCTCCTCTCTTTGCAGGGCAGTGTGGAGTCCAGTAGAGAGTTTTGGAGTGTCTCCAGGTTTGCTACGGCTTTGGGCATCCTTTCTTTTAATGTCCAGGGTTGTGTTTCTGTTTTACTGGAGGATTAGCATAGGGTGTCTTGCACTGGAGCTTGCTGGCTCTTGGGTGGAGTTTGGTCTTAGAGTAGGCATGGATGATTTTTGGATTTTGGATTGTCTCTTGTATATGTTAATATTCCCTGGGTCAGGAGTTCTGTAATGATACAAAGTTCTGGAGTTGAGCCTCCTGTCTCTGGGTTTTAGTCCCAACCACTTACAGTCACATCAAGACTTCTCCATCCACACAACACAGAATCCCCTAGGTTAATGCTGAAACAACTCTTCATAACCAGGAACACCTAAAAAGATTCATACAGTTATATAGAGATGAGAAGAAGGAGGAAGGTGATAGAGGTGACCAGGAGGAGAAAAGGGAGAGTCAAAAGTGAAGACAGTAATCAAGCCAGTAATCAAATCCCTAAGTAAAAAAAAAAGATACTAAAAATTAGACTCTTAAAGATACAAAGTTAGTAACAAAAGAAAAAAAACAAAAATTAAAAACCTACAATGAAAATTAGACTCTCAGAAGTACAATATAAAAGAAATTGGATGCAAAAATAAATAAATAAATAAATATATGGAATTTATTTTAAAATAGGTTGTTTTTTTTTTAAGCAAGATAAAAGTAGCCTATAAAAATAAAAGTTAAAGGAGTAATAGAAAACCATATTAGAACATTATGAGGGGAAAAAAGAAAAAGTGGAGGTGAAAAAAGGGAAAAAAGCAAAGAGAAAGAATGGGATAAGATTAAGGAAATTAAAAACTATAACATTAAAAAATAATGATAATGAAATATATATATCTTGGAATATCTTTGGAGCTGTTGTGGGCAGTGTGGGGTCAATTCAGTGTCAGATATGTCCTTGTTCTGGCTTGTACTTGCTCTCAGTGTCTACAGGTGCTCCTCAAATGCACAGTCTCAGCTTAACTGCAGGATTTCAATCTGTTGCACCTGCAGCTTCTGGGGTCATTCCCTCTCCCTTTCTTTGCTTGGGTTGTCTCCAGTTTCTGATCTCTGCCCTGACACCAAGGGAGGAAAATGATCACTTATTTGGGTTCACTTGCTCAGTTGTGCTGTGGAGAGGGAGAGAAACTGCAAACAAACACCACTGGCATGTGTAGGGAGAGTTTGAAGTGCATGGACCACACATGGATGGCCATAGCACAAGGCAGCATGCACCTCCCGGGTCCAAGCCCCTCAGGCTCCCGGGTATGCTAAAAGGGCACAGTCCCAGGTGGGCTGTGCATCTCCTCAAGGGGGCTGGTCTCAGTCTGTGACACTCCCAGTAGATATGAACTGTCAAAAATCCCAAGAAGACGTGGTTAGCAACTGGCGGCCTGCTTACAGTTTGGTCAGACATGCAGTCTCTAAGGCTGAGTTTGCAGCAGCTCCTTGCCTTCCACCTCTGGCTGTTGCACGCCTGTGTCTCTACCTCCAGGGAGGGCCGTAAATGGCAGCTGACTCACTCTGCTTTGGTATTTGCTAGGACATCACCCTTTGTTCTATAAGTGCGCCAGGGGTTGGAAGGCTGTGTGAGAACCTTCCCAGGGGAAAGGTCCTTTGTTTCTGTTTCTCTAGCATTCCCATAGCTTGGGTTTCCCCCATTCTGTCTGTGCTGTCATATTAGTCCCCTCAGAGTGTCTTTATGGCATTTAACCCAGTCCTCTCCATAAGGACCACCAATGCAGCCAGCACCTGGACACTCAACCCCCACTTGCTGTGGGTGGCATGAGCATGTGAGCTGTTTCTCACAATTGCCACTTGGCTTGATTCCTGTGGTGATTTTTTTTTTTTTTTTTTTGTCCTTGTCCTATTCCTCCACCATCTTGGGACTGCCCCCCTAGGAAGTATTTTTTTGTTTTTTTGTTTGTTTTTTGCAAGACGCCCCTTGCAAAAGCAACAAATATAAAATACTTTAAGAAAAATTTAAACAAATAGTTGCAAAGTATATGTGAAAAAAAACATTTTTTAAAAAATATTGAGTGATATAAAAAAAGTTTTAACTAGAATGAGGTATATATCACTATCACTGATAAGACTAATAAGTGTAAAAACTTTAATTTTCTATACAAATTAATCTATAAACTCAACAGAATACCAAAGAAATCCTAACACAGTATTTTCTCAAAATCAACAGACTGTTTACACTGTATATTTGGAAGGTAAGGATAAGAATAGAAATGAGGGTCATGAACAAAATTCATGCTTTGAAGGTAAAACCAATGGATTGGTGAGGATTTTAAGAAAGAAAAACAAAAGAATTAAGTGTTCTACTCCGAATAATTGGAGCAGTGAAATTGGCTCAAACAACCACAAGGGTAAAATGGAAAACACTCTCAGAGGAGGTAGGTGGGGAGTGAGGGTTGAAATGTCAATATTGAGATATCTACCCTCCTACACTGTTGATGGGAATGTAAATTGGTACAGCTAATATGGAGAACAGTGTGAAGATTCCTGAAAAAACTGAAAAAGGGAGTTACCATTGTTGTTGTTATTGTTTGGTTGCAGTGTAGTGTCTGATTCTTTGTGACCCCATGAACTGCATCACTCCAGGCTTCCCTGTCCTTCATCATCTCCTGGAACTTGCTCAAGTTCATACCCATTGACTTGGTGATGCCATCTCTCCATTTTATCCAATGTCGTCCCCTTCTCCAGCCTTCAATCTTTCTGAGCATCAGGGTCTTTTCTGTTGAGAGCTACCATATGACCCTGAAAACCCACTGCTGGGCATATACCTGGAGAAAAACATGATCCAAAGGGATGCATGCACCCCAATGTTCACTGTGGCACTATTTATAATAACCAAGACACAGAAGCAACCTAAATGTCCTTCAACACAGTTATGGATAAAGAAGATGTGGTACACATATACAATGGAATATTACCCAGCCATTAAAAAGAATGAAATAATGCTATTTGTATTTACAAGGATGGACCCAGAGGTTGTCATCCTGAATGCAGTAAGTAAGACAGAGAAGGAGAAATATCTTATGGCATCCCTTACATGTGGAATCTAAAAAATAGTGATGCAAATGAATTTGTTTGCAAAGCAAACAGACTCACAGACACAGAGGGAAAAAAAAAAAAAAATTATGGTTGCCATGAGGGAAAAATGGGGAGAAGTGATTAGAGTTAGGGAATTTGGGATAAACAAGTACACACTGCCATATTTAAAATAGATAATTAACAGGATCCTACTGAATAGCACAAGGAACTCTGTTCAATGTTATTTGGTAGCCTGGTTGGGAGGGTAGTTTGGGAGAGAATGGATACATATATACGTATGGTGGAGGCCCTTTGTTGTCCACCTGAAACTATTGCAATGTTGTTAATTAGCTATGAGTGAGTGAGTGAAGCTGCTTAGTCATGTCCGACTCTTTGTGACCCCATGGACTGTAGCCCACCATACTCTCCCATCCATGGAATTTTCTAGGCAAGAGTACTGGAGTGGGTTGCCATTTCCTTCTCCAGGGAATTTTCCCAACCCAGGGATCGAACCCGGGTCTCCTGCACTGTGGGCAGATGCTTTACTGTCTGAGCCACCAGGGAATCCTATATCCCAATATGAAATAAAAAGTTTAAAAACAAAAGATTTAGATATTCACCTGACATTCAAATAGATACCTGTTGATACTGGCTATGTGAATATGATATTCAGGGAACAAGCATAGGCTTAACATTAAAATTTCTAGAGCTTTCCTATATAAAACAGTAATGAAAACCAAGGCACTAGAGGAGGCTGCTAAATAAGTAAGGAAAAACAGAGCAAAGACTAAAGATATTAATTAACTTGGCAAGGGTTACTAGGAAAAGTAACCACCCTGTGAAGTAACAGGAGAATCAAGGTAGGGTTGCTATTTGAAAGGTAAATGAATGAAGAGTTTCAAGAAGAGCTTCAAATGTTACTCTGAAATGCTTCAATAGGTCAAAAAAGCTACTGGGGATTAAACATTTAATTTGACAAGTCACTGGTTAAATTAACGGGAATTGTTTGGTAGGGAGCTAGAGACAAAAGGGTGATTGGAGTTGGTTCAAAATAGAATAAAGTACATTTAGAGATCTCAAGGACAGGCAATGGTTTTAGAGGAATTATACGCAATTAGGATCAAGAGAGGATTCTTTTTAATATAGGATATTATAATTCATTTTTATAGTTATAGTAATGATGATTGGGCTTCCCAGGCAGTGCTAATGATAAAGAATCTTCCTGCTAAGGCAGAAGTGCAAGACATGAGGGTTCAATCCTTGGGTTAGGAAGATTCCCTGGAGGACGGTATGGAACCCCACTCCATTATTCTTGCCTGGAAAATTCCATAGCCAGAGGAGCCTGGCAGGCTTTAGTCCATGGGGCCACAAAGAGTCAGACATGACTGAGAAATTCAGCACACACAAGTAATGATATGATTAAGTGGGGGAAATCAATGATATAAGAGAGAAATGGCACTATTGTTAAACAATGTTCTTCAGTAGGTAAGGGTGAGAAAATAGAAAGAAAAAAAAAAAATGATGGCTTGGCAGTAGATAGAATTATAGGAGTAAAGGCCAAGTATAGAATACTAGGTAATTGTAAGTCAGTAGATATTGAGTCAATATTCTTTGGGATGAAATTATTTGGGAGATTGGGCCCAAAGAGAAGGAAAGGTTGTTCCAGCATACCACTTTTCCAGATAGATTGCAATATGTATATAGCCAAAAATAATGCAAATGTTTTTCATTGGTTCTTTAACATTAAGTTATTAATATTACATGGAAAAAGCTCAGAAGATTTGGTTGTGAATGTTGAAGAAAATGAAAATATTAAGAAGTTGATAATATTAAATAAAACTTTGAGTTAAAAATATTGGTATGACTGGAGGTGAGAAAAGATGTAGGAAATTGTATGAGGGCAACTATCTTCAATTTACATAGAAGAGAACTAAGCAGTACAGATGGAAGAGGAAATGAGGGTTAAATATATCATTTAATTTAAAAATGAATTAAAAATACTTGAAATTATGATATCAAATATTCAGTAGAATAGACAATAAATGAGGCAGTGTGAGTGAACTGCATCTCAGTTTTCATGAGGTAATCTATATTTGATTTATAAGAAAATAGATGATAAAACAGATAAATAGAAATTCTCATGTTACTGAGAATTCTGAAGATTATCACTAGGAAATAACAACATGCATACTTTAAGAAAGTGACATATAGGATGCAGATATAAGATGGGGAGAGATGCACTGGAGAATATAGTTTTTATTAAACCATATACTACTGGGATAGTTGCCTTAGGTATGCATTAATTTGATAAAACATTTTAAAATGATAATTTATCCATACTTAAATACTGTATAGCCATAAAAAATGAGATAGTTCTTAATGAGTTGACTTTTTTAAGGTTTTTCATACATCGCCAAATTTTGAAAAAGCAATTATTAATAATATGGAAAAGAAGTTATGGGTAAATATATGTTTGTCAGTTATCTATTGCTGAGTAACAAACTACCCCAAAACTCAGTGGCTTAAAAAAATAAGCACTGACTATCATTCAAAAATTGACCAGTTAACTGGGTGTTTCCTGTCTCTGGGATTATTCACGTGTCTGGAATCATTTGCACATAGGACAAGCATGTCTACTGACACTGGTGGCACCGCTTATATTTTTGGAAAGCATCTGGTTTTGGAAAGATTAAAGTTGGTCTAACATGAACTTGGCTGAGACAAGTGGGTTCTCCATCTTATCATGTCTCTTATTCTCTGGTAATCCAGGCCAGATTTATTCAAACGGAGGTTCAGGTATCCAAGATGGAGGAGTGCACAATGCTTCTGAAGACCTGGGCTCAGAATTGCACCATGTCCCTCTACTACGTCGTGCTGGCCAAAACCAGATTACAAGGCCAGTCTGTAGTCAGAGCAAAGGACATGGATACAAAGAAACCAATACTTGCAGCTATCAATAAAATCAGTATTATATTATGTTTCTTGAAATTACAGAAAAAATTCACAAAGATGCAAACTGAACATATGATTGTGCTATGTTTACAGTATTATATATTTGTAGTATGAAATTAAGAAAGTTGCATCTACTGCATTTCACATTTCCTATTGTTTAATTTTCATACAAACATTTATCAATTATTCTGAGAAAGTTTAAAGAGTCCTTTGTGTATTTAATAAATAAAAATGTACACATGAATCTCACAGATAAACAATAAACAGAACTGACAAATAGCAGATGAGGAGAGAAGTAAAAAGATTCTTTATCTGAATTTTTAAAACTGTTTAGCAGTTCAGTCAGTTTCTTGCCCCCCTGCCACCACCAAGACTTCCAAGTTCACATTTAACTTCTGGGATTGAGCAGGCATCAGTAAAGTGAGGCATCCTACCATTTAGTGGCAAAGAGGTGGCATAGTGACGAATAAGTGTTGCTTTGACTTATTGTGTTAAAAGTAGACTGGAAGCAAGAACATAGAAACTTAAGTTTACACGTGTGTGTGTGTGTGTGTGTGTGTGTGTGTGCTTATGCCTGTATGTAAGTATGCATGCATGTGTTTCGTTCTGGTAACTTTGTTACAGTAAGGAGAAAAAGAAATTCACTTTCAGTTTTCTAAAGGAGAGACGCTGCATATCAGAGGAAAAATCGTATTCTCTTCAAGCAAAGAGCAAGAGAATTCGAGCAGCTAAGTTTACTGCCAAGTTAATATCAGCATACTAGTCCACTGAGACTAAAGAAAGCAAACTGCTTTCATTTTCACTGCCCAGGAAGTTGAAGCAGCAGTGGCTGGTGAGTTGTTCCAGATTTTCTGTCGTTTATGACTGCGCTTTGGGAGAGTAACAGCTCAGGAGGAAGGTGTAGCAGAGAGGAGGAGCCATGAAAGAAGCACGCATCAGACACGACTAATTTATGCAGATCGTAAAGGATGGCAGCTTGGAGCACAGTAACGACTATGTCAACAAAGTGCTTTTGGAGAAGGAAATGGCAACCCACTCCAGTGTTCTTGCCTGGAGAATCCCAGGGACAGAGGAGCCTGGTGGGATGCCGTCTGTGGGGTCGCAGAGAGTCGGACACGAGTGAAGCGACTTAGCGCCAGCAGCAGCAACAAAATGCTTTAGATAATATATTACAGCTTCTTGGAGAACGGGAATAAGTAGAAAATCTGGACATATGTTCTTAAGTTTCTTGGTGATTTTAGATTTTTCTTTGGATTTATAGTGACACAGAAGCAGAAGATATTAAGAAGAGGTGGCAAGAATACACAGAAGAACTACACAAAAAAGATCTTCATGACCCAGATAATCACGATGGTGTCATCACTCACCTAGAGCCAGACATCCTTGAATGCGAAGTCAAGCTGGCCTTAGGAAGCAACAATAAAGACAAAGCTAGTGGACGCAAAGGAATTCCAGTTGAGCTATTTCAAATCCTAAAAAATGATACTGTGAAAGTGCTGCACTCAATACGCCAGCAAATTTGGAAAACTCAACAGTGGCCACAGAACTGGCAAAGGTCAGTTTTCATTCCAATCCCAAAAAAAGACAATGCCAAAAAATGCTCCAACTACAGCACAATTGCACTCATCTCACACGCTAACAAAGTAATGCTCAAAGTTCTCCAAGCCAGATTTCAAAAGTATGTGAACCATGAACTTCCAGATGTTCAAGCTGAGTTTAATAAAGGCAATGGAATCAGACATCAAATTGGCAACATCCGTTGGATCATCAGAAAAACAAGAGAGTTCCAGAAAAACATTTACTATCTACTTCTGCTTTACTGACTTATCCAAAGCCTTTGACTGTGTGGACCACAACAAACTGTGGAAAATTCTTCAAGAGAGATGGGAATATCAGACCACCTTACCTGCCTCCTGAGAAATCTGTATGCAGGTCAAAAAGCAACAGTTAAAATTGGACATGGAACAACAGACTGGTTCCAAATCAGGAAAGGAGTACGTCAAGGCTGTATATTGTCACCCTGCTTATTTAACTTATATGCACAGTACATTATGTGAAATTCTGGGCTGAATGAAGCACAAGCTGGAATCAAGATTGCAGACAGATATATAAATAACCTCTGATATGCAGATGACACCACCGTTATGGCAGAAAGTGAAGAGGAACTGAAGAGCATCTTGATGAAAGTGAAAGAGGAGAGTGAAAAAGCTTTCTTAAAACTCAGCATTCAACAAACTAAGATCATGGCATCCAGTTCCATCACTTCATGGCAAATAGATGGAGAAACGGTAGAAAAAGTGACAGACTATTTTTTGGGGGGGCTCCAAAATCACTGCAGATGGTGACTGCAGCCATGAAACTAAAAGACTCTTGCTCCTTGGAAGAGAAGTTATGACCAACCTAGACAGCATATTAAAAAGCAGAGACATTACTTTGCCAACAAAGGTCCGTCTATTCAAGGCAATGGTTTTTCCAGTAGTCATATATGGACATGAGAGTTGGACTATGAAGAAAGCTGAGTGCCAAAGAATTGATGCTTTTGAACTGTGGTGTTGGAGAAGACTTTTGAGAGGCCCTTAGACTGCAAGGAAATCCAACCAGTCCATCCTAAAGGAAGTCAGTCCTGAATATTGATTGGAAGGACTGATGTTGAAGCTGAAACTCCAAGTCTTTGGTCACCTGATGGAAAGAACTGACTCATTTGAAAAGACCCTGCTTCTGGGAAAGATTGAAGTTGGGAGTAGAAGGGGACAACAGAGGATAAGATGGCATCACTGACTCGATGGACATGAGGTTGAACAATCCCCGGGAGTTGGTGATGGACAGGCAAGCCTGGCGTGCTGCAGTCCATTTGGTTGCAAAGAGTCGGACATGACTGAGTGACTGAACTGAACTGAACTGATACATTGTATATTCATCTACTAAATGAAAATCTATAAAGTAGATTTATAGCAGTAAGCAAGATAAATTTTCTGCTTTCATACAGTGTAGTCGGTGCAGATATACAATAAACATGCAAAAGTAAACAGTATAATTTTAGGGAATGTACACAAGAAAGAGGATTAGACCATAGAAACAGATGCTGTTGTTGGGGGAAAGGGTACACACGAGAGTGAACAGTTATGAGAACTCTTTGGGGTGATATTTCACCTGAACAACAGAGAGGGAATTGTGCCACGTTTTAAGGTAAAAACATTCCGTGGAAAGAGAAAGCAAGAACAAAGGCTGTGAGTCAATAATGGTCTTGTCATGTAGAGGGGTAGTAAGAAAAGCTGGTCTTTCTGGAGAGCAGGAAATGAGGGGGACCTGGGTGGAGGATCTGTTAAAAAGTCAGAGAACGACTACCATACTATTTGGGGCCTCTTAGAGAATGGGAAAGGATTTGGATTGTATTTGCAATAGAAAGCCATTAGAATTATTTAAGCAAAGGAATTTATTTATTTAAATAAATAAAATTATTTATGCATCGAATTAGAAAATCTACTTCTAAGCTATTTAAATGTTTCAGTTAAGAGATAATAGCTTTTAGGTTGGGGTTGTAGTAATAAAGGTGATAGCAAGTAGTTATGTTTAGGAGTGATATTGGAGAGAAGAGTCAACAGAAACTATAGATGGATTGGATGTGGGCTAATGAAGAGATGAATGAATCAAGAACAATTCTAGGTTTTTAACGTAGCAACTGGGTGAAATGTATCAATTACTGAGGCAGAGAAAACTTGTGGTGAGAGAAACCTTAGGAGAAACAGATTTATAGAAGATGGTATCAGGAGAAAGAGATTTATAGGAGAGCATATCAGAAGTCCTTTGTATCCTTAATTTAGAAAATGGTACATCCAAGAGAAAATGTTGAATAATCAAATGGTATACAACTAGTTAAATCACAGAGGAATCAGGGATGGGAATAAATCTTGGAATTCATCAGCATGTAGGTAGTATTTAAGATGATGTTACCACCTAAAAGAGGCCACCTAAGGAGAGATGTTGATAAAGAAAAACAGAGGTTCTAATATAACTAATCTCACTTTTAGATGTCTGACAGCAGAGGAAAAGCCAGCAATGTAGACAGACAGATTTAGAAAGAATGGCTTGAAAATGCAGCATCACAGAAGTCTAGAGAGCATTTTTCTAGAAAGATGTGTCCCACCACATTAAATGCTAAGAAAGCAAAAAGTAGTCAGTAGTAACCTTTGTAGCAAGTATTTTTATTTAACTGGTGAGGATAATGGTCACTTTTTTTTTTTTTTGCATAAAATAAAAAAAACAAATCAGAGTTGGGAAAATGAAAATAGTGACAACGGACAATGCCTTTAAGGTCTGTGCTAAGAAGTGGAGCAGAGTAATGGGAAATAACTGGAGGGAAAGCATAGTCAAGGGAAAGTGTTTTTAAGGGATAACATTAACACTAAAGCATGTGATATATCAGTGGGAATGACACAGAAGGGAATGAAGGAGAAATTGACACTGTAGAAAGCATGGTGGAACAAATGCTTGAGTAAAATTTCTGTGTGTGAGAGGGAAGGGGACTCAGAGCATAAGCAGTGGTATCATCCTCAGATCAGAGGAAGAATATACTTTTCTTTTTAGTAGGCGGGGACAAACAAGTAGGTGGGTAGAGACATAGACAACTTGATAAACTTGTTGATTAAAAAATGAAATCATTCTTTTTTGATGTGATCATGTTATTTATTTATTATATATACATGTATCTATTCATTTAATTTTTCCCCCATTTTCTTTGTTACACAATGTTGAGCAGAGCTCCCTCTCCCTGTTGGTTACCCACTTACAATGTACCAGCATGTGCATGCCAGTCACAGTCTCCCACCACCCTCCTCCCAACTCCCGTTAATCAAAGTTCACTCTCTAATGTTTACTGTTTATTTGTAACTTTGTGGAGTATAGTTGATTTGCAGTGTTGTGTTAGTTTCATTGTACAGCAAGGTGAGTCAGTTATGCATACACATGTATCCACACTTTTTTAGATTCTATTCCCATATAGGTCATTACAGAATATTGAGTAGAGTTCCCTGTGCTATATGCAGTATTATAGTTATTGTATTAGTTATCTCTTCTATACATAGCACTGTATATATGTCAATCCCAATCTCTCAAGTTATCACTCCCTACCTTTCCCTTTTGGGAATCACAAGTTTTTATATACATCTGTGATTCAATGACTGTTTTATAAATAGGTTCATTTGTACCATGTCTTTAGATTGTACATATAAGTGATATCATATATGTGTCTATCTCTGTCTGACTTACTTCACTCAATATGGCAGTTTCTAGATCCATCCATGTCATTCAAAATGAAATTCATTCTTTTTTATGGCTGAGTAATATTCCATTCTATATATGTATCACATCTTCCTTATCCATACTCTATCCACATTTAAGTTGCTTCCATGTTCTGGCCATCGAAAATAGTGTTGCACTGAACAGTCCTGAATTATTGTTTTCTCTAAATATATCCTCAAAATTGGGTTTACTGGATCATATGACAGTTCTATTTTTAGTTTTTGAAGAAATCGCAATACCGTTCCCCATAGTGGTTCTGCCAATTTACATTCCCACCAATAGTGTAGGAGGGTTCCCTTATCTCCATACCCTCTCCAAAATGTATTATTTGTAGATTCTTTAATGATAGCCATTTCAACTGGTGTAAGGTTGGCTGGATGGCATCACTGACTCGATGGGCATGAGTCTGAGTAAACTCGGAATTGGTGATGGACAGGGAGGCCTGGCGTGCTGCGATTCACAGGGTCACAAAGAGTCAGGCACGACTGAGCGACTGAACTGAACTGAAGGTGATATCTCATTGCAGTTTTGATTTGCCTTTCTCTAATACTTAGTGATATTGAGCATCTTTTCATGTGTCTCTTGGCCATCTGTATGTCTTCTTTGCAGAAGTGTCCATTAAGGTGTTCTGCCCATTTTCTGTTTTTTTTTTTTTTTTTTTTAAATTGAGCTTCATCTGCTGTTTTTATAATTTGCAGATTAATCGCTCAGTTGCTTCCTTTTCAAATATTTTCTCTCATAATCTCTGGGTTTTCATTTTTTTCCCTTTGTTGATGGTTTTGTTTACTGTACAAAAGCTGAGTTTAATTGGATCTCACTTGTCTATTTTTGTTATTTTCAGTCTCAGAGGGAATCAAAAAAGATCTAATGATTCATGTCCAAGAGTGTTCTGCCTATGTTTTCCTCTATGAGTTTTATGGTATCTGGTCTTGCATTTAGGTCTTTAATCCATTTTGAATGTATTTTTGTTAATGGTGTTGAACAATATTCTAATTGTATTCCTTTACATGTTTTCTCAGCACCATTCATTGAAGAGACTGTCATTTTCCTGTTGTATGTTCTTGCCTCCTTGCCATAGACTAGGTTCCCATATGCGCATGGGTTTATTTCTGAAATTTCTATCCTATTCTTTTGATCTATATTTCTATTTTTATGCCAGTACCATACTACTTTGATTATTAGAGATCTGTAGTATAGTCTGAAGTCAAGGACTTTATTTGTCCAGCTCTGCTTTTTTTGCTTTTGTTTTTCCTCAAGATTGCCTTGAACATATCTTTTTTGTTTCCATATAAGTTGCAATTTTTGTTGTTCTAATGCTGTGAAAAATGCTGTTGGTAATTTGATAGGAATTATATTGAATCTATGGATTACTTTGGGTAGTGGAATCATTTTGACAATATTGATTCTTCCGATCCAAGAACATGGTCTGTCTCTCCATCTGTTTGTGTTGTCTTTGATTTCTTTCATTAGTGTCTATATTTTTCTGAGTATAAGCATTTTGCCTCCTTAGATAGGCTTATTCCTAGATATTTTACTCTTCTTGATTTGTCAGTAAATGGGATCGTTTTCTTAATTTATCTTTCTGATCTTTTGTAGTTACTGTATAGAAATACAAGGGGTTTCTGTGTATAAATTTTGTATTCTGAACCTTTACTAAATTCATTGATGATATCTAGTACCTTTCCTGGAGCATGTTTAGGATTTTCTCTATATAGTACCATGTCATCTGCAAACAATGACAGTTTTGCTTCTTTTCCAATTTGGACTTTTTAAATTTATTTTTATTTTCTGATTGCTATGGCTAGGAACACCAAAACTATGTTAAATACAAGTGGAGACAGTGGATATTCATGCCTTATTCCTGATCTTAAAGGAAATGCTTTCAGTTTTTCACAATTGAGAATGATTGTCCATGAGTTTGTCATATATGGATTTTATTTTGTTGAGGTAGGCTCCCTCTATGTCCATTTTCTGGAGAGTTTTTAATCCCTAGTGGGCTTGGATTTTCTCAAAAGATTTTCCTACATCTATTGAGATGATTGTTTTTTATTCTTCAGCTTATTAATGTAGTGCTGCACATTCATTGATTTATATATGTTGAAGAATCATTGCATCCCAGGGATGCATCTGAATTGGCACCAGTGTATGATCATTTTAATGTGCTACTGGATTTTGTTTCCTAGTATTTTTTTGGAATTTTTTGGGTCCATGTTCATCAGTGATATTGGCCTGTAGTTTTTTTCTGTGTATGTGATATCTTTTTCTGGTTTTGAGTTCAAGGGATGGTAGCCTTGTTGAATAAGCTTGGAAGTGTTCTTTCTTCTGCAATTTTTGAAATAGTTTGAAGAAGATAGGCTTTAATTCTTCTCTAAATGTTTGATAGAATTCATCCATGAAGCCATCTGGTCCTGGATGTTAGCTTATTGGAAGTTTTTAATCACAGTTTCAGTTTCAGTACTTGTGATTTGTCTGATCCTACTTTCTATTTCTTCCTTGTTGTCTTGAAAGACTGTAACTTTCTAAGAATCTGTCCATTTCTTCAAGGCTGTCCATTAGCATATATTTGCTTATAGTAGACGCTTGTGATCCTTTGTATTTCTGTGGTGATGTAACTTCTCTTTCTGTCATTTCTCATTTTATTGATTTGAGTCATTAGCATTTATTTTTCTTGATGAGTCAGGCTAAAGTTGTATTTTTTTTTTTAATCTTCTCAATGAACTTGCTTTTAGTTTCATTGATCTTTGCTATTACTTCCTTCATCTCTATTTTATTTACACCTGCTCTGATTCTTATGGTGTCTTCCTTTCTACTAACTTCCCTGGGGCTTCTATTACCAGTGCCCTTGCCCTCACAGTGAGTGATAGTCAACCTCTGCCTCCCCAGAAGACACTCAGAAAAGCTTAGGTTGGTGTGGCCCCAGGTTTCTATGTACATATTGCTTTGAGTTGTATCCCAGTGTGCATGAAACCATGTGTGCACACTTGAAGAGTGGAGTCTCTGTTTCCCAGCCCTGTGGGGCTTTTGCACTGATTCCCTGCTAGCCTTTAAGAGTAGATGCTCTGGGGTTTCTTCTGTTCCGGGCCAGACCTTTACACTGTGATGGCGGGCTATTTTATGTGGGTGTGTACCTGTGTAGCTTGTGTCAGTTTAGTATTTTTTAATGTGAGAGCTTTTTTTAGTATAGATGTCTGCCACCACTTTCCTTATTGTATGCTTGTCATGTTTCCTTTTCTAGGAGGTGTGGCTGACGGTGTGATGTCCAGAGCCTGCCCTGGATATTGAATGGGGCCTCCTCTTTGTTTTGTGGTTGTCACTGCCCTGTCAGCAGTAGGGTGTGCTCCCTTGTTGTTGAAGTAGAGGACCCCATATCTTTTTTAAACTATGTTTCTGTTCTGTGGTCCAAGCTAGGTGGGATTGGAGGATAGTTACTGGGAAGGAAGCCACTGAGTATTCCTTCTCTGGAGTTGTTCCCCTGTGGGTGTGCTCTGTTGTGTCACCTTTAGCCCATTATAAGGGCTCACAAATTATGCTGTTGTTGGCACTGCTCTCAACTTCACCTTAACTGTGGGTATGCCAGCAGTTGGCACTGTTATCTCTCAGATCCCATCACTTCATAGCAGATAGATGGGGAAAAATTAAAACAGTGACAGCCTTTATTTTCTTTAAGACTTTTTTAAAAATTTTCTTTAATACTTTATTTTCTTTGATTATTTTCCAAAATCACTGTGGATGGTGATTGCAGCCATGAAATTAAAAGACACTTGCTCCTCAGAAGAAAAGCTATGTCAAACCTAAATAGTATATTAAAGAGCAGAGACATCACTTTACTGACAAGATCTACATAAGCAAAGCTACGTTGTTTTTTTTTCTTTGTTTGTTTGTTTGTTTGTTTTCCAGTAGTCATGTATGGGTGTGAGAGTTGGGACATAAAGAAGGCTGAGTGCTGAAGAATTTATGTTTTCCTATTGTGATGCTGAAAAAGACTCTTAAGAGTCCCTTGGACTGCAAGGAGATCAAACCAGACAATCCTAAAGGATTGAATATTCATTGGAAGGACTGACATTGAAGCTAAAACTTCAATAATTTGGCTACCTGATGTGAGCAGTTTACTCATTAAAAAAGACCCTCATGTTGGGAAAGATTGATGGCAGAAAGAGAAGCAGGCCACAGAGGACGAGATGGATAGCATCATTTACTCAATGACAATGAGTCTGAACAAACTCCAGGAGACAGTAAAGGACAGGGAAGACTGGTGTGCTGCAGTCCATCGGGTCCCAAAGAGTCAGACATGACTGAGTGACTAAACAACACCTCTTGGATGTCTTTTCCACCAGGACACCAGTGTAGATCCACTGAAATCAAGTCCCAGGACTGCAAGTGACATATATGGACCTGTTGTGGGTGCTATGGGGGCAGCTCTGATTTTTGCCTGGCCCAACTCCCACGTATATGTGCCACAAAGTCTAAAGCTGTTAAAGTTAAGCCTATCTTGGCTGTGGAAGCAATTGTTGTATATTCAAACATCCCATAGGTGCTGAGATTACAAGGCTGGCCATAGGGGTGTCAGTTCATGGTTTGCCCTTAGTTGCATGTCTCCTGGGACACCATTGTGGTTTTAGCCCCACCTCTGCATGTGGGCCACTCACAAAGGTCTGCTCCTGAGGCCAACACAGGAGTCTGCCTTGTTTGGGATAGTGCTTGGAAACAGCATAACAACTGTCTTAGGAGCCCTGGTGGTGACGGACACCTGAGGAGTCAGTGTTCATGGACATGCAAGAGTCAGCTCTGGTGTGGGCACTTCTTAATGCCTGAGAAGTCACGGGCCAGTGTGTGGAGAGACAGGCTGCAATGACAGTTATCTTCCTTATGTGTCACTCAATAATGGAACTTTGCTTCTATGGTTGTCTGGATTTTCTCCAGGAGCATTCCTGGTTGTAGATTTCCTCAGTTCTGTCACCTCAGACTGTATTCTTCCAGCCGACATTAATTCCCTTCCTGGGTTTAATCTCTAAACCACACGTTCTAACACCTAGTCCTTATGTGCACAGGTAGACACCTATCTTAAAGGCTGGGGTGTGCAGGACTGCAGTGCAGACCATCTGTGTAGGTATAACTCTCTCCTGCCTCCCAGTCTAAGTTGTTGCACTCTCTTCTGATAACCCTCAAAACTCCCCTTTTGTCCCAACTGATCCAGTTAGGGGTTAAGGGCTTCTTCGGATGCAGGAAGTTCTCCTCACCTTCAGCTACCCTCCCTCTGTAGGGGTGCCATTTTGATCCTCTTTTTCCCTCCTCTTCCTTCTTTCATCCTACTTGGTTACACTGAGATTTTTTTTTTTTTTTTTTTTTTCATTTTAGGTGTCCAAGGTCCTCTGCTAGTGTTCAGCTGGTCCTCTGTGAGACTTGTTCGATTAGTAGATACATCCTTGTTGTATTTGTGGGCAGAAATGAGCTCCATGCCCATGTCTTTCTACTCTTCCACCAGTCTTGACCTCCAATGATGAAATTCTTGTGAAAAAATATCAGGAAGAATAGAAGATTGCTTGCCTAAGGGAAAATGTAAAACCAGAAAATAGTTGGTAGCTATTTTCAAGTATGTGAAAATATTAATTAATGAGGAGTTATGTATTTTAAATCTGTGCCAGGTATCACTCTAAATATTGGGAATACAGAGATTAAAAACATTTTCCTGTCTTAGTTATAATTCAATGTGCATGTGTGTATGCTCAGTAGTGTCCTGTCTCTTTGTGACCCACTGGACTGTAGCCCACCAGGCTCCTCTATCCATAGGATTTTCTCAGTAAAAATATTGGGGTGGGTTGTTATTTCTTCCTCCAGGGCATCTTCCTGACCCAGGGAGCGACTCCATATCTTCTATGTCTCCTGCATTGGCAGGAAGATTCTGCACCATGTGGTAAGCTTTTGAGCAGGAAGATTCTCCATCATTGAGCCACCTGGGAAGCTTGGTGGCTCAGTGCTGAAGAATCTGCATGCAGTGAAGATTCACAAGAATGTGAGCTCAATTCCTAGGTCAGGAAGATCCCCTGGAGGAGGAAACAGCAACTCATTCCAGTATTCTTGCCTGGAGAAACCCATGGACAAAAGCGCCTGGTGGACTACAAACAGCCCACAAAGAGATGGGATACTACTGAGCAAGAACTCCAAAATTACAAATCGCTGCTGAGCAACTGTTGACAGGAGAATGTTGGATCTCACCAAAAAAAGATACCCCATGTCCAAAGGCAAAGGAGAAGCCCCAGCAAGATGGTAGGAGTGGTGGAATTGCATTTAGAATGAAACCCCATGCCAGCCAGAGATGCTTGGAGTGCTCAAAAAAACCTTGTGTGCACCAGGATCCAAGGACCCCACAGAGACTGAGCAAGAACTGTGTTTGAGTGTCTCCTGTGTAGGGATGGGTCAGAAGTGGGCTGCTGCCAGGTCAAGGGCTCTGGGTGCAGTAGACCTGGGTATGGCATCAGCCCTCTTGGAGGAGGTCACCATCAACCCCGCCATGGAGCCACCAACACAGGACTGGGGAAACAGACTCTTGGAGGGCACAAACAAAACCTTGTGTACACCAGGACCAAAGAGAAAGGAACAGTGACCCCCAAAAGAGAGTGACCCAGACTTGCCCGTGAGTGTCCAGGAGTCTCCAGCAGAGGCGTGGGTCAGCGGGGGCCTGCTGCAGGTTTGGGGGCACTGAGTGCAGCAGTGCATGCATGGGGCATTTTGAGGGAGGTCACCATTGTCTTCATTAACTGCACCATAGTTTGGCCCCAGGTCAAACAACAGGGAGGAATCACAGCCTTGCACATCAACAGAAAATTGGATTAAAGATACAGGATAAAAAGCATATAAAATTAGCATCACTAATTATTAGAGAAATGCAAAACAAAACAAAAATGAGGTATCACCTCCCATCAATCAGAAAGGCCATCATCAAAAAATCACCAAAGAATAAATGCTGGAAGGGGTGTGGAGAAAAGGGAACCCTCCTATACTATTGATGAGAATGTAAATTGGTATAGCCACTATGGAGAACAGTCTGGAGGTTCCTTAAAAACACTAAAAGTAGAACTACCTTCTGGCACAGCAATCCTTCTCCTGGACATATACCTGGAGAAAACCATAATTGAAAAAGATACATGTGACCCAGTGTTCATTACAGCACTACTTAAAATAGCCAGGACATGGAAACCACCTAAATGTTCATCAGCAGAGAAAGAATAGGTGCTGCATATATACAATGGGCTATTACTCAGTCATTAAAAAAGAGCAAAATAACACCATATGTCACAGCAGGGATGGGCTTTAGAGATTTTCATACTGAGTGACATTCAGACATGAAAGACAACTATCATATGATGTCACTTAGATGTGAAATCTGAAAACAGGCACATATGAGTTAATTTATAAAATGGAAGGAGAATTCTGGATGCAGAAAACAAACTTATGGTTACTGGAAGATAAGTATGGGGGAGGGGTAAACTGGGAGGCTGGGATGAACACACGCACGCTACTGTATATAAGTGAAAGTGGAAGTGAAGTCGCTCAGTCGTGTCCGACTCTGCGACCGGTGGGACTGTAGCCTTCCAGGCTCCTCCGTCCTTGAGATTTTCCAGGCAAGCGTACCGGAGTGGGTTGCCATTTCCTTCTCCAACTGTATATAAAACAGATAACTAATAAAAGTCTGCTCTATAGCATTGGGAACTCTATTCAATACTCTATAGTGGGGTATGTGGGAGAAGAATTTAAAACAAACAAACAAACAAACAAAAACATCATTGTAAAATGAACAGTATTCATTAGAGAAGTCAGGAAATTCTGTTAAGGATTTTGTATTTCAGACTAAGATTACTCAGGCTATTATTTGAATAAAGAAAAGTTAGAAAGAAGGATGACAGTAAGGAGCATGCAAAAAAGAGACAGGGTATCTAACATGAGCTTAATATAGCAGGCCTTTTTAACTGTATCATTTTTAATCTTATGAAGATATTACATATTGCTTAATGAAGAAAGATCAGGAAAATTGTTCTCCTGGTTTCTAATGCTCAGGTTTCTAATCTCTCTATATAGTTTTTTTTACATAGGTAAGAAGGTTGTTCCTCTACTTTTCCAGTTCTAAAGTTTTTAGAAATCAGAGTGATTCTTCCTGAAACTTGTTATGTCAGACCAAAGATACATTCAAATCCAATAGAAGATTGAATGTTTCTGACATGAAAGGGTTATGGAAACATACCAAAACAAGACATAGTGAGAGATGAGAGAGGTGTTCTTCCTCCTCTGTATGTGTATACTTGCACACTAGTTTAGGGAAACTACATGTGTTATATGCAAGTATCACATATAATTTCTTTTTATCTTCAAAATTTGGATTTTTTTAAGGGCTTCTTTAAAAGGTCTTTAGATCTTCTTTAATAAGAACATTGTTCCTACTTGCCATCCTTAAACTCTCAAAAGATCCCAGATTCCCTTTTCCTTTCTGGATGTTCCAAATTCTGGTGCCTCAGACTGATTTGTTAATGGAGGCTTCTTCAGCCTAAGGTTGGTTACTCTGATAAAAGCCAGGGGCTCCATTCACTTCAAATAGGAAATCTTTTTCATTCTCTCCACCAGTAAAACTTGAAGATAAATTCTTCTTAGATTAATCAAGGGCAAACACATGAGTTTTAAGTGTATTAAATTTCTTCTAAAAAATATATGGGCTTTTTGTTTTTCTGGTATTGAGCTACATGAGCTGCTTGTATATTTTGGAGATTAATCATTTGTCAGCTTTTCATTTGTCATTATTTTCTCTCATTCTGAGGATTATCTTTTCACCTTGTTTATCATTTCCTTTGTTGTGCCAAAGCTTTTAAGTGTAATTAGTTCCCACTGGTTTATTTTTGTTTTTTATTTCCATTACTCTAGAAGACGGATCATAGAGGATCTTGCTGTGATTTATGTTAAAGAATGTTCTGCCTGTTTTCCTCTAAGAGTTTTATAGTTTCTGGTCTTACATTTAAAAACACATTTGAGTCAGTTCTAAAGAAGTAGATGAACCTAGAACCTATTTTATAGAGTGAAGTAAGTCAGAAAGAGAAAAAACAAATTTTGTATATTAATGCATATATATGGAATCTAGAAAGATGCTACTAATGAACTTATTTTCAATACAGCAATGGGGATGCAGACATAGACAACAGACATGTGCACACAGTAAGGGAAGGAAAGGGTGGGATGAATTGAGAGAGTAGCATGGAAATTTATACATTACCATTTGCAAAATAGATAGCTGGGCTCAAACCAGTACTATGTGACAGCCTAGAGGGATGGGTTAGGATGTGGGAGATAGGTTCAAGCAAGAGGGGATGTATGTCTACCTATGACTGGTTTATGTTGATGTATGGCAGAAACCAAAACAATACTGTAAGGCAATTGTCCTCTAATTAAGGATAAATAAATTTAAAAGTAAGAAAAAAAAAAAGAATACATGCATTAGACTAACTAAGGAATGTGAATTTATCCATTTACTTTGATTTTGACCTGACTTGAAAATAATAGCCTTGACATTATTCTGCTCAGAAGCATTTTTCTTCTTCTCTTCTTCTTTCGAGACAACAGGCCACACCATTAGTTGAGAATTATTATTTGGGAAATTATGTTTATGAAGTGATAGTTTTCAATATACTAACTGAGATGCTGTCCCAGAAGATGAAATGGAAAGACTTTCAGACTAAATAAAACTGAAAACATGGCTTATCAAGTCAAATAAAACACTAAGCAAGAAGGAAGAACATTGAAATATTTAACACCTTAAACAGGTGTAAGCATGGTAAAGAGCCATTCTCTTTTACCCAGCCATTCTGGGTCTTGCTGTCTATGATATTAATAAATCCAGCTTCTCTCTTGCTATATCGACCTTTAAAGCCAAAGTTTTGGTGATGAAGATCAGAGTTGAGGTCAGATCAAGGAAAGGTGACAAAGGGAGATGTCTAGAGCCAATGACACATGCCTGCTTTATCAGAATTGCAGGGGAACTGTATTTGACACAATGATGGTGTTGAGATGCTCAGTCATGTCTGACTCTTTGGGACCTCATGGACTGTAGCCCATCAGACTCCTCTGTTCATGGGATTTCCCAGGCAAGAATACTGGAGTGGGTTGCCATTTCCTCCTCCAGGGGTACCTGACACAATTGTAGCTACCAGTTAGCTATTTAACAGCCTTTGAATTGCAAGTATTTCAGTATAGCTATGATTCAAAACAGAAGAGAAAAAATTGAAACAATTAAGGACATAATAGAGTTTGTGAATTATGATAATATGTTTGTATTTTGCTTTGAAATGAGTGGGGAACTGATGAATGATGAATGACATGTGAAAACATGTTGGAAGAGTACCCAGGAGCTGGTAGAAAATAACAAAGAAAATTTCCCTGAGGAACTGAACCTTCAATAAGAAAATATTTTTAAAATGTTTCCTAGTATAAATAAAATATTTAAAATGAATATGTTCTCATGTTTACTCATGTTGCTACTATTTTTGTTGCTACTTCTGTTGTTATTACTGAAAATAATATCATGAGAAAAGATCAGAGATTAATAGATAAAGGTCTAGGTTTGGAAAATGTAGTTGTTCCAGAGAAGCAACATTAATCCCCAGAAAGGCATGCAGAGGCACATAGAGTATGGGATGGAGACTTGCAAGTATATTTCAATAGAGCTGGGGTTCAAAATAGAAGAGGAAAGCTGAAGGTAAGGACACAATAGAGTTTTCAAGTTATGACAATGTTTGTATTTTGCTCTGAAAAGAATAGGAAACTGATGAATTGATGAATGACATTTATTTTAGAGCAATCTCTCTAATGATAGTCTAATATATTAGAGAAAGACAAATATGAATTTATGTTGGCCAGTATGAGTCCATGTGGGATTTCAAGTGAAAAATAAAGAGGGTTTGACATGAACTAGTGAGAGTGAGCACAGGAAGACAAAGCAAATTTGGAAACTACACAGTAAATTTGACAGATTTGTTGATTTATTTTATGTCAAAAGGGGAAATAGAAGGAACTAACTTACAAAGCTAGGATTCTGGCAAGGGGAAGTGTGGTGATGGAAATGATTTATAGTTCAGTTTAGAACATGATATGCATTTTAATATTCGGGCTGCTGTAACAGAATACCACGGACTGGGTGACCTACAAATAAATGAGCTTAAACTGCATAAGTTCTGGAGGTTCCAAGTCCGAGATCAGGGTAACAGCAGGGTCAGGCATAATCCCTACTCTGGTGACAGATTTCCCCTCATATCATTATATGGGGAAAGGGTCTCTCTGAAATCACTTTTATAAGGGCACTAATCTCATTTATGACAGTGCCACCCTATTAACCTGAGAATCTCCTAAAGCCTCAATTTCTAATACCATAACATTGAGCATTAGGAAGTCAACATATGAAATTTGGGGGGATACATTCATTTGACAGCAACGTGTTTTAGATCTTTATGCTAAATAAGCATTTACCTTTCACTTCTCTTCTTTTCTCAGCTATCTGTAATGGCTCTTCAGACAACCATTTTGCCTTTTTGTATTTCTTTTTCTTGGGGATGGTTTTGATCAGAGCCTCCTGTACAATGTTAGGGACCTCCATCCATAGTTCTTCAGGCACTCTGTCTATCACATCTAATCCCTTGAATCTATTTTTTACTTCCACTGTATAACTGCAAGGGATTTTATTTAGGTCATACCTTAATGATCTAATGGTTTTCCCTATTGTCTTCAATTTAAGTCTGAATTTTGCAATAAGTAGTTCATGATATGAGCCACAGTTGTCTCCTGGTCTTGTTTTAGATTGTATCCTTCATAACTCAGTTGGTAAAGAATCTGCCTGCAATGCTGGAGACCCTGGTTTGATTCCTAGATTGGGAAGATCTGCTGGAGAAATAATAGGCTACCCAGTCCCATATTCTTGGGCTTCTCTTGTGGCTCAGCTGGTAAATAATCTGCCCGCAGTGTGGAAGACCTGTGATCGATCCTGGGGTTGAGAAGATCCCATGGAGAAAGGAAAGGCTATCCACTCCAGTATTCCGACTTGGACAATTTCATGGACATAGTCCCTGGGGTCGCAAAGAGTCATACAGGGCTGACCTACTTTCACTTTCACTCTTATGTAGCAAACATATCTATCTTTTTCATTGTTGTATCCCCAATGGCCGTTATTGAATTAGGCAGGGAACAAACACAAAAACAATGTTTATATAATGAAAAATGTTTGTAAAAAAAAGCATGAATTTCTAGGACATTAGTATATATTCTTAAGAGGAATCTATAAAAATTGGAAGAGGTTTGATAAAATGATTTTCAAAAAATCCTCAACTAAAGTAAAACCTGTTTTTTATTGAGAAAACAAGTTGGTATTGTAAAGCTATTATCAAAATGTACTACATAGTCTAGCTCTCTAGCTTTCTATTCTCTTATAGATTTATTCATTCACCTAATCATAAATTGCATATCTTTTCTGTGCCAGAGACTGGCAAATTTGGCTTTGGCATGAAAAATGAAGCAAGGCAAAAGCTAATAGAGTTTTTCTAAGAGAACACACTGGTCATAGCAACACCCTCTTCCAGCAACACAAGAGAAGACTTTGCACATGGACATCACCAGATGGTCAGTACCAAAATCAGACTGATTATATTCTTTGCAGCCAAAGATGGAGAAGCTCTACACAGTTAGCAGAAACAAGACTGGGAGATGACTGTGCCTCAGATCATGAACTCCTTTGGCTCATGGGGAGTGAATATTTGGATGATTTTTTAAATTATACTTTACATAGAAAATTTAAATTTTAATGCTTTGACTCTATCAATTTAGTTCTGAGAATATGTGCCAAAAATATTATCAGAGAGAAATTAGATGTATATTTACAAGGAAATGTTTATTTTTAAATTACTGAAGATATTAAATTTGGAAATCACCTAAACTAGTAAAATACATTCAAACATATCCATTAGATGGAATATTAGGTAGCCATTAAATATGAAAACAATGTATGATAGAGATATTGTTTAGACCTGATAGGTTTTCATTTTCCTTTTCTAGTAGCAACTCCTTTTTTGTTTGTTAGTTTGTTTTTGCTTAGGCATATGGCAACCTGCAATAAACATTAAATTTCTCAGCTTCCACTGGAGCTGAGTTGCTTTTGTAATACATTGTTATTAATGGCTTACCAGAAGAAAAGCCTCTCTGAAACAGATTGGACATGTACTTTTTCATCTCTTCCTCTTCCATGTCAAAGAAGATTTCATCTCAGTGATATAATCATTGCTTGATAATGGAACACCTGTTAATATATTGTATCAGTAGTTCAAATAGAAAGGTCATATTTTGTGTCTATTTCCTCTAGTTGACATAAGGGCCCAAATAATATTCACCTCTTACGGGAAGACAAATCATATTAAAATATCAGTATAAAAATACAATTATAAAAAAATCTTGCTTAAATCAACAAAAAGCTAGACTTAATGATAAAACACTAATGTTTCCACTAAAAAAATTAAGAATGCCCACTACCACTATTGTAATGTTTATTTTACATAGAGGTATATGATCAACATAAAAGTTTATGGATTTGAAATGAAAGCTGTGAATACTAACTGACAAGGAAAAGACATTTATGATTTGCAGGTAATAAAATTTTATATGTAAAATTTTGAAATGAAAAACAGAGCTTCTACACCAATGAATGTTCAATATGGCTGCTGAGTTAAACTTATATATATATATGCATATATATATATTTTAAGCCTGTCATTTTCTTAACAGTCACAGGAATAATCAATTGAAAATCATGGAGGGAAAATATTTTCATTCAAAACTGTAAGAAAATGCAATTTGTCCGGGAAGAACTTTGTCCAAAAATTTGAGCAGGTTGTACGAAGGAAAATATAAACTTTTGCTTAAAGATAAAATTAGAATATATAGCTTAATAATTATATAAAGCACAGCCATAGGAATGTGCATATTTAAAACCTATTAAACCCCCCTTTTAGTTGTCAGAAAACTTATAATATCTCTCCAAAATTCATCTGGAAGTATTACAATACAAGAATAAGAAGATTGTGAATAGGGAAAAACTAATAAAGATTATAAAACAACAGTAATTAGGAATGTGATTTGACATAGCCTGAAAGATAAATCAGTGCATGTAAGAGTGATGATTTCTGCTACAAAAACTGCCCTCTGTGACAGATGGTGTAACAATGAGGCACTTCATATGCGTAAAATTGTACCTGCTCTATATGGGTCAAGTTTTGGTGTATCCACTTCATATTTGGAAACTTGAGTCAGAGAAGTTAACTAATTTATTTAAAATGCTAACAATTAGCATAAAAATTAGCATAACAATTTTATAGATGTAAGATTTAAAAGAAAGACTCATTCTGCATCTGAGTGACTAATCAGAGAGATTGATTTCCTGATTTTCAATTTTGTAGACCAGATTTCCAGAGACATAGCTGTTTTTTTTTTCCCCATGTGTAGGAATATCAGAATACTTGTTAGATGCTTACATTAAGACTGGTATTTATGTGTTTATTTATTTTTAATTGAAGCATAATTGCTTTACAACATTGGTTTGATTTCTGCCATACATCAACATGAATCAGATATAGGTGTAGATATGTCCCATCCTTCTTGAACTTCCCTCCTACCAGTCACCCTTTCCCACCATCCTAAGCTGTTACAGAGCCCTGATTTGAGTTCTCTGAGTCACATGGCAAATTTCCATTGACTACCTATTTTACATATGGTAGTGTATATGCTTCCATACTAATCTCTCCATTTGTCTCACCTTGTCCTTCCTACCCCTGACTAATGCCCATAAGTCTTTTCTCTATGTCTGCATCTCCATTGCTGCCCTGCAAATAGATTCATCAGTATCATCTTTCTAGACTCCATATATATGCATTAATGCACAAGATATTTTCTCTTTCTGATATACTTCACTGGGTATAATAGGCTCTAGGTTCATCCACCTCATTAGAATGGATTCAAAATGTGTTCCTTTCTGTGGCTGAGTAGTATTCCATTGCATATATGTACCACAGCTTCTTTATCCATTCATCTGTCAATGGAAATCTAGATTGCTTCCATGTCCTATTATAAATAGTGCTTCAATGAATATTGGGGTATAGGTGTGTCTTTTTCAATTTTGATTCCTCAGGGTATTTGCCTAGAAGTGGTGGTATTGCTTGATCATATGGTAGTTTTATTGTTAGTCTTTTGCTTGTTTTTTTAAGGACTTGCCTTACTGTCTTCCTTAGCAGCTATATCAATTTACATTCCTACCAGCAGTGCAAAAGGGTTCACTTTTCTTCATACCTTCTCCAATACTTGTTTGTGGATTTTTTGATGATGGCCATTCTGACCAGTGTGAGGTGATATATTATTGTAGTTTTGATGTGCATTTCTCTAATAATGATCAATATTGAGCATCTTTTCATGTATTTATTAACCATCTGTATGTCTTATTTGGAGAAATGCTTGTTTAGGTCTTTTTCCACTTATTGATTGGGTTGTTTGATTTTACGGTATCGAGTTGTGTGAGCTGCCTGTACATTTTGGAAATTAATCCTTTGTCAGTTGTTTAATTTGCTATTGTTTTCTCCCATTCTGAGGGTTATCTTTTAAAGCTTTAAGTTTAATTAATACTGGCACAAAAACAGAAATATAGACCAATGGAACAAGATAGAAAGCCCAGAGATTAACCCTTGCACTTTTACAATGGGAGGAGGCAAGAATATACAATGGGGGAAAGATAGTCTCTTCAACAAGTGGCGCTGGGAGAACTGCACAATTACAAGTAAAAGAATGAAATTTAGAGCACTTCCTAACACCATACACAAAGATAAACTCAAAATGGGTTAAAGACCTAAATGTAAGACCAGAAACTTATAAAACTATTAGCAGAAAACATATGCAGAACACTGTATAACCTAAATAATAGCAAGATCCTCTGTGACCCACATCCAGAATAATGGAAATAAAAACAAAAATAAACAAGTGGGGCCTATTTAAACTTAAAAGACTACTTTTTTTTTAAAGCTAATTTGAGTGGATTCCAATCCCTTGTAGTCAAAGATTCCCTAATCTAAATATCAAAATCTAATATCTTTATTATATAGTCTCCAAAAATGAATAGCTCAGAGCACCTTCTAATTAATATTAATTAGTAAGAAAAGGAAGGATGAATCAGCTAGTATTTCCCTTGCAATTTGTAATTCATTGAAAAGTATCAATAATATCCTTAGATATGCTGCTGCTGCTGAGTCACTTTAGTCATGTCCAACGCTGTGCAACCCCATAGACGGCAGCCCACCAGCCTCCCCTGTCCCTGAGATTCTCCAGGCAATAACACTGGAGTGGGTTGTCATTTCCTTCTCCAATGCATGAAAGTGAAAAGTGAAAGTGAAGTCTCTCAGTCGTCTCTGACTCTTAGCGACCCCATGGGCTGCAGCCTACCAGGCTCCTCCATCCATGGGATTTTCCAGGCAAGAGTACTGGAGTGGGGTGCCATTGCCCTCTCCAATCCTTAGCTATAGTATGTAACAATTCATAGCAAATAACATATAATTTAATGAAAGAAAAAAATCTGAAAGCAATTCTAAACATTATTAATGAAGCAGTACAGCATTTAATTTAAAAATAGAAGCAAATATAGAAAACATATAAATGGATTTAATTACTGAAAATTCCAATGTCACATAATATCGTACACAAAATACGATACCAAACAACTAAGAAATATCTTCTCACATAGGACCATGGTCTAATAAGTTATTATACAGGAATGATTTACACAAGTTGATAAGGAAAAAAAAAACACAAAATTTGAAACAAAATTGAAAAATAATATGAATTAATAATTCACATAAAGACTGAACTAATTAAGGTGTTAAGATGATAACAAAATGTGCCAAAGAAATTGACTACCTTTATCTATTAAATTGGTGGCAATATCAAAATGAACATTTATCTTCATTCCTCTGTCAGTCATTATCAGTATTGTTTCATGTATGCATGTAATAGACTTTGATAATGAAAAATTGCAAAAGTGTTTAGACTTGCAACTAGAAATACTAAAATGGTTAACAAGTATTATCTGTTTATTAAAACTGCTGTTTTTCTATACTTCAAATTTGTTTTGTAATGAGCATGCCTTATCTTTATGATAAAATGAAAAAACAAACATTATTCAAGAATTTATGAAACATTAAATCAGCAACAATATGCAGGAGTGATTTTGCCCTGGTGTTCTTGGAGAGTGGGCATTTGGGAAGTTTATTCAAAAATATTCTTGATCAAAAGTTGACCTTTTTAAATAGTAAATTCATAAAAACTATAATTTTTTTTTTTTTCTGGAAAAACAAATAACAGAGAAAACATGAGTAATTGGGCTCTTGGAGATAAGACATAAGTAGAACTTATCTCTACTGTGAGGTGTATCTTCACAAAAGGCCTATGGACCTGCCATTCCCAACCAGGAAGATCTACACTAGGGCCTCTTTGCCTAAGCATAGAACCAGCCGTAACATTTGATACCATGATCCAGGCCACCCTCATCACAAACAGAGAAGGGACGTGACTCAGCAAAACTAACTTCTTACTGAGAAAGCCAAACACCTGCTGTATACAGCAGGTCCAATTATTTGGTTAGGTGCCTGGATCAGAACTATGTATTTTATTCTCACTGAGTACATCCTTGAGAGAAATGAGGACTGAAATGTTTTCTAGTGGGCTACCATTGGACTTTTCATTTCATGTGCAGTCATTATACTATGGCCAAAGTAGCATAAAACCACAGTTTCACAACCAGAGGCCAGTAAGAAAAGGCAGATAAGGTGAGTCTCAGTGACTACTGGACCGCACCACTCTGTCATTGTTCTCCATTCTATCCAGACTTTTTGTATAGACTCTGATCAGGGTGCACCCAAATCCACTTCTTGGATACATTTACCTGAGACACTTTGCATGATTTTAACTCCCAGAGAAGAGGTAGAAATATCATGTCATGGATCCTTTTTCAATCACAGGCATCTGGGTCGGTACATTTGGAGTATCAAATGAATGTTGAACCTAAAATAGTAAAGAAATCTTTTGGAAAATTTCTAAAAGGAAAATCCAGACTTCTTTTCAGGAGTGAGTGAGTATACAGTATATAGTTCTTATTAAGGCTGTGGTCAGATAGTATAAATTGAAGAAATTTTTAGCTTTTTTTTGGAGATAGTACAGACACAAATAAAATTATACTTTCAGAAACATTCCTTGAATAAACAAGGTTATTAGAATCAGAGACGCTCACTCTTGTTCAATGTAGTGTGCTTCAAAAACTTTCTCTTAAATAAACTTGGAGTATAGGAAGGAGCACTAAGGTAACTTAAGAGTTTCAGGGTTCAGAGAAAAAGGTTTGCAAACAGTTCTACACAGTTTTATAAAGCATAACATTAAAAAAAGACAAGAAGATCCCTACCTTTCAAAAAATCTCTTTCAGATGATGACACCAAGAATATTCTTTGAAGTAATAGATAGGTTGGCAAATAAAGAGAGGGACATTTGTGTCACATCTCCAAGAAACATTATCTGAAAACAAAGGTTTTAAAATAATGGGTGATTCAGCTACCATATAAATGTACAAGACTCTCAAGAGTCATAGCTTTTGAACAAAGTTTGATTTTGGTGCTTTACAGAAAGGAGGGAGGTCAAATCTGGATAGTGTTGAGATGTTTCAATAACAGGCCCAGAGAAATCATCATTGATCCTCAATTATAATTTCCCTTAACTTTCTTACTAGGCAGGATCAACATTATGGGCTCTAGGATTGCAGGTAGTAGAAAAGAACATAAACCATTTAAGCACTTATTGTATAATAGAAAAAAAAAACAAAACAGATCTTGATAGTCCTTGATTCTGAGCCTCCTCTTCATCCACACTATTTTTACACTATAATTTTTTGTACTTACTGTTTTACTGAGTGAATTATTTTGAATTGCTACCTCTCTTTATGATTGCAATGTGGTCAATTTTCCATCATAAAAAAGCTAATATTGTCTTTATTATCACTATACCTACAACTACTTTCCTATTTCTCCTTCTTTATTTGTAGTTAAATTTCTCCAATTTATCTCTAGATAACATTATTTCCTCTTAGTCTGCTCACTCCTATCTGCCTTCTCTTTCCCACACCAATTTTACCAAATGACTTTCCCTAAGGTTATCCATGACCTCCAGTTAATGAAGTCTAATGGCCATTTATCAGGCCTCACCTTTTACCTGGTCTCCCATTTACATCAGAAAATATTGATAACTCCAACAAATTATTTCTTTGTAACTCTGACAACATATGCTCCTAGTTTTCTTGTTCCCTGACCATACTTTCTGAATGTAATTTGCTGAGTAATATTTCTGTCTCAGATATTGAACTCTAGAGGTGTTTTTTTTTTTTTCTCAAACTTTAGCTTTAGGATTTATCCTCATTATATTCTCTGTTACTAGATAAGCTTGTCCATTTTTTTAGAATATTAAGTATCATACTTAGGCTAGCATTTCCCAAAATTCTAGCACAGTTCTCTCCTCTGAAATATATAGTTGTGTAACTCTCTACTCTTCATTTCATCTTGAAATATGCCAGAGACATCTCAAAATTTCTTTCAGGATTCTCACTTAAATGAATATACCAGAATTGTCTACTTGCAAACTTGAGTCACTTCAATCATCACTTCATTTGCAGCAGACATACTAAACTAATAGGCCATGTTAATTTTATATGCTAATTATTTCCTGGATCCAACCACTTACCTCATCCCAAGATTATGTTTATCAACTATGGCTTGTAGTACTACAATAGTATTTTAATTATCTCCCTACATATACTCTTATTGTATTGTAATTCATTCTTCACAAAATTCTCAGAGTGATCATTTTAAAAGAGACATACAGATGCCCAGAAGGCACATGAGAAGATGCTCAGCATAGCTAATTATTAGAGAAATGCAAATCAAAACTGTAATTAGATAGCACCTCAACCAGTCAGAATGGTCAGCATCAAGTCTACAAATAATAAATGCTGGAGATGGTGTGGAAGAAATGACAACTCTCCTACACTATTGGTGGGGATATAAATTGGTTTAGTCACCATGGAAAACAGTATGGAAGTCCTTTAAAATCTCAAAAGAGTTTCCATATGATCCTGCAATATCGCTTCTAGGCATAGATCAAAGAAAACATAATCCAACAAGATACATCTGCCCCAATGTTCATAGCAGAACTATTTACAATAGCCAAGGCATGGAAGCTATGTAAGTATACATTGACAGATAAATGGATAAAGAACATCTACTGTGTGTGTGTGTACAGAATGAAATACTATTCAGCCATTAAAAACAATGAGATAATGCCATTTGGAGCAACATAAATGGACCTAGAGATAATCATACTAAGTGAAGTAAGTCAAAGACAAATATGATTTTGATATGTGGACCCTAAAAAAAGAATATAATTGAACTTATTTACAAAACAGAAATAGACTTATAGACATAGAAAACAAAGCTATGGTTAAATGGGGAAGGAGAAGGAATACCTTAAACTTTGGGATTAAAATATATACTACTATATATGAGTAGATAACCAACAACGATCTGCTATATAGCAGAGGAAACTATGACCAAATTCTTGAAATAACCTACAATGAAACAAAATTAAAGAAAGAATCACTTTGCTCTTCACTTGAAACTAACATAACATTGTAAATCAACTATATTTTAGCAAAACTTTTAAAAAGAAAAAAAAAAGCAAGAAAATCTTATCATTTCATTGCTTTAAGTTCACTTAAGTAATGAAACAGTATAAAGTGAAATTAGTAATAGTATAAAGTAAAATTAGTAATAAAATATGTTAGTATAAAAGATCAAATCCTTCCTGGACTTCACAGGTGTCACTAGTGGTAAAGATTCAGCCTGCCAATGCAGGAGACACAAAAGATTCAGGTTCGATCCCTGGGTCAAGAAAATCATCTGGAGTAGGAAGTGGCCACCCACTCCAGTATTCTTGCCTGGAAAATTCCATGGACAGAATATCTTGGGGGGCTATAGTCCATGGGACTGCAAAGAATCAGACATGACTCAGCACAAGCAATGAAATAAAGTAAAATTATTAGAAATATAAAGGAAAATTAGTAATAAAATAGATTAGTATAAAAGACCAAATTCTTCACTAACATAAAAGGCCTCAAATTTTGTGACTCTTTTGTTCTTCTTCAAATTCCCTCTGATTACTAGCACCTGGTTCTGTGCTTTAACCTTGCTTGTTCTCCTTTTTAACCTCATTTCTTTCTCAAGTCCTTGTACAATGGCTTTTTTTTTTTTTTTTTCCCCTGTCTGGAATATTCCTCTCTTACCCTTGGCAATCTAAAAATGTTAAGAGGAAAAATAAAGCAGAAGCATTTATTTGGGATCAAAATTGTGCTATTCAGGGTACAAAGATTTGGGTAGAAATCCAAATACTGTCCCTTTGCCCTTTCTAAACTCAGCTTGTAGCTCTGGAAGTTCTTGATTCACATACTGCTGAAGCCTAGCTAGAAGAATTTTGAGCATATCCTTACCAGCATGTGAAATATGCACAATTCTGTGCTAGTTTGACCATTCTTTGGCATTGCCCTTCTTTGAGATTGGAATGAAAACTGACATTTTCTATACCTGTGGCCACTGCTGAATTTTCCAAATTTGCTGACATATTGAGTGCAGCATTTCAGCAACAGCATCTTTTAGGATTTTAATTGGGATTACATCATCTACCTAGCTTTCTTTGCAATAATGCTTCCTAAGGCCCAAGTGACTTCATACTCCAGGATGTCTGGCTCTAGGTAAGTGTCCAAACCATAATGGTTATCCCAGTCATTAAGACATCGCTATTACTGTTATTATTATTATTTGGTATAGTTCTTTAGCGTATTCTTGCCACCTCTTCTTAATCTCTTCTGTTTCTGTTAGGTCTTTATGGTTTCTGTCCTTTATCATGCTCATCCTTGAATGAAATGTTCCAGTGACATCTTCAATTTTCTTGAGGAGATCTCTAGTCTTTCACATTCTATTTTTTCCATCTACTTCTTTGCATTGCTCATTAAAGAAGGGTTTCTTATCTGTCCTTGCTGTTCTCTGGAACTCTGCTTTCAGTTGGTTGCTTCTTTCCCTTTGCCCCTTGCTTTTCACCTCTCTTCTTTCCTCAGCTATTTGTAAAGCCTCCTAAGACTTTGCCTTTTTGCATCCCCCCCCCCCCCCCCCGCCCCACTCCGGGGCCTTTGGGATGGTTTGGTATTCCTGTACAATGTTACAAACCTCTGTCTCTGTAGTTAGTTCTTCAGGCACTCTGCTTACCAGATCTAATCCCTTGAATTTATTTGTCACCTCCACTGTATAATCATGATTTAAAAAAAAAAAAAAGTAGAAACTGCAAAGATCCATATAGTCAAAGCTACATTCCACCGCCCCCCCCCCTCCCCAGTAATCAAGTATGGATGTGAGAGTTGGACCGTAAAGAAGACTGAGTGCCAAAGAATTGATACTTTCAAATTGTGGTGCTGAAAGACTCTTGAGAGTCCCTTGGACTACAAGGAGATGAATTCAGGAATGAATCCAGATGAATAAAGCAAATCAACCTTGAATATCCATTGGAAGGAATTATACTGAAGCTGAAACTTCCATACTTTGGCCATGTGATGTGAAGAACCAATTAATTGGAAAAGATCCCAAAGCTGGGAAACATTGAGGGCAGGAGCAGAAAGGGATGACAGAGGATGAGGTGGTTGGATGGCATCACTGCCTCAATGAACATGAATTTGAACAAGCTCTGGGAGGAAGTGAAAGACAAGGAAGCCTGGTATGTTTCAAAGGGGGTCACAGAGTCAGACATGACTTGGCAATTGAACAACAATCAAATAGTTTCCCACTAAGGATCAAAATCAGAAGTTTTTAAAGACAAAAAAGGGAGTGTCTACATAATTTGCTTACAAATAATTTTGATTGGTGTTGCAGGCAGAAAGCTAGTTTTGGCTGAACATGATTGTTTGCTAATGCTACTCAGCAAATGTCCTTTGCTGGAGCAATAGCAGTTATTCTCATAGAGTTACTCAAATATTTGGAATATTTGTAGTTTGGTCCAGCTCAAAAGTTCATGTTTCAACTGGTGAGGATGTGTATAAGGTTTACGTTCTTAACAGTCTCTCCCCTCCATTTTAAAATCCTATGACATAAGTGAATCCATTTGATTTTGTTTTTCATGCTCTTATCATTGTTCACTCCTTCCACTTCCAAATGTGAGCACAATGTTCTCCTTTAAAGTACTCATCTCAGTTGACAATTATTATTTATTTCTGTTAAACATAATGGATATTTTCCCTCAATTAAATCTGCCTTTCTGGCCTAACCATATACTCTATGATGTTCAGTAACCATGTCTGCACCTAATACAGTATCAGGACATAGTTATATGTAAAACATGTTGATGCATAAATTTCACATATTACTCTTTATTTCTTCACATATTACACCTTATTTCTTCAATTAAACACTCTCAGAGTATGTATCAGACAGTATATACTTTTTAAGCTTGCTTTTTAGCTAAAAGCACAGAGGTCTTCTTTCATATAAAATACTATTAAAATTCAAATATGTAAAACAAAAAGAAGTAGAATTATTCCAGTGGTGGAGTGGATGTTTCCTGCATAGTCTTCTTCCTATTTCCCCAAGTAGACTCAGAAGTTCCTCTAATTCCTTCCTGTTCACATATCACCATGAACCAACAGCTCTGGCATCACCATTAAGCTTAAAATAAATAAATAAAGCACCTCAGACTCTGATCCAGACATACCAAATCAGGAATCTACATTTTAATGAGATTTTCAATGATTTCCATGCACATTAAAATTTGAAATTACTACATTTTAGCATTTAGAACTTGTATAAGTTAGCTTTTCAATGACTTTCCTGCCAAAGAAGGGTTTTTGGTCCCTGGTTACATGCTCATGAAGTCAGGCACGTAACTATTAACCTAAGACTAAATTCAAATAACAGACCGAAAGGTTATTAGCGTGTGTTGAGTAAGCCCTGCAGTTTTACTGGTTGGCTCATTTAGTTGTTAGTAGATCATCAGGTGGACCAAATCTGAGATGATACAATTCTGTGTTATTGCTATATCTAAAAATAACCCCTTATTTTTCACACAGTCTGTTTGAGACTATTTTAAATCTGCATCCTCACCCTAGTCCTATATATTTTCTAAATTTCCCCCAGTATCAATATTTACAGGTTTCTTATTATGAAAATCTCAATATTTAAAAATCTTCTCCACCTAACTAACTCATTATTTAGGAAATAAATGTTCTAAGTGATAAGATATTATCTAACCAAGCCCAAGATCCAGAAACTAATAGGTTGCCTATATATTTACATGGAGGCAAAGATTTGAAAGCAATGAAGTCCTTTGACACACACCTTTCTTTAATAGCAGCATCCCAGATGGAATATTGCAAGAACTGGTCATACTTATATTCAGAGTCTTTTCCTGTGTCAGTCACCCAAACACCCAGCACCTTCTGAAAGAGACATCCATATCTTGTAAAAGATGTCATATTAATATTAACACACACAAACACACAGAAAATTGCTTTTGTGGTTATACTTTTGCTAAAATATATTTTAACATGGCATTTACTAAAAATGCAAATATCTTGTTGTTGTTGTTTAGTTGCTCAGCCGTGTCCAACTCTTTGCACCTTCATGGACTGTAGACCAACAGGCTTCTCTGTCACGGAATTCTCCAGGCAAGAATACTGGAGTGGGTTGTTATATCCTCCTTTCCTCCTCTAGGTGATCTTCTCAACCGAGGGATCTTCCCAAACCCACTGTCTCCTGTGTCTCCTGCATTGGTAGGTGGATTCTTTACCACTGAGCCACTGGAGAATGGAAAATCTGCCTCACTAACTGGGAACAATACATAGGTCACTTAAGTTTAGATTGACCAGGTTGATAACCAAGTCCGAAATGATTGGAATATTCCTCATTATTCTAGGTTACTTATCACTTCTCTAAAAAAAAAAGAAAGAAAAAAATGGTACGGGCTTAATAGAGTTTCTTCCTGGACTGGACCCAAGAGTTGTACTGAAATGTTTTTCTCTTCCCATCCTTGGGGAAATGAAGGCTAGACACCAGACTAACAGAAAAACCTACACAACCACTCCCCAAGGTTCCCGAACTCAGACTCATTGCCTCGGCAGGCCTGCATGATGAGGACCTTGGGTTTGTCTTTTAGAGTCTGGTAGTGATTGCTGTTGAAAATTTGGAGGATGGTATTATCATGAAGAATGCTTCTGCTGCCAAGTCACTTCAGTTGTGTCCGACTCTGTGCGACCCCATAGACGGCAGCCCACCAGACTCCCCGTCCCTGGGATTCTCCAGGCAAAAACACTAGAGTGAGTTGCCATTTCCTTCTCCAATGCACAAAAGTGAAAATTGAAAGGGAAGTCGCTCAGTCATGTCCGACTCTCAGCGACCCCATGGACTGCAGACTAACAGGCTCCTCTGTCCATGGGATTTTCCAGGCAAGAGTACTGGAGAGGGTTGCCATTTCCTTCTCCAATCATGAAGAATATCTGGCTCTTTTTCCGTGTGCTTTGTCCCACAAATTTCATTCAGGACTCCATGTGACATAAATACCAGGAATATGCTATCTGAGGATTGGTGTTCTTGCTGAGCAGCAAATTCCCTTAGTGCTGTATCTGTTTCCTGAAATAGACTCCAGAATTACTATTGATGTACTCTTCTTTTATAGTTTACACTAAAATACTAGATGATGTTCATAAAAAGGAACAGGCACTAAAGAATAAGGTGACGTAGACTGAATTGAATTGTAAGTGAAATTATATTCTGACAAATAGAAAATGTGTAAAATACTAAAGTTAGTAGAGATTTTACATAGTATCTAGCTCAATAGTTTTCAATAGAACTTTACAGTTAGGAAGATGTTGGGAGATGGAGTAAATGAGGGGCAAGGGAGATGATGTGTCTCAAATAGAACTTTGCTTTCATCTGTTTTACAAATTGGAGTTCCTGTATGTTTTCATTAAAAAAGAAAAAAAGAAAAGAGAGCAAGAAAAAGGAGACAGAGGCAGAGAAAGAGAGAATTTTGACAAAAATTTAGAAATACAACAAATTCCTTCATCATGTAATAGGAGAATGTTAGCTTTAAAAAGGTTTGTCTAAAGCCATCTGGGATACTTTTGGGAGGACGAGAATCACAATTTTTTCTTTATGTCTATATGTGTGTGTGCAGGTTTTCGTTGTTGTTGTTATTGTTGCTCTGCACACTTGATTTTACTTTTATACACAAGGTATTGAAAGTATGAAAGTCTCAAAAACTCATTCTGTAGATATCAATACATTTCAGGGCCCAGAGCACCAAGTAATAGATGACTTGCAGACTGAGAACTTTAGAAGATCCAACATGTTTAGTGAAATACTATAGAGTGTGGCTCTAAGTATTTCCTCTGAGACTGCACAGAAGGAGGCTAAAATTCAGGGGATCAATTATGGAGCAAATATGAATTATATAACATGTATTTTGTACTTACACCTGTTAAGGAAGATGTTCAAAACTGCTTAGGAGAGAAGGAAGATTGTTGCACTTTCCTGGTCCATTTCTAGAGCTGTGAGATTCTCTTTAACAACCACAGAGTACCCAAGGTTTTGAAGTAAATCTTGCATTCCCAAAAGGTCAACTTCAGAACCATATTGATTAGCATGTGTGCATGCTAAGTCACTTCAGTCTTGTCTGACTCTTTGCAACCTTGTGAACTGTAGCTTGCCAGGCTCCTCTGTCCATGGGATTCTTCAGGCAAAAACACTGGAGTGGGTTGCCATGCCCTCCTCCAGGGGATCTTCTCTACCCAGGGATCAAACTGGAGCCTCCTGTGTCTCCTGCATTGCAAGTGGATTGTTTACCCACTGAGCCACTGGGGAAGCCCCATATCATTTAGAAAGATAAACAAATTCTTTTTTTTTTTTTTTCAAAGCATTTTATTACACAGAATTTTCAACTACCCACAGAAGGGATATTGTATAACGAACCCTCATATATCCGGTACCCAACCTCAACAACCATTAAACTATAACTGGTCATGCCCTATCCATACTCCACGTACTCTCCCTGTCATCTCACACTATTTTGAAGAAAATCCCAGAATCTGATTTTATCACAATTTCTTATTAGATCAAAATTCAGTGTTTGCATTATTATAATTGTAATATTTACAATTGAATTATAGTAGACATTACATTCCTTGTAGAATTTTATATCTTATTTGGAGTTAGTAATTAACTTATTTTTCATTTACTTTGTTTTTTTATGCATCTATTGCTAATGTATCCCCAAATATCTCCATGCACATATCCACATTCCTATACATGTCCCACTTCCCAGAGTCCTCTGTCCTAGTGCTCCACTAGGAGCTGGTGGTTGTCTGGGTCTGTTGCTCAGCTGTGATGTGGGGGCTTCCTCACCCTCATCCTAAGAATTCTTCACACAGTTCTTTTACCTTGGATACATTGCTTCCTGGTTCCTATTCCTTTATCTTTCTTGGCTTATTTCCTTGTTTGGTGTAGTACATGTCCAGGAAGCTTCTTAAAAGGATGTAAAACATGAGATATTTTGAGATCTTGCATGTCTGAAAATTTCCATTCTAATTTCATACTTAATTTTTTGTATTGGTGAGTGTCTCTCAGAGTAAGATTTCTCCCACTGACACTGGATCACTGCTTCTTCACTCTCTCATCCCAATATCCTGTATAACTGAGTGAATTGACCCTGCCCCTCTGTAAGCACCCATCCACAGCTTCTGTAGTGGGTATTTGTTGTTTCGCTGACCATCTTCCTAACATTCTTATTTGGAACGAATCCAAAGGCAGGTGGAACACAGCGTGATTTATTTTTCACAAAAACGGATGGAGGTGCAGATATTTCTCTCTATTCCTCCGGCAGTCAGAGCATGGACATCTGACCTAAAAGTAGCCAATCTGATGCTTCTGCCTAGCACTTTGGCTCTTAGAGGACTGACTTGAAGGCACAGGGTCAGTGAGAGAGCTTCAGGCGGCCACTGTGGAGTTTATTTATTTATTATTTATTTATTTACTTATTATTTTCCATTTATTTTTATTAGTTGGAGACCAATTACTTTACAATATTGCAGTGGTTTTTGCCATACGTTGACATGAATCAGTCATGAATTTACATGTATTCCCCATCCCGAACCCACCTCGCTCTCCATCCCATCCCTCTGGATCATCTCAGTGCATCAGCCCCAAGCACTAGTCTCATGTATCCAACCTGGACTGGTGATCTGTTTCACACTTGATAATATACATATTTTGATGCTGTTCTCTCAGATCATCCCACCCTCACCTTCTCCCACAGAGTCCAAGATTCTGTGTCTCTTTTTCTGTCTTGCATATAGGGTTATCGTTACCATCTTTCTAAATTCCATATATATGTGTTAGTATACTGTATTGGTGTTTATCTTTCTGGCTTACTTCACTCTGTATAATGGGCTCCAGTTTTATCCATCTCATTAGAACTGATTCAAATGTATTATTTGTAATGGCTGAGTAATATTCCATTGTGAATGTGTACCACAGCTTTCTTTTCCATTTGACTGCTTTTGTTTCTTTAGGTAGATATACTCCTAAGTATTTTATTCTTTTTGTTGCAATGGTGAATGGTATTGTTTCCTTAATTTCTCTTTCTGTTTTCTCTTTGTTAGTGTATAGGAATGCAAGGGATTTCTGTGTGTTAATTTTATATCCTGAAACTTTACTATATTCATTGATTAGCTCTAGTAATTTTCTGGTAGTGCCTTTATGGTTTTCTATGTAGAGGATCATGTCATCTGCAAACAGTGAGAGGTTCACTTCTTCTTTTCCTATCTGGATCCCGTTTATTTATTTTTCTGCTCTGATTGCTGTGGCCAACACTTCCAAAACTATGTTGAATAGTAGTGGTGAGAGTGGGCACCCTTGTCTTGTTCCTGATTTTAGGGGAAATGCTTTCAATTTTTCACCATTGAGGATAATGTTTGTTGTGGGTTTGTCATATACAGCTTTTATTATGTTGAGGTATGTTCCTTCTATTCCTGCTTTTGGAGAGTTTTTATCATATCTATGGCTGTACCACCCTGAAGGCACTTGATCTCGTCTAAACAAATTCTTTGTTGTAGATAAGTGTGAGGAGTGCCTGACCCTCCTTTTCCATCACTGAATATGTCTGCAAAATAGATGAATTAATACATTAATAACATATATAATATATAACAAAATGAGTTATCTCAGGCATCTTAATTTTGCTTCCACAGTCCATACAAAACGGGCCTTTAAAATTATACAGTGGGTGGCTGCTAGCTTGAACATGGACATGGAAATGTGTCCTATGGAGGAAAAAGCTAATACATGAGACTGAAAACATGTACTAGATCTGAATATACACTCTAGAATCTGGGCTTCGGTTGGTTGGTGAATAGGAGTTCAGAATGTGATGGAACAGAGAGGAAATGGAATGTAAGCACCACTTAGATAACATGACTAAGTGACATTTTATACCTTTGTTCTGATCTTAGGGCATTTGTAACAAGAACTTAAATTGAGTGAGTCCCCAGTATCTCATTGGAGTGGAAAGTCTTTCAAAACATATCACCACATTTGCCTTTGCTGTCTTCAGTTTATGTAAGTGAACATGAGGACAAACTTTTCATTTCCAAGACTGAGAAGCTTGCTTTTCTTGTGGTGCTAAAAGAAAAAATAATTCATTAAATAGTAACATCCATTACCATGAAGATCTTTTGGTTGCATGGGCATTCATTCCTCAGAAATTCTTACTGCCAACCACCACAAAGCTTAATACAGTAAGAAAATCATTTCATTTTAAAATGACTAAAAGAAATTGAGTACTCTTTCTTTTAGTTGCTGCTTTTTACTGACACCACCATAAAATTCCGTTTTTATTAGTGGTAACAACATTGATTTATTTCTCAGACCCAACAAAATAGTCTCATGTAAACACTGGGAAGGAAACCTAATTTTCATCTAGTCCAATAAAGTCATTACTCAGATATAAGAACTCCACTTAAAATATAAATATCTCCACTAACAAGGAACTTAAAACATTCGAATTGTTGAAAGTTCTGAGTATCATAAACTGTGAATTTTCCAAGCATTGGTATATAGTTTCCACATTAGGGACATAGGTCACTTTAGTCAATCAGTCATGTCTGATTCTTTGCGACCACATGGACTGCAGCACGCCAGGCTTCCCTGTCCATCATCAATGCCCAGGGCTTGTTCAACCTCATGTCCATCGAGTCAGTGATGCCATCCCGCCATCTCATCTTCTGTCATTCCCTTCTCCTCCTGCCTTCAAACTTTCCCAGCGTCAGGGTCTTTTCGAATGAGTCATTTCTTCACATCATATGGCCAAAGTATCAGAGTTTCAGCTTCAGCATCAGTCCTTCAAATGAATATTCAAGACTGATTTCCTTTAGGATTGACTGGTTTGATCTTCTTGCACTGTAAGGGACTCTCGAGAGTATTCTCCAACACCATAGTTCAAAAGCAATATTTATTTGGCCCTCAGCTATCTTTGTAGTCCAACTCTCCCATCCATGCATGACTTCTGGAAAAAATCAAAGTTTTGACTAGAAGGACTTTTTTTAGCCAAGTAATGCCTTTGTTTTTTTTTTGTTTTTGTTTTTTTTTTTAATATGCTGTCTAGGTATCATAGTTTTCCTTCCAAGGAGTAAGCGTCTTTTAATTTCATGGCTGAAGTCACCATTTGCAGTCATTTTGGAGCCCCCCAAAATAAAGTCTCTCGCTGTTTCCAATGTTTCCCCATCTATTTGCCATGAAGTGATAGGACCAGATGCCATGATCTTAGTTGTCTGAATGTTGAGTTTCAAGCCAACTTTTTCACTCTCCTCTTTCACTTTTATCAAGAGGTTCGTTAGTTCTTCACTTTCTGCCATAAGGGTGGTGTCATCTTCATTTCTGAGGTTATTGACATTTCTCCAGGGATTCTTAATTCCAGTTTGTGCTTCATCCAGCCTGGCATTTCATGTGATGTATTCTGCATACAGGCTAAATAAACAGGATGATCATATACAAACTTGACATACTCCTTTCCCAATTTGGAACCAGTCTGCCACTATATTTAGATAAATAATGAGAAGATCATGTATAGCACAAGAACTCTACTAAAGCACTGTGGAGAACTGAATGGGAAAGAAGTCCAGAAGGGATGGGGTGTATGTATATGCATTGCTGATTCTTTTTGCTCTACAATAGAAACTAAAACAACATTGTAAAATAAATAAATAAATAAAACAACATTGTAAAACAACCATACTCCAATAAAAATTAAATTAAAAAATAACATAATTGTCTTTGAGCCTGGACCACTGACAAACGTTTTTCTTTGTCCTTGTACCTGCATCTTCATTTTAGGCAGATAGGTATTTAGTTGAAGGATCAAGCTATCATGAAAAACAGAAAAATGTGATTCCATATGTAAGTGATACTATATGATACTTGTCTCTCTCTATCTGACTTCACTTAGTATTTTAATCTCTGGGTCCATCCCGGCTGCTGAAAATGGCATTGTTTTATTCTCTGTGATTGCTGAGGAATATTCAACTGTATCCTTCCTAGGCAAGAACTAGAGTGGGTTGCCATTTCTTTCTCCAATATATGTAACACATTTTATCCATTCATTTGTTCACAGATATATTCAGATTGCTTTCATGCCTTGATTATTATAAACAGTGCTGCAATGACCATGAACAGAAACAGACTCACAGATTTAGAGAATGAGCTTATGGTTACCAGGTAGGAAAAGGTTGGGAGAAGGGATAGGTTGGGAGTTTCAGTTGACAAGTATACACTGCTGCATTTAAAATAGATAACCAATAAGGACCTACCTCATAGCAAAAGGAACTCTGCCTAACATTCTGTAATAAACTAAATGGGGGAAAAAAATGAAAAAGAATAGATACATGTATATAAATGTGAATTACTTTGCTACATCCATTCATCCATCAGTGTTCAGTTGTGTCTTACTCTTTGTGATCTTACAGACTGTAGATTCCCAAGCTCCTCTGTCCATGAGATTTCCCAGACAAGAATACTGGAGTGGACTGCCATTTCCTCCTCTAGGGGATCTCCCTAACCCAGGGATCACACTGGAGTTTCCTGTATCTCCTGCATTGTAGGTGAATTCTTTGCCCTGTTTGAAGAAGCCCATTGGAGCCCATCGGAGAAGCCCACTTTGCTGTATACCTACAACGAATGAAACGTTGCTGCTGTGAGTCATGTGTTACTCTGGGATTCATGACCTCTGGAGGAGAGGATTTTGATCCAGGGTCAGAGATGAGATTTGACTACGTGGGGCTTTTTGTGTAGCAAAGTTTTATTAAGGAATACTAGAGATAGGTAAAGTATCTGACATATACTTCAGAAGGGGACAGAAAGAGTGCCCACTTGCTAGTTTTTAGCAAGGCATTTTATGTCTGTTAGAAAGCTATTAATCAGATAAAAGATACACCTCAAGGCTGAGGGAGTTTCACCAGGCCCCTCTCCCACAATATGTATTTTTGAGATAGAATGGCATGAGGTGTGCCATCCATCCCCCTTTTCCCTCCACCCTGGCCATAAAACAATTGACAGGAATACTGGTTTGTTGAGTCATTATCAGCCCAAGGTTTGAGAAAAGAAAAAAGTCTCAGTCTTAGGTGGAAACATTTTGAAGAAAGGCAAATTCCAAAGCAAATACATGGTTTCATTAACATAGGTTAAGAAAAACATTTCCATAAGAAAAACACATTGGTTAGCTTGGGCAGAGCCAGGTGTCATCAGGACAGAATTAAAAGAAGCCTCTTTTAATTTTGTGTAGAGAAGGAAAATTAATGTCTGCCACTTGCAGTTTATTTCTTCCTGCCACTTGGGGACCTCTGGACTTCCTGCCCATTACCCTCTCACTATTACCTATTATTACCTACTATTACCTATTACTATTACCTACCCTTCCTGCCTATTACCACTAACACAATATTGTTCATCAAATATTTGTTGTTTTTGTTCAGTCGCTAAGTTGTGTCTGACTCTTTGTGATGCCATAGACTGCAGAAAGCCAGAGTTCTCAGTTCTTCACAAACTCCTGGAGTTTGCTCAAATTCATGTCCATGGAGTCAGTGATCAACTAAGCTCCAATATAAAATAAAAATTAAAACAAAGAAAAATCCATTGATTGTTTAACAAATTAAAATTAAGACTAAACCATTCAGGTATATAGTTATGGCAAAAGCTTACATAGCCACATGTTGGGTGAGAAAGAGGGTGGAAGTAAGAGAGAGGCCAGGATCTAGAGGGCACATGAAACCAAACTGCTCAGCTTCTGAAGGTGGTGATTTTCCACTCCTTTCCCAAAAAGAGTCAATTGATTGTCCTTCATTAGTCAAAACTATTCTAATACAACCAAATTGGGGGGGGGGGGTAGAAATCATTCTCACTTGTTGATAAAGATATAATATTAAAATTAAGCTGAAGTTTTTTTTTTTTTTTTTTCCTAGTTCTTGTCCATTTTGCCATGCTTGGTTTAACATTTATCAGCAGAAACTAGGTGTCAAGAACTGTGCAGCAGTTTCAGATACAAAGGAAGATAAAAATATGGTCCTTGACCTTAAGGTACAGACAGTCTGGTAGAGGACGCTTCTCACCAGCAACTCTTTAATATTTAAGGTAAGCATATGGAGCAAACAGTTGCACAAAACACAGAGAGTAGGAACAAATAACTTAGAGATACACTATAAAGAAAGGGTCTCTGATTTGAATCTTAAACAATGGGTAAAAGACAGGTTAGAAAGGGCAGAGAAGATAATTTCAGACAAAAAAATCTCAACATAAGTATAAGCATAAATGAAAGGTAATAAGTTTCACTAATGGGATTATATCTCTTTGGAGGTACTCGTTCTTAAAATGCAAGCTGTAATAATTTCTGGTTGCCTGGGACTGACTCAGTAACTTCTCTGGGAAGGAGGGATAGTTTTTATGGCTAGAGTCCTATGCCATATACAGACTCTAGCTAAGTTTTGCTCTTTATTTAAAGCATATACTTGGACCTCTTTCTCTTTGCCTACCTCTTCCACCCCCATACCCACTCTCAATCTATTGTTTGGTGTTTGTGCTGCTAAAATTCCTCACTCTATTACTTTCTTTTCTGCAGTGCAGTGCCCATTCTTCCTCCATCTTGCTTTACCTAGTCTCAGGGTACCCAAGTCCCCTCCTGAGTTGTCATAGTATTTCTATCTCACAATTCTACCTTTATTAATCTCCATGAACTTAAACTCTTAACAGGTTTGCATGCCAGTCTTCCAGTCCAGACTCTGCCTTCACTCAACATTTAACTGTTCACATAGTCAATAATCTATGTGACTAAGCATGAAAGTATTAAGCAACTTTAGGAAACAATAGATTGTAACTTAAATGTATCCTATATTCAGAATATTGTGAAAGAAAAATTTCACCAGACCAGTAAAATAGGCAAAAAATAATTCATTGCAATAGGGGAGAAAGATTGAAATCAACTCCACTGATACAAATTGAGGGAGAATTTTTAAGCACTGGAGTGAGCTAGTGAAAAAGTGCTAAGAGATGTTAGTGGAGAGATGGGTGAATGTATTCAGTTATCTGTGTTTGCTGATTGGTGCTCATGAAATTTCAGCTCCTGCCTTCTCCTCAAGACGAGAAGGCGCACTATCTCTTTCTTTTTTTAATTAATTTTATTTGCTTATTTTTGGCTGTGCTGAGTCTTTGTTACTGCACAGGCTTGTCTTTAGTTGTGGAGAAAAGGGGGCTACTCTTCACTACAGAACATGGGCTTCTCATTGCAGTGGCTTCTCTTGTTGTGAAGCACTGGCTTCAGTAGTTTCAGCATGTGGTCTCCATAGTTGCAGCTCTGGGGTTCTAGATCACAGGCTCAATAGTTGTGACACACAGGCTTAGCTGCTCTGCAGCATGTAGGATCATTCCAGACCAGGGATAGAACCCATGTCTCCTACATTGGCAGGTGGATTCTTTACCACTGGGCCTCCAGGGAGGCCCAGGACACTATCTTTCTTCAAAGAGATAACTTCCAGGTCTTTGAGAAAGACATTGCTGGTTAGTAAAACTGGTTAGAGACTGGGGAAACAAACAAAAGAAAAAAAAGATTTACATCTCAAGGAACAGATGAGAATCTAAAATTTAAATTTTCTAAAGTAAATGCTCTAAGAAGAGGGAGGTCATGGTGCTATAGTGAGGAAAAAAAAATGAAAACTGTCTAAAGTTTAGTCATGCTAAGGAAAATGTTCAGCTGTCTTGGTCAGAAAGTTAATTAAGTGTAGTCCCCAACCCATGATAAGCCTATTTCTTTAAGGACTTTTTTACATCCAAAAGTTCAAAATCATAGGATGAGAATAATATTTACTATTGCCTCCACAGTTTGGAAAATAAGTCATGTTTCTAAAACAGATCTCCACAATAGACTAATGAATGACTTGAATCTTAAAGTCTCAGCATACAATCTGTCTTCAAACAGGTTTACTGATACAATTCCATCTTTTTATATCATGATTACACTTATACAGGAGAGTAAACAGGCTCTTCTAAAAGTTGCCATTTTCCCCAACTCATTTTTGTTTTTGTATTTTTTCCCCAATGTGTTCCTACTTTATGTATGATCTATGTAGATTGGACTTTCCTGGTGGCTCAGATGGTAAAGAATCTGCTTCCAATGAGGGAGATCCAGGTTCTAACCCTGGGTCAGGAAGATATCCTGGAGAAGGAAATGAAAATCCACTCCAGGATTCTTGCCTAGAGAATCCTATGGTGAGAGGAGCCTGGCAGGTTACTGTTCATGGAGTCACAAAGAGTCAGAACAACTGAACAACTAACATTTTCACTTAGGTAGACTTTAGGCTTTGAAGTACAACTTATCTCAAATAAGAACCTTGCTACTAGCCCCTATGGATGGAATTTTATTGATAATATACTTTCTGTATCATGAAAGTCTTTGAAGTTACAGCATTATCTAACTAAAGAAACATTTAAAGAGTTGCTTCTAATCAAAAGATATGTTTATATGTTCCAGTAGTTGTTAGTGTCCCCTTGGACTACCCTTTGACTGCTCTATCTAGAATCCTACTCAGTCTCTCTCCATTGCAGCCCAGATGATTTCTTTCACAGAATGTAATGTGACTTGCAATTACCTTTAAAAATTATTTACTTGTTTATTGCCTGTCTTCCTCCTAAAAATGTTTTTAATACTACTAAAATAATTTTTATTTTTTTCATTCAGCTGGTCTTTTTCTTTAGTATTCTATTTGTTTTCAAATTCGTAGAATAATACTATCAAAACCTGGACCTTCTTGGACACTTTTTCCAGACAAATGAAGTTTATGTTCACAAAAAAACCAGCTTATTCATCACAACAGCAAGCTGGAAGCAATTAAATTATTCTTTGATCTGCAAATGAGTAAATAAAAACAGCACATCTACACCATGCAATACTATGCAGTGATATAAAAGAATGGACCATTAATACAGCAACTTTGGTGGATAGCAAGACATGTATGCTGAATAAAAAAGTCAATCTCAAAGATTATATACTATTTGATTCCATGTTTATAATACCCTTGGAATAAGAACAAAATACAGAGATGAAGAGAAGACCAGTTTTGTCAGAGAACAGTTCAGTTCAGTTCAGTTGCTCAGTCGTGTCCGACTCTTTGCAACCCCATGAATCGCAGCACGCCAGGCCTCCCTGTACATCACCAACTTCCGGAGTTTACTCAAACTCACGTCCATCGAGTCGGTGATGCCATCCAGCCATCTCATCCTCTGTTGCCCCATTCTCCTACTGCCCCCAATCCCTCCCAGCATCAGGGTCTTTTCCAGTGAGTCAACTCTTCGAATGAGGTGGCCAAAGTATTGGAGCTTCAGCTTCAGCATCAGTCCTTCCAATGAACACCCAGGACTGATCTCCTTTAGGATGGACTGGTTGGATCTCCTTGCTGTCCAAGGGACTCTCAAGAGTCTTGTCCAACACCACGGTTCAAAAGCATCAATTTTTTGGTGCTTAGCTTTCTTCACAGTCCAACTCTCACATCCATACATGACCACTGGAAAAGCCATAGTCTTGACCAGACGGACTTTTGTTGGCAAAGTAATGTCTCTGCTTTTTAATATGCTATCTAATTTGGTCATAACTTTCCTTCCAAGGAGTAAGCGTCTTTTAATTTCATGGCTGCAGTCACCATCCACAGTGATTCTGGAGCCCAAAAAAATGAAGCTTGATGGTGTTTCCACTGTCTCCCCATCTATTTCCCATGAGGTGATGGGACCAGATGCTGTGATCTTTTCTGAATGTTGAGCTTTAAGCCAACTTTTTCACTCTCCTCTTTCACTTTCGTCAAGAGGCTTTATAGTTCCTCTTCACTCTCTGCCATAAGGGTGGTGTCATCTGCATATCTGAGGTTATTGATATTTCTCCTGGCAATCTTGATTCCAGCTTGTGCTTCTTCCAGCCCAGCGTTTCTCATGATGTACTCTGCATAGCAATTAAATAAGCAGGGTGACAATATACAGCCTTGACGTTCTCCTTTTCCTACTTGGAACCAGTCTGTAGTTCCATGTCCAGTTCTAACTGTTGCTTCCTGACCTGCATACAGGTTTCTCAAGAGGGAGGTCAGGTGGTCTGGCATTCCCACCTCTTTCAGAATTTTCCACAGTTTATTGTGATCCACACAGTTGAAGGCTTTCGCGTAGTCCATAAAGCAGAAATAGATGTTTTTCTGGAACTCTCTTGCTTTTTTGATGATCCAGCAGATATTGGCAATTTGATCTCTGGTTCCTCTGCCTTTTCTAAAACCAGCCTGAACATCTGGAAGTTCTCTGTTCGCTTATTGCTGAAGCCTGGCTTGGAGAATTTTGAGCATTACTTTACTAGCATGTGAGATGAGTGTAATTGTGCGGTAGTTAGAGCATTCCTTGGGATTGCCTTTCTTAGGGATTAGAATGAAAACAGAACTTTTCCAGTCCTGTGGCCACTGCTGAGTTTTCCAAATTTGCTGGCATATTGAGTGCAGCACTTTCACAGCATCATATTTTAGGATTTGAAATAGCTCAACTGGAATTCCATCACTTCCACTAGCTTTGTTCATAGTGATGCTTTCTAAGGTCCACTTGACTCCACATTCCAGGATGTCTGGCTCTAGGTGAGTGATCACTCCATCGTGATTATCTGGGTCATGAAGATCTTTTTTGTACAGTTCTTCTGTGTATTCTTGCCACCTCTTCTTAATATCTTCTGCTTTTGATAGGTCCATACCATTTCTGTCCTTTATTGAACCCATCTTTGTGTGAAATGTTCACTTGGTATGTCTAATTTTCTTGAAGAGATCTCCAGTCTTTCCCATTCTGTTGTTTTCCTCTATTTCTTTGCATTGATTGCTGAGGAAGGCTGTCTTATCTCTCCTGGCTATTCTTTGAAACTCTGCATTCAAATGGGAATATCTTTCCTTTTCTCCTTTGCTTTTCACTTCTCTTCTTTTCACAGCTATTAGTAAGCCCTCCTCAGACAACCATTTTTCCTTTTTCATTTCTTTTCCTTGGGGATGGTCTTGATCCCTGTCTCCTGTACAATGTCATGAGCCTCCATCCATAGTTCATCAGGCTCTGTCTATCATATCTAGTCCCTTAAATCTATTTCTCACTTCCACTGTATAATCATAAGGGATTTGATTTAGGTCATACCTGAATGGTCTAGTGGTTTTCCCTACTTTCTTCAGTTTAAGTCTGAATTTGGCAATAAGGAGTTCATGATCTGAGCCACAGTCAGCTCCCAGTCTTGTTTTTGCTGACTGTATAGAGCTTCTCTATCTTTGGCTGCAAAGAATATAATCAATCTGATTTTGGTGTTGGCCATCTGATGATGTCCATGTGTAACATCTTCTCTTGTGTTGTTGGACGAGGGTGTTTGCTAACAGAGTTGAGGAAATGGGAGTTGGATGTAGCTTTACAAGAGTACACCAATTCATTAACATAACAGTGATGGTGGTTACTGAAATCACATATACTGAAATTGTGTAGAGCCATACATGCACAATGACTGCGTGTAAGATTAGTGAACCAGAGTAAGACCTATGCATTTTGTCAATGTCAATTTTCTCATTTTAATATTGTACTACAGTTACACAAAATGTTACACTGGCAAAAAAAAAAAAAAAAAGTATAAAGGTTACACAGGATCTCTTGGTGCATATTTCCCCCTCCTGTTTTATATTCCTCTATTCAGTGAGTACTTGTTGACATTTTAAGAACTCAGTGTTAAATAGCTTGGATGAGACTGTATATGGTGGATAAAGACAGAAATGAAATAACCACATAAATAAATGATGTACTGCACACTGTAATAGAAACAAAAAGGACAGGTTATGGGGAAGGGACTTTGCATATTGGCACAGAATTAAGGGAAGATCTATGGTATCTGAGTGTCCCTAGTGCCCTGAAATACAGCACGGAAGTCACACCTAAACAACCTATACTTTCACCCATGGCCCAGAAAAACTTGTGTGTGTGTGTGTGAACATGCATATGTGATAAAATTCACAAAACTAAATCCACTCTTTTAACTATTTTAAATATTAAAACTCAGTGCTGTTGTTCAGTAGGTAAGTCATGTCCAACTATTTGAGATCCTATGGACTGCAGCACACCAGACTTTACTGTCCTTCACTATCTCCCAGAGTTTGCTCATATTCATTTCCATTGTGTCAATAATGCCATCAAATCATCTCATCCTCTGTTACCCCCTTGTCCTCCTACCTTCAATCTTTCCTAGCATCAGGTATTTTCCAATGAGTTGGCTCTTTACATCAGGTGATCAAAGTACTGGAGCTTCAGCTTCAGCATCAGTCCTTCCAATGAATATTCAGGACTGATTTTCTTTAGGTTTGACTGGCTTGATCTCCTTGCTGTCCAAAGGACTTTCAAGAGTCTCCTCCAGCACCACAGTGTGAAAGCGTTAATTTGTTGGTGTTCAGCCTTCTTTATGGTCCAAAATCTGTACATGAAAAATCACATACTATTGGAAAAATCACAGCTTTGACAATATGAAACTTTGTCAGCAAAGTGAAGTCTCTGCTTTTTAATATGCTTTCTAAGGTTGTCATAGCTTTTCTGCCAGGGAGCCGCTGTCTTTTAATTTCACGACTGTAATCACCATCTGCAGTGATTTTGGAGCCCACAAAAATAAAATCTGCCACTGTTTTCACTTTTTCCCCAACTATTTGCCATGAAGTAATGGGACCAGATACCATGATCTTAGTTTTTTAATGTTGAGTTTTAGTATATTCAGTAGCTTTTAATATGATCAGAGAATTGGGTAACCATCACCCTTACCTAAGTTCAAAATATTTTTGTCATCTTAAAAGGAAATTCCTTGCCTATTAAACTCCTCATTTCCCCTTTCCTCAGCCTGTGGCAACTAAACTTTCTGTCTCTAAAGAGCTGCCAATGCTACATTTTTCCTATAAGTGGAATCATACCATATGTGAGAAATATCAGTAACCTCAGATATGCAGATGACACCACCCTTATGGCAGAAAGTGAAGAGGAACTCAAAAACCTCTTGATAAAAGTGAAAGAGGAGAGTGAAGAGGCTGATTTAAAGCTCAGCATTCAAAAAACAAAAATCATGGCATCCAGTCCCATCCCTTCATGGCAAAAGATGGAGAAATAGCGGAAAAAGTGACAGACTTTATTTTCTTGGGCTCCAAAATCTCTGCAGATGATGACTGCAGTCATGCAATTAAAAGATGCTTGTTCCTTGAAATAAAAGCAATGACAAACTTAGACAGCAGATTAAAAAGCAGAGACATTACTTTACCGACAAAGGTCCATCTAGTCAAAGCTATGGTTTTTCCAGTAGTCAAGTACAGATCTGAGAGTAGGAGTATAAAGAAAGCTGAGCACCCAAGAACTGATGTTTTTGAACTGTGGTGTTGGAGAGGACTGTTGAGAGTCACTTGGACAGCATGGAGATCAAACTAGTCAATCCTAAAGGAAATCAGTCCTGAATATTCATTGGAAGGACTGATGCTGAAGCTGAAGCGCCAATACTTTGGCCACGTGATGCAAAGAACTGACTCATTGGAAAAGACCCTGATGCTGGAAAACACTGAAGCAGAAAAGGGGGATGAGAAAGAATGAGATAGTTGGGTGGCATCACTGACTCAATGGACATGAGTCTGAGCAAGCTCCAGGAATTGCTGATGGACAGGGAAGACTGGAGTGCTGCAGTTCATGGGGTCACAAAGAGTCAGACAGGACTGAGCAACTGAACTGAACTGAACCATATGTGGACTATTATGTCCGGATTCTTTCATCAGTATAAGTTTTTCAAGGTTCATCCATGCTATGGCATGTATTATTCTTTTTTTTTTTTTTTATGACCAAATAGTATTGTATTGTACAGATTTATGACTTTTTAAAATCTATTGATCACATGACTGATGGTTTGTTGCCACTTTTTGGTTATTACTAATAATGCTGCTACAAATATTCATTTACAAGTGTTTGTTTCATTTAACACATATTTTTAAATGTTTTGCAAATACCTAGCAGTGGACATGCTAGGTAACTCTATGTGCAACTTTTTATGAATCAATTACCTTTTCCAATGGTTATCCCTTGCTTATAATATTTGCAGCAACAGTTATTACATTTGCCCTTAAATACTTTTGATAAACGTTATTGGGTAGCTTTCTCAGCCTTAGAAGAGTTGTGAGCTAGGCAAAATAGAGATAGGCCATTTGGGCTATGCCCTCAGGGAGTCATGAGACATGTCAGAATGAGGAAGCACAATTCTTGGTGGGTAAGTTTCAGTCTACTCTCTCTATTATTAGACACTTATACTGGGAATGCAGACCAGAATCTTCAAGACCACTTCCAAGTTGGGAAGCAGAGAACGGGATCTAAGTAGGATAAAATGTTACCAAACTCTCTGGAGATTCAGTTCTTCTTTATTAACCTTTCCTCAATTTACTGTAACCTTTTGAGGAATATACAAAATTCCAAAAAAATTCAATATAACAGTTTTTGCCAGTTGAATAGTATCTGTTATTTTTTATTGGTGAGACAGAAATTTGGAGTTCCCTACAATGCCATTTTCACTGATATCTACATTTTGTTCCTATTTTTATTACTTCCTATGACTCTATGATTATTTAAAAATATAAGGTAAATAAATCAAAAAGCTATATTTTTCATATATATTTGATTAATTATTGAATGAGCCAAGTATTATAAGAAATAAAATATTAATAGTTGAGAAATAAATATTAGTTAAAATGTATTTATTTTTGCATCACTACAACAGAAAAAATTTTAAACTACAAGTTTTTTTTTTTTCATAAAAATATTGGTAGAGAATGTGGTAGCACAAATACTAATACATTGTTACTAGCTACTGCTAAATTAATGTGGGTTTATTCTACTCTTTCCCAAATTGAGATATGAAATATATATTGCTATTGTGAAAGTAGGTAAGCATGACATCAATCTAAAATGCTTATATGTATATACAGCATCTCTGGAGATGAAAATAAGAAATTAGGTCATAAGTTTTTATAATGCAAAAATGGGGAAGATGACTTGAACACAATAATTACTTCACTTGCCGAGCAGTATGGTTTTACTTTGTTTTCTAATGAAACAGTTCTGTTGTCTATATTTTTATGTGAAATATCTAGACTGTAATTTCTTTAAAGAGATTTTTGTTTAAAATGTATAGTAAGTGCTGATTCTGAAACAATTTTTAGTTGGTGAATTTCCAACTTGATTGCTGTATTGAGAGCCTCATTATTTTGTTTTTATTCCTTTTTCCTTTGTACTTCAAATTGTACAACAAAAATATACTAAACTGAAATTACACTTTCAAAAACTTAATACTATAAGGGAGCTACTACATAGAGAGCAAATACTGTACAGGTATAGACTTAGCAGATGAATGATTCCTTTATGCCAGTTAGTCAGAATCATGTAAAGGTTATTCATGGTACTGGATTTAACATTATTAAAACAGTTTAAAACATTTTTCATTTTAAGTATGAACTTATAGCATATATTTGAAAACAAAATCACAATGCATTATTTATTTTTTAATACAAGTTGTATGTATTTAAGTATGAAACCTATTTTAATATACATATAGTTAATGAAATAATTACTGCATTCAAGCTAATCAACATATTTATCTTGTCATATATTTGCATTTTCTTGAATGTGTGGTGAGAGCACTTGAAATCTATGCTTTGCAATTTTCCATATGCAGTTTAATGTTGCTAACAGTCATCATGCTGTACATTCGATCTCTAGACTCCCATATGATTGCAATTCTGTATTCCGTGGTGGCTCGGTGGGTTAAGAATCCACCTACAGTGCAGGAGACGCAGGAGATGTGGACCTGATCCATGGATCAGGAAGATTCCCTGAAGAAGGAAAGGTCAACCCACTCCAGTATTCTTGCTGAAAAAATCCTTTGGACTAAGGACCCTGTCAGGCTACAGTCCAATGGGTCACAAAGAGTCAGACACAACTGAACGGCTAAGCACGAAGCACCTACTCTGACCAACATCTGATTTCATTTTCCATTAAGTATGTACCCAGAAGAGAAAATGCTACATCACATAACAGTTCTATTTAATTTTTTGAGGAAACTCTACACTATGTTCCATAATGGCTGTAGTAATTTTCATACTCACCAGCACCATGCAATAATTCTTTTTTCTTCACACTCTTAAGTTGGAATTTAATGGAATTTATCTGTACAGAAAGTATATATGAAACTACATTAATTTTAATACAAAATGAATTAAAGAGCTCTACATCAGCAATATGAGACAGGATTTTGTTTTTGTCATATTATTAATATTTATGATATTTTAAAATTTCAGATTTGTTGAGGTATAATTAACATAAAATTACAAGATATATAAAATACAAAATCATGATAATTTGATATAAGTATGCTTAATTCCATTTTTAATTGTTTGAGGAAACTCCATACTCTTTTCCATTGTCAGTTTGTATTTTGACAAACAAGTCACAATAATTCCTTTTTCTCCACACCCTTACCAGCACTTGTTATCTCTTGTCATTTGGTAACAGCCATTCTAACAGATGTGAGGTTTGTGCTTATGATTTGCATTTTCCTGTTGTTTAGTGATATTGAGCACCTTTTCATATACCTGTTGGCCATTTAGATTTTTTTCCAGAAAAACGTCTATTAAATTTATCTGTTCATTTTTAATCATTTTTTTCCCTTTTGCTATATAATTGAATGACTTATTTATTATTTTGGATTTAATCCCTTCAATTTACATGGAGCTACAAAGAATCTTGAAAAGTCAAAGAAATCTTGAGAAAGAACTGAAAAGGTAACAGGCAGGAAGGCCAAGGGTCTCCAAACGGAGGAAATAGACTGCAAGTGTCAGACATTTTTACTTTTCTTAAGCGGCAGGAGGAAACACTAGATATATATATATATATATATATATGTATATATATATATATATATATATATATTTTTTTTTTTTCTTCTCTATACAAATTTAAAAGGAGGTTTCTCTTAAAATACTGTGTTGCCATAATGACATCTGGTTTCACCTGAAGCTAACTATTCTCAAACCTTGTGTTAACCAATGCATTTTTCTTATGGAAATGTTTGTCTTAAGTTATGTTAATATGCTATGCATTTACCCGACTCTGTCTTTAAGTCGGGTTCCACCTAATGGCTCAAAATCTACTTGACAAACCAGTATGTTATACTCAGATATTGTTCCCCTAATCTATGTAAACAAAACTATTTGTATGGTAATCTGCCCTTCTATAAGATTCAAATCAATCATTTTATGGCCCAGGATGAATCATCTGGTGCCAAGATTATCCCAAAATGCATCTTATGGATGAGGGGCCTGGTGTCATTCTGAGTTTTAAGACATTCCTTTCTTTTCATTAACAGACTGCTAGTGACTACATAACATCCAGCTGAAGACGAGCATGGGGGTACTCTTTCTGCCCCCTTCTGATGCCTATGTCAGAAGCTTTCTCTATCTCCTTTATACTTTAATAAAACTTTATTACACAAAAGCTCTGAGCGATCCAGCCTTGTCTCTGGCCCCAGATTGAATTTGTTTCCTCCGGAGGCCAAGAATTGCCAGTGTCTTATCATTCAGCAACAACCTTTCAAAACAAAGTTGAAAAATGTGTATTTTGTTGCTGTTGGATGAAATATTCTATCAAAGTCTATAAACTTATTTGATCTAAAGTATAGTTTAAATTTAATATTTGCTTATTGATTTTCTGTTTGGATGATCTATCCATTGTTGGAAGTGATATTAATTAAGTCCCCTACTATTATTGTATTGCATCTGTTTCTCCTTTCAGTTCTGTTAAGATTTGTTTTATATATTTAGGTTCTCCTATGTTGGGTACATGCATCTTTACAAATGTAGCCTCTTGTTAGATTGACCCTCTTATCATTACATAATGACCTTCTTTTATTCTCATTATAGCCTTGCTTAAATTCTTTTTCATTTGTTTCTAAGTATAGCTCCCACTGCTTTCTTTTGGTTTTCATTCACATGGAATTATCTTTTTACAATGCTTCATTTTAATCTGTGTATCTCCTTAACATGAAGTAAGTTTCTTGTAGGAAGTTCTGTTTTTTATCCATTCAACCATTTGATCTTTTGATTGAAAAATTTAATCCATTTGCATTTAAAGTAACTATTGATACATATAACCTTACTATTGTTATGTTTTAAATTGTTTACCAGCTATTTTGTAACTTCAGTGTTCTTTTCTCCTTCACATGTTGTTTTCTTTTAATATTTGATGATTTCCTGTAGTAGTATGCTTGCATTCCTTTCTCTTTCTGATTGTGTATCTACTGTAGATTTTTGCATTGTGGGTAACATAAGACTTCGATAAAATCTTGTGTTTATACCTCTCTATTTTAGGTTGGTATAAACTTAACTAGGAATAAATACTAAAGGTCTGCATTTTACTTCCCCTCCCATTTTATGTTTTTGATGTCATGTTTTATATTTATACCTTCTGAGTTGATTAACAAATTATTATAGTTACAGCTATTCTTAATATTTTATTTTTTGTATCTTTATCAGGTAAATCATTTATGGCCATTTCTTTGAGATCTATTTCTAGAGTTGTATCATGTTCTTTTGTTTGAAACATATTTCTGTTTCTTCATTTTCCTTGATTCTATGTTTGTTTCTACACATTAGATATAAGACCACTTCTTTTGGTCTTGAAAGAATGGTTTCAGATAGAAGATGAATACTATTTTTCAGCCCAGCCCAAGCTCTTGATTCTTTCTCAATCTTTTGTGATAGTCCAAGTTACCATCTTTGTTTAATAGCTCTCAGTAGTTGAAATCGTGCCGAGTCAAGTTGGTATCCCAAAGGAGATTATCTCAGTCAGCACCAAGATTGGAAGACAGGAAGACAAGAAGTCAGCACCTAGTTTGGAAGACACCTCCTGAGCAGGAAGTGATTTTAAAATATGCAAATATAATTCTTTCAGGGAAAGACTATCTACACTAAGCCCTGAAGGATAACTGGTTAAGAGCTATTTCTTTCTTTGCTACAGGTTTTCAGAGCCAGGGAGTGGAAGTTCCTCAGGCTACTTGAGCCAGTTAATCAAAGAGTACATCCTCTGGGTGGCTAGTGTATAAGCTCAAGAGCCAGGTTGTGCAAAAACTCCTTTTAGGGAGGATCTAGGTACCTGGAGTGGGTAAGAGGAAGAACACAAGACTATACCCATGGGCCTCCTGGTCTCAGGAGATTGATTACAGTCGTATTCTAGATTATCTTGTTTAGTCACTCAGTCATGTCTGACTGTGATCCCATGGACTGCAGAACTCCCAGCTATCCTGTCCTTCACCATCTCCCAGAGCTTGCTCAAACTCTTGTCCATTGAGTTGGTGATGCCATCCAACCATTTAGTCCTCTGTCATCCCTTTCTCCTGTCTTCAGTCTTTCCCAGTTTCAGGGCCTTTTCTAATAAGTTGGCTCTTCACATCAGGTGGCCAAAGTACTGGAGCTTCAGTTTCAGCATCAATTGTTCCAATGAATATTAAGGATTGATTTCCTTTAGGATTGACTGGTTTCATCTCCTTCCAGTCCAAGGGACTCTCCAACACCACAGTTCAAAAGCAGCAATTCTTCAGCGTGCAGCCTTCTTTATGGTCCAACTCTCACATCCATACATGACTACTGGGAAAACAATAGCTTTGATTATATGGACCTTTGTTGGTGATGCTTGCTTAATTAAAAGCTTGACACTCAGTCAGCAGTTTTTAAAGTATGCAGAGAGGCCTCTTTCAGAGAAGACTGAGAGATTTCTGTCAGCTTTCTCTATGTTAAACCATTAGAAAATAGCTTGTTAAGAATTACTTCCTTATTCTCAACAGTAAAGGAAAAAACAAAACAAAACAAAACTGAAAGTGTTTCCTCTAAGATCAGGAACTACACAATGATGTCCACCCTTACTAATCTTATTCAATGTAGTTTAAGAGTTCCTACCATAGCAATAAGGAAAAAAAATGATAAAAATCTAAATTGGAAAAGAAGAACTGTCACTCTTTGCAGATGCAATGACGCTATACACAGAAAATCCTAAAGATGCTACCAGAAAAATAATACAGTTCATCAATGATTTTGATAATGGTACAGGATACAAAATTAATGCACATACTTTATTGCATTCCTAAACAACAATAATGCTAAACCAGAAACAACTCCATTTACCACTGGATCAAAAAGAATAGAATAGGAATAAAATTACCTTAGGAGGCAAAAGATCTGTACACAGAAAACTGTAAAATACTGATGAAAGGAGAATGAATCAAAGATAATACAAACAGATGACATTCTTCTTGGGTTGGGAGGATAAGTATTGTCAAAGCGACTATATTTCTCAAAATAATCTATTGATTCAGTGCAATCCCTATCAAACTCAATGCCATTCTTCCAGAACTAGAACAAAAATGTCTTAAAATTTATAGAAAGACACTAACAACACTGAATAGCCAAAGTAATCTTGAGAAAGAAAAAGGAACCTGGAGGAAGCAGTCTTCCTGACTTCAGACCACACCAAAAAGCTACATAGTCATCAAAACAGTATGGTTCTGGCATAAAAACAGAAATATAGATCAATGGAGCTAGATAGAAAGCCCACAGATAAACTTATGCACCTAGGATCACCTAATTTGTAATAAAGAATGCAAGAATACACAATGGAGAAAAGACAGTATCTTCAATAAATGGTACTGGGAAAACTGGACAGCTAAATGTAATTAAATTAGAACACTCTCTAACACCATACACAAAAATTCACTGAAAATGAATTAAAGACGTGAATGTAAGAGTGGATACTATAAAACTCTTAGAGGAAAATATAGTCAGCATGATCTCTGTCATAACTCTGAAAGATCTTTTTTGTTCCACCTCTTAGAGTAATGAAAATAAAAATAAGCAAATGGGATGCAATTAAACTTAAAAGCTTTTGCACATAAACAAAACAAAAAGACAACCTACATAATGGGAGAAAATATCTGCAAATGAAGTGAACAACAAGGGATTAATCTCTGAAATGTACAAACAGCTCATGCTGTTCAGTATCAAAAAATCAAGCAACCCATACAACAATAGACGGAAGATCTAAGTAACATTTCTCCAATGAAGACATGCAGAAGGCCAAGAAGCATGAGAAAAGTTGTTTAACATCATTACTTATTGGAGAAATCCAAATCAAAACTAAAAAGTATCACCTCATAATGGTCAGATTGGCCATCATCAAAAAACCAAAGAATATATGCTGGAGAGGGTGTGGAGAAAAGGAACTCTTCTACACTGTTAAAAAGAATGCAAATTGGTACAGCCACTATGGAGAACAGTGTGGAAGTACCTTAAAAAGCTAGAAATAGAACTGCCATAGGTTTCTCAGGGGACTCTAGTGGTAAAAATATGCCTGCTAAAGCAGGAAATGTAAGGGACACGGGTTAAATCCCTGGGTTAGGAAGATGCCCTGAAGGAGGCCATGGCAATTCAAACTCACTCCAGTATTCTTTTCTGGAGAATCCCATGGGCAGAGTATCCTGGGAGGCCCATGGGGTCACAAAGAGTTGGACCAAACCTAGGTGACTTAATGTGCACACACAGGGATACCATATGGGAAAACAATACCACTCCTAAGCGTATACCTGGAGAAAATCCTTATTTGAAAAGATATCAGGATGGGGAATACGTGTAACTCTATGGCTGATTCATATCAATGTATGACAAAACCCACTGAAATGTTGTGAAGTAATTAGCCTCCAACTAATAAAAAAAAAAAAAAGAAAAAAAAATAATCACATTAAGTGAAAAAAAAAAAAAAAAAGAAAAGATACTTGTACTCCAATGTACACTGCAACACTATATACTGTTGCCAGGACTTAGAAGTAACCTAAATGCTTAACAGTGAAGAATGTTAACAATGAAGAATGGATGGGCAGATGTTGTACAATGAAATACTGTACATTGAATGAATATTTAAAGAATATATTGGGCTCCCCAGGTAGTAAAGAGAAAGGTAGTACTCTTCCTAGTGGTAAAGAGATGGAAATACCAGACCTTATCTGTCTCCTGACAAATCTGTATGAAAGTCAAGAAGCAACAGTTAGAACCAGACATAGAACAAAGGGCTGATTCAAAATTGGGAAAGGAGTAGGCCAAGGTTGCATATTGTTACCCTGCTTATTTAACTTATATGCAGAGTACATCATGTGAAATGTCAGACTGGATGAAGCTCAAACTGGAATCAAGATTGCAGGTAGAAATATAAATAATCACTGATATGCAGATTATACCACCCTTATTGCAGAAAATGAAGAGGAACTAAAGAACCTCTTGCTGAAAGTGTAAGAAGGGAGTGAAAAGCTGGCTTAAAACGCAACATTCAAAACACTACGATCATGGCTTCCTGTCCCATCACTTCATGGCAAATAGATGGGGAAACAATAGAAAATGTGACAGATGTATGTTCTTGGGCTCCAAAATCACTGCAGATGGTGACTGCAGCCATGAAATTAAAGGACGGATGCTTTTGAAGTGTGGTGTTGGAGAAGACTCTTGAGAGAATCCCTTGGACAGCAAGGAGATCAAACCAGTCAATCCTAAAGGAAATCAACCCTGAATATTCATTAGAAGGACTGATGCTGAAGTTGAAGCTCCAATACTTTGGCCACCTGATGTGAAGAGTCGCCTCATTAGAAAAGGCCTTGGTGCTGGGAAAGATTAAAGGCAGGAGGAGAAGGGGATGACAGAGGATGAGATGGTTAGATGACATCACTGACTTGATGGACATGAGTTTGAGTAAACTCCAGGAGATGGTGAAGGATGGGGAAGTCTGGAATGCTGCAGTCTATGAGGTCACAAAGAGTTGGACACTGCTGAGCTACTGAACTACAAAATCTTAACCTACTATAATAAAAAGTCCATATTTATATCCATTTTAACTTTGTCTGGCTGAACTACTTTCAGGTCTGAAAAAATCAAATGAGTTGACACACACCTGATTGTGGGTGTGGTGAGGTGGGGGAGGTGATTTCTAATGCAGATTAATTAAAATTAGTAACTTTGTGGATGTGAAATAGTCCCAAAATAAAATTCTTTGAGAGCATGGTAAGATAAATTTTGAGCTAATTTTTTTCTCACTTTTTTCTCCCATTCCACCATTCTGGCAGACATCTTGTCTTATGCACCTTTAAGAAGTTTGTGACTTTTTTTTTTGGGGGGGGGGGTGTGCTTTTATTTCCAAAAGCTGGAGAAAATATAGGAAGAGAAAGGGATTTATAACATCAAAACATTATTCTCTAAAGTGGTAGAAAAGAATAGGTCTGGAGAGGAGTGAGCAGCAGAATTAGAGACATTCTAGATTAAAAAAAAAAAAAAATCTGTTTTCAATAGGTACAAAAAAGTAACTGAACAATTATTGATGTATTTCCATTTCTAATTCAAAGAGATTAAAAACTGATCATTTATAAATTTCATGTTTGATATTTCAAACTAAATTTTATGGCATTTTAATGATCCACACAATAGAAATCCTTCCCAAAGTGAAAGACATTCCTCTAATTATATCAGTTACAAATGTATTTTGTGACACATTTTTGTAGTCTATACAGCAATTATTTTCTTCAATTAAGCTCTATATTAATAATTTGTGAAGCCCCAATCTACATTCATGAAATCTATTCTCTTACTATTCTCGTACTATTCTCTTACTCTCTCTCTTCTATTATTTTCCTGAATGAAAATGTCATTCATGATCTTGAATTAACAATACAACTGTGAGTTTCTGCTTAAATTATGAGTAGAATGAATGCATTAAAGGCCTAATAAGTGCAAGAACAGAGGCCAGGAAACTCCTAAAATAAAACAGGCAGAATACTCTTTGACATAAGTAGTAGCAAGAGTTTTTTTGTTGTTGTTGTTGTTTTCTTTTTTGATCAGTGTAAGAAATTAAAGCAAAAATAAACAAATGAAACCTAACTAAACTTAAAAACATTTGCACAACCAAATATGCCATTGAGAAAATAAAAATACAACTTATGAAATAGAAAAAAAAATTGCAAATGAGATATCAAATAAGGGATTAATATTCAAAGCATATAAATAGTTCCTACAATTCAATATAAAACAAAAACAAACAAGCAAAAAAAAACTTATTAAAAATGGGCAAAAGTCCTGAATAGACATTTCTCTAAAAAAGATATATAGATGGCTATCAGGCACATGAAACTATACTAAATATTGCTAATTACTGGAAAAATTCCAATCAAAATCACCGTGTGATCTTGCCTCACCCTTGCCTAAATGGCTATTATCAAAAGGTCTACAAATAACAAATGTTGATAAGGATATAGAGAAAAGAGACCCCTGTATAATATTGACTGGAATGTTAAGTGGTGCAGCCACTATGGAAAATAGTACTGAGGATCCTCAAAAAACTAAATATAGAACAAGGGTATGGCCCAGAAATTTCATTCCTCGGTGTATATCTGGAAAAAAAAAAAAAAGAAACATTAATTCAAAAAGATGCATGCACCCCACCATTCATAGCAGCGTTATTTTAATAACCAAGATATGAAGCAACCCCAGTGCCCTTCAACAGATGAGTGGATAAGGATTGCAATATCTATATATCTATATCCATACCTCTATCTACATATATAATGGAATATTACTCATTATTAAAAAATTAAATTTTGCCAATTGCAAAAATGTGGATTAACCTAGAGAATATTTTGCTTAGTGAAACATGTCAGCCAGAGAAAGATGAATTCTGCACATCATAACTTATGTTAAGTGTGTGAGTGAAGTCTCTCAGTCGTGTCCAACTGTATGCAACCCTATGGACTGTAGCCCACCAGGCTCCTCCATCCATGGAATTTTCCAGGCAAGAATACTGGAGTGGGTTGCCATTTCCTTCTCCAGGGAATCTTCCTGACCTTGGGATCAAACCTGGGTCTCCCGCATTGCAGGCAGACGCTTTACCATCTGAGCCACCCTGAAACACGATGAACCACATTATCTGTGAGCCATTCCTATTCAACCTTGCTTTCCATTCCCAATGGCAGCTCCTGTCTGCTCAGAACCTTTAAATTCTGAACTGAATTATGAGGCCAACTTACTTTCTTCACTCACTGTTCAAACCACATCCTGAAGCCATAAAGTTCCATTTCACTTAAAATCTGTTAAAAGATAAACCACTACAGGTATTTTACAATTCACGTCAAACACATAGTTTCTAAATTTTCATCAAAAAGGGAAATTCTTCAGTTAAAAAAAAAAAAAAAGACAATGTTTATTTGCAATTACAGATAGTGTTTTATTATCTGGGTTTAAAAAGCATAATTTCAACAGAGAAAAAAATTATATATATATGAAAACGTTGAGAAATCTTATTGTATATATGTGTGCTTTTAATTTTTTTGAATTGGTCTTCACACCAAAAAGGCTGTTCAACCAGTGTGTATGGTTGGTGCTAATGTAAACGGGTGCAGCCACTATGTAAACAGTATGGAAATTACTCAAAAAATCAAAAATTGAACTACCATGTGAAACAGCAGTTCCACTTCTGGGTATTTATCTGAAGGAAATAACTATGTAAAGAATAAAATGTTTAATTGTGTATTACAAAAGAGAAACTGACTCACAGATAAAACCAGTGGATATCACAGGGATGAGTGAAAATGAAGAAGCAAGATAGAGATATGGTATTAAGTGATACAAACTGCCATTAGATGTGTAAAATGGATAAGCAACAAGGACATAGTGTACAGCACAGGGAATTACAGCTTTTGTCTTATAATAATTTTAAATGAGTATAATCTGCAAAAAAAAATAAATCACTATGCTGTATTCCTGAAACTATTATAATACAGCAAATTAACTACACTTTAATAAAATAAATAAATGATGCTTCTATAATTCAATTTTGTAAGGGCTAATGCCTGCCATATCTACACAACAATATTAGCAGAAGTTATTTCCCTGGTGGCTCAGAAGGTAAAACATCTGTCTGCAATGCAGGAGGCCTGAGTTCAGTCCCTGGGTTGGGAAATAAGGGACTTCCCTGGTTGTAAAGAATCCACCTGCAGTGCAGGAAACTCTGGTTCAATTCCTGGGTAGGGAAGATCCACTGGTGAAGGGATAGACTGCTACCCACTCCAGTATTCTTGGGCTTCCCTGGTGGTTTAGCTGGTAAAGAATCAGCCTGCACTGTGGGAAACTGAGGTTCAATCCCTGGATTGGGAAGATCCCCTGGAGAAGGGAAAGGTTGCTCATTCAGTATTCTGGCCTGGAGAAATCTATGAACTGTGTAGTCTACGGGGTGACAAAGAGTCAGACATGACTGAGTAACATTCACTAAGGATGCAGATAATCCAAAAGAATTAAGCAGTATCATTTTGATATGTCCATACCTTTTCACTCCCTTGTAGAATACAGAGAAGCAGACATACATCTCTTAAAAGAACAAGTAAAACTGAATCACATTGCTATAAGTTGCAAATGCAAAAGAGTGTTTTTTGTTTTTTTTTTGTAATGGTAAGGGTAGAAGGAGAAAAGAGTGAAAGAGGATGAGATGGTTGGATGGCATCACCAAATCAATGGACATGAACTTGGGCAAATTTCCGGAGATGGTGAGGGACAGAGAAGCCTGACATACTGCAGTTCACAGGGTTACTAAGAGTCAGACATGATTTGGTGACTGAACAGCAACAAAAAGGGCATATACTCTTGAATGAAGAAAATATAACATCTGTAAATATTTATGCTCTCAACATAGAAGCACTTAAATACATAAATAAATAATACTTCATATAAAAGGAAAAATAGCAATACAATAATAGTAGGGAATTCAATAGTAGGGACTTTCAACAATGGATAGATTATCCAGACAGAAAAATCAATAAACAATGGACTTAAACACTGCATTAGGCCTAAAGGACCTAACAAATATATACAGAGTATTCTAATCAACAGCAAAGGGATATAAAGTCTTCTTAAGTGCACACTGAACATTCTCCAAGATAGATCATTTGTTAGGCCATACAATGTGTCTTAATAAATAAGAACATTAAAATCATATCAAGGTTTTTTTTTTTTCCCCCTGACCCCTGTGGTGTAAACTAGAAATAAAATAAACTACTATATTATCAATTATTATTATTAAGAATGTTATTCACAAGCATAGATATTAAATAACATGCTGCCAGTGGTCAAAGAACAAATAAAAAGATCTATAAAAAATTTGATACAGATGAAAATGAAAATGCAATATAGTGAAATTTATAGAATGCAAAAGCAGCCCTAGGTAATTTCATAGTCATAAACATCCACATTAAGAAACAAGAAAGATCTCAAATAAACAATTTAACTTTACACTGCAAGGAATTACACAGAGAAGAAAAACTAAGCTAAAGTTAGTAGAAGGAAAGAAGCATCAACTATCTGAATGAAAATAAATGAAATAGTTAAAAGACAATATAAATTATCAATGTAATAAAACAGGTTTTGAAAAAGTTAAACAAAATAGACAAATCTTCAGCTAGATTCATCAAGAAAAAGACAGAAATGTCTCCAATATATAAAGTTATATATGAAAGATTAGATTTTTATAACTGATACCTTGGTGGCTCAGATGGCAAAGTGTCTGACTGCAATGCAAGAGACCCGGGTTCGATCCCTGGGTTGGGAAGATCCCCTGGAGAAAGAAATGGCAACCCACTCCAGTACTCTTTCCTGGAAGATTCCATGGATGGAGGAGCCTGGTAGGCTACAGTCCATGGGATTGCAAAGAGTCAGACATGACTGAGCAACTTCACCACAAAAATGCAAAGAATCTTAAGAGGCTACTTATGCACAACTTTACAGCAACATATTAAACTACCTAGAAGAAATGAATAAACTCTTAAAGACATACAACCTAATAAGAATGAATCAGAAATAAAAAGGCTGAACAGATCAGTTACTAGTAAGGAGATTGAGTTAGTAATTAAAAGTATCTTAATAAAGAAAAATTCATTAAGAGATAACTTAAAAAGAAAAAAAAGAGATAACTTCACTGATGCTTTCTGCCAAACATTTAAAGAATATCAACCCTTCTTAAATTCTAACAAAGAACAGAGGAGAGAACACTTTTGAAATAATTTTATGCAGACCACATCACCCTAATACCAAAGCCAAGCAAGAACACTACGTGAAGAGAAAACTGCAGACCAATATCCCTGGTGGACATAGATGTAAACATCTTTAACAAAGTATTAGCAAATCAAACACAATAATACATTTAAAGGATTATACACAGTGATCGAGAGTAATTTATTATAATTAAAATTAACGTAAGAAGTGGAAGGATAACCAAATCAATCCTTGAATGGTTCTAAAAAACAAATAAAACTGTTTGTATATAAATTCAGTATGGAATTGATGGAGAAGGAAATGGCACCCCACTCCAGTACTCTTGCCTGGAGAATCCCATGGACAGAGGAGCATGGCAGGCTACAGTTCATAGGGTCACAAGAGTCGGACATGACTGAGCAGCTAAGCACACAAACATATGGAACTGATATTGTGTAAAATGAGAAAACACCAGAATATAGATAAACAATATTAATAGGAGACTGTAGGGGGAAAAAGTAAATTTCCAAAACAAACTATGCATTCTCCACATATAGCACAATCTTCCAGGAACCACTTAATTCTAAACTTTCTTTGACTTTGAGATATTTTGCAACAGTTTGTAAATTGTACATCACTGATAGACATACAAATGCTGTCTTTTCTGGTGGAGATTCCATTATCTCCCTTTCTACCTTGTGAAAAAAAAAAAATCTTGTCACCGTTTACAGGTTCATTTCCATATTTTTGGTCTATTTTTGTGTCTGTTTTTAGTTTTAGTTTTTATTTTGGTGTTTGTTTTTAAATTCTCTTTTGAACCAGTTATAACATCTGTCTAGTTCCATCATAAATATGTAGATCTTTCCCATATATTCATTTTTATATCTGTATGAGAGTCATTATTTTATCCTTTACTGAAAGTTATCATTTAAAAAAACCAAAGAAGAAAAACAGCTAAAAGAGTGCACTGAATGATTGTTCAGAGAAGTAAAAGGACACAAGGTATAACATATGTTGTTCAAAACAAATGAGGAAAAGTTTCAGGAGAAAGAGGGAGTCATATAGCTTAGGTATGTCTTATAAATTAAGAGTTTAAAAGTCTATTACATTTGGTGACCAAGGAACCACTGATATTTCTGCAAGAATGTTTTCACAGACTGGTGGGGTTATCAAGCACAAAGCAGAATTTTGAAGAGTGAATTACATGTGAGAAAGGAAAACAGTAAAGCAAAAGACTTTTTTCTACATATGTATGTGTGTGTGTTAATTTTATTCTTCTGTAGCTTTAAAAATGATAAATTCTCTGTCAGAATATAAATAACAGAAGCTTTCTAAAATTAATGTGAACCCCGCTTGAAATCATAGACAATTTTTTAGCATATTTTCATATATTTCTCTGTGCATACTAAGTCGTTTCAGTTGTATTTGACTCTTTGAAACCCTATGGACCATAGCCCACCAGACTCCTCCATTCATGGGATACTCCAGGCAAGGATATTGGAGTGGGTTCTGTGCCTTTCTCTAGAGGATCTTCCCAACCGAAGGATTGAATCTGTGTCTCCTAGGTTTCCTGCATTGGCAGGCATGTTCTTTACCACTAGCGTCACCTGGGAAGCCTTCATATGTTCACAGTTTAAATAGAATCATAATATGCCACATGTTTTTAAGTCTCTAACTTATTTTCAAAATCATATTTTAGTAGATCTTCTCAAACCTTTATTTTTAATTTCAATAGCTTCAGTTCAGTTCAGTCACTCAGTTGTGTCTGACTCTCTGTGACACCATGAACTGCAGCACACCAGGCCTCCCTGACCATCACCAACAACCAGAGTTTACTCAAACTCATGTCCATTGAGTCGGTGATGCCATCCAACCATCTCATCCTCTGTTGTGCCCTTCTCCTTCCGCCTTCAATCTTTCCCAGCAGCAGGCCCCTTTCAAATGAGTCAGCTCTTCGTATCAGGTGGCCAAAGTTTTGGAGTTTAAGCTTCAACATCAGTCTTTCCAATGAACACTCAAAACTGATCTCCTTTAGGATGGACTAGTTGGATCTCCTTGCAGTCCAAGGGACTATCAAGAGTCTTCTCCAACACCACAGTTCAAAAGCATCAATTTTTCAGTGTTCAGGTTTCTTTATACTCCAACTCTCACATCCATACATGACCACTGGAAAAAGCATAGCTTTGACTAGATGGACCTTTGTTGGCAAAGTAATGTCTCTGATTTTTAGTATGCTGTCTAGGTTGATCAGAACTTTCCTTCCAAGGAGTAAGTCTTTTAATTTCATGGCTGCAATCACCATCTGCAGTGATTTTGGAGCCCCCCAAAATGAAGTCTACCACTGTTTCCACAGTTTCTCCATCTATTTGCTATGAAGAGATGGGACCAGATGCCATGATCTTAGTTTTCTGAATGTTGAGCTTTAAACCACTTTTTTACTCTCCTCTTTTACTTTTGTCAAAGTTCTTCTTCACTTTCTTCCATAAGGGTGGTGTCAGCTGCATATCTGAGATTATTGTTACTTCTCCTGGCAATCTTGATTCCAGCTTGTGCTTCATCCAGCCTAGCATTTCTCATGATGTACTCTGCATATAAGTTAAAGAAGAAGGGGGACAATATACAGCCTTGACACACTCCTTTTCCTATATGGAACCAGTCTGTTGTACCATGTCCAGTTCTAACTGTTGCTTCCTGACCTGCATACAGATTTCTCAAGAGGCAGGTCAGGTGGTCTGGTATTCATCTCTTTCAGAATTTTCCACAGTTTATAGTGGTCCACACAATCAAAGCCTTTGGCATAGTCAATAAAGCAGAAATAGATTTTTTTTTTTTAATTTTAACTCTCTTGCTTTTTTGATGATCCAGCAAATGTTGGCATTTTGATCTCCCATTCTCTGCTTTTTCTAATACCAGCTTGAACATCTAATACTGAAGAAGCTGAATTTGAACGGTTCTATGAAGACCTACAATACCTTCTAGAATTAACACAAAAAAAGATGTCCTTTTCATTATAGGGGACTGGAATGCAAAAGTAGGAAGTCAAGAAACACTTGGAGTAACAGGCAAATTTGGCCTTGGAGTACGGAATAAAGCAGGGGAATGGCTAATAGAGTTTTACCAAAAGAACACACTTGTCATAGCAAACACCCTCTTCCAACAACACAAGAGAAGACTCTACACATGGACATCACCAGACAGTCAACACCGAAATCAGATTGATTATATTCTTTGCAGCCAAAGATGGAGAAACTCTATACAGTCAGCAAAAACAAGACTGGGAGCTGACTGTGGCTCAGATCATGAACTCCTTAGCCAAATTCAGACTTGAATTGAAGAAAGTAGGGAAAACCAGGAGACCATTCAGGTATAACCTAAATCAAATCCCTAATGATTATACAGTAGAAGTGAGAAATAGATTCAAGGGACTAGATCTAATAGACAGAGTGCCTAATGAACTATGGACGGAGGTTCATGACATCATACAGGAGACAGGGATCAAGATCATCGCCAAGAAAAAGAAATGCATAAAAGCAAAATGGCTGTCTGGGGAGGCCTTACAAATAGCTGTGAAAAGAAGAGAAGCTAAAAGCAAAGGAGAAAAGGAAAGGTATACCCATCTGAATGCAGAGTTCCAAAGAATAGCAAGTAGAGATAAGAAAGCCTTCTTCAATGATCAGTACAAAGAAATAGAGGAAAACAATAGAATGGGAAAGACTAGCGATCTCTTCATGAAAATTAGAGATACCACGGGAACATTTCACACAAACATGGGCTCATGGTCAAAATAAATGACAAAAATGGTATGGACCTAAGAGAAGAAGAAGATATTAAGAAGAAGTGGCAAGAATACACAGAAGAACTGTACAGAAAATATCTTCATGACCCACATAATCACAATGGTGTGGTCACTCACCTAGAGCCAGACATCCTGGAATGTGAAGTCAAGTGGGCCTTAGGAAGCATCACTACGAACAAAGCGAGTGGTGGTGATGGTATTCCAGTTGACCTGCTTCAAATCCTAAAAGATGATGCTGTGAAAGTGCTGCACTCAATATGCCAACAAACTTGGAAAACTCGTCAGTGGCCACAGGACTAGAAAAGATCAGTTTTCATTCCACTCTTAATGAAAGGCAATGCCAAAACACTCATCTCATATGCTAGTAAAATAATGCTCAAAATTCTCCAAGCCAAGCTTTAACAATACGTGAAACGTGAACTTCAATGCCTTACTTGGAAAAAAAGGGAAAAAAAAAAGTTATTCTGACAAAGGAAACATTAAATGCAAGAGAGAAGTCAAGTCTATATGAATGATTATTTAATTCTTATGTCATTTATATCTATATCTTATACAATTTTAAAATGGTCTTGGCATATTTAAATTACTTAAACCTCAAATTTCTTTCGGATAAACTGAGAAGGCATTATTGCCTTTAGGTATAACAAGGAAACTGAGGTTTAATGTAATTAAATGCATACACAAGTCACAAAACTAAGTGGCAAATTTTATATTTGCATATACTAATAAATGTGTTATTAAAGTAATTCATTCAGCAACAATATGGCAAAGACCATGAATGTAAAAATGAGTAGGAAATGTTTAGTGAGAAATGTGCATAAATAAGTAGAAAGAAAACTCTCTTTCTGAGAAATGCTGTAGGAAAGGTCTAAAGAAAGTAGGATATAATAGTCACCTCTTGTTTGATGATAGAATTTGGGGTGCAGATCACAATACATAAGTGTCTCATGAGCTGGAGCAACAAAAAGGACAATTGAGTTCAATGGAGTTCTGGTTTGAGAAATGGAGTAACACCTTTATTAGGAAGCTCTTCTTGAAATATGAGTATGTACATAAAGAAAAAATAAAATTGATTCCATGTCTTAACTGAATTTTAGTGAACAAACTGAGCAAAATCAAAGTATGTGTCTGTGAACTTCTTTTCAAAGTAAGTATGTCACATAGACACAGTGAAGATGAGTTAAGAGATTCTTACCAAAATACTATTAAAGTATGCATGTCATGTTCTTCAATTTCAATGATTCATGCTTTCTGTCCTTATCCATAAAAAAAAAAAATGGCTATTGTTAAAGAAAAAAAATCTCTGGAGCTGAAATATTCAGTACGTTCAAACAATTTCAGGTGTATCTTAAAAATGGTAGAGAAAGCAGGATACCTCAATACCTGATCTGGCTCAAAGATTGGAAAAATTAATATATAAGCAGAGTATCGAAGTCAGCTGTCTCTGTTCAGAAAGTGCATAGTCAAAGGCAGGTAACCAAACCATGCAAAACATAGGAGGACTTCTCTTATGAACATCATGGACAGGGAAGAGAACTCCAGAGAAATAGAAGGGTCTGCTTTGAACTGAGAATAACAAGTACCCTACTTTAGAATTAAATTTTGAACTGATTTCAAACAAATCCCACTGCCCTACTTAGGTAAAAGATGTTTTTGTGTGTTTGTTTGTTTTCTTTTCCCACTCTCAAAAAATAATATGAAGATAATTATTTCCATGTACCATAGAAATTATTTCAGGATTTCTGTCTAAGCTAGATATACTAGACTGTGTCCTAGTTAATTGACAATATTATAAATGAATTATCATATAGATGGTACAATACATTGATAGTCTTTTGTTGAAGATTAGGATTTCACTATCTTAAGGATTTTTTTTTTATAATGTCACTTAAGGCTCAAGGCTTCACTGAGAATATAAGATAATCTATATCATTACAAAAAAACTAACAATATTTTTTTTGGAATTCTTTAGTTCATCTCTAAAGAAAACATCTATGCATTGTAAACTCAACTTCATGGAAATTAAAAAGTAAAAACAAAATACTAAATATATAAGGGGAAAATGTGACTTTTTTATTATTTGCAAGGACTACAGTTTATTCTTTTTTTCTTTCAGTTGGTATTTATTTATTTATAATTAAAGTACACTTGACTTACAATATGTATCTTTTATGCACATACACATGCATATTTCGTTGTTTTTAAGCAATGTACAAATACACTAATATTTAAAACAATAATAACATTCCCCTTTTCCATTTTCTATTATGTAATTATACAATCTCTCTCTCTCTTTTTTAAGATGGTGAAGTCAGATGGCAATATCTTCCTTCTGAGTAGTCATGGAAGCCTAAAAATTCATGAGAATAGTTTAGAAAAATCTAAATTCTCCAGAGCCCTAGATAGCCTCTTGTTCTGTCATCTAAAATGTGACAGTGTGCTGCCTGTTTACCTCAGGTCAAAATTGCCATTTGCACTATCTGGGCCACTGCATTCCCCCTGGCTAGTTGTCTGCCTTATGTGTACTAGGGGCTTCTGTGAATGATGGTATGTGCAGTCTAAATTTGATTTTTGTCATCTATTAGCAAATTAAATGCATTATGTCCAGTTACTTTTATATTTGTCATCATGTCATTCTAAATCTGAACTGCAAAACCTCAGCATTGTCATGTGTGATGTACAATTATTCAGAACTCACTGCAAGTAGATAAAGATATTGACATGGATACTTTAAAGTTGAAGAAATTTTAATTTCAGGTCACAAATTAATAAATACAAGAGAATTAAAAGTCAGTAAGAGATTTACATCTACATTACATTAATTGTATTGTTCTTTAGAACCCAAGAAGCTTCACATCTGTGTTGATTAAATTCTACCTATTGCTGGAGTGAGTTGGATGAAGCACTACATGTTCGCAAAGGATTGGACATCATGACATTGTCCTGAATTGCCTTCCGTCATCTCCTGCTCAGAACAAGTTAACAGGAGCCTTTGTAGCAGGCAGCTGTGTCTGAGGACCAAGATTCCCATTCCAGGCTTTCAAAATGGTAAGGAAGGTTTTATTTAAGGAAATCAGAGGAAGACACATTTCTTCCAAGTGTTCAATGTGAATTTTGAACTCAATGACAATAAAGTCCTGTTCACCTTTGTGAGTCTGTGTTTTTATGCTTGTCTCAAGGATTATTAGGGCTTCCCTTGTGGCTCAGTTGGTAAAGCATCTGCCTGCAATGCAGGAGACCTGGGTTCAATCTGTGGGTTGGGAAGATCCCCTGGAAAAAGGAAAGGCTACCCACTCCAGTATTCTGGCCTGGAGAATTCTGCGGTTGCAAAGAGTTGGACATGACTGAGTGACTTTCACTTCCACTTTCAAGGATTATTAAAAGTAAACTGAGGTAACTTAAAATTAATCTAATATTATGCTTATAGTTTCCATCTGCAAAACTAAATCCTCCTCTTCAACAGGGCTGGGTGAGTTGCATGAAGGCATTGTTTTAGAACATGTAGATGTGGAAGAAACTGAAAATTCATCAGTCTCCCTCTCCAGGCATAGTTTCTCAAACTTAACCTACAAATTGAAATGCAAGACCAGATTTCAATTGGTGCTAAATAAGACCCTCAGTGCAACATCAGTTAGCTAGTATTTCTGAAGTGTGAATAAGTAAGAGACAAAACTAACTATCTGATTTGTCGATATTTAATAACCAATGTCTATGAGGTGGTTTTTCCTTGGGAGAGTAAAAACTTGTTCTTTGCTATTACTTGGGTGCTAACACAGACCGTGTCACTGTTCTAAAGGTTCTACAAGGATTAACTCATCTTCAGAAATTCTAGTGAGATATATATTTTATTTTTTCCATTTTACGTATGAGAAAATTTTTCCCCTCAAAGAAAACTTTCTTAAGATACACAGGTAGAAGTGGGGGAGTCAGTTATTACTTATAGTTTCACTGCTTGGGTATTAACTATTCATTGCTAGCTTTTGACAGATAATCTGATGCCCTTTCTATGGCTCAGCATCTGGTGGAAAGTGTAGGTCATTTCAGTGAATGTATATATATATATATATATATATTTTTTTTTTTTGCCTAGTTATTGTCTGTAGCATTAAGCAGAAGACAAACTTGCCTAGATACTTCCTCATAGAAACAGTAATAATTTTCCATTCACAAAGAATAGACACTTTTTTACTCATGGACATTGAGATGAGAAAATGTGCATTTTATCCTTTGCCAAAGATGAGATAAAATAGCATTGAACATCTTCAGTAAAGGATATTTTATTGCCTTTAGTTCAGAACTCTGTAGGTTTGTTGTCTTCACCCTTCCAATTCTACTTACCTCACCTTCCATGGGAGCTCAACTGCCTATGCTCCAAGAGAAAAAAAAAAAAAAAATCAACACAGATGAAATAGCAGACCCTGGACTTCCCATCGACTTCCCAGAGAGCCATAATTGTTAGCTCACTCCCAGACACACATCTTGGGGACAGATTCATTTGTTCCAGTCTTGAAACAATCATTCTCCTTCTCTTCCTAACTGATTTAAAATATCTACAATCTGCAATATATTTTAGCTTCAGCAGTAAAGCTTTGAAAGAATACTCATTGAATGTGTGAAACACCATCTATATACTAGGGATACATAAATGAATAACTAAATACAAGCAAATTTATGATGCAGGATTTTATCTTCAGTCCTCCACTGTTAACATGAGCTCATTGGGGACAATAACAACAGCAATTTGAATAACACAACAGTAACTCTTAAATATTCACTGAGTGTTTACTATAGACTAGATGTTATTATAAACATTTTGTAAAGTTTATCTTAATGAATCTTCATAATGGTCTCATAAAGAAATTGTATTGCACTTATTTTATAAATGAAGAAACTTGGAATGATGAAGATTGGATAATTTGGCTAAGATTACCCAGTCCAAGCTCCTAGTCACTGAGGAAAACAATGATAAGTACATGTGAGGGGGGGAGCTTTCTTTAACCTTATAATCGCTTAGTAGCCAAAATTAAGTTCTTAAATAAGCTAATTCTTACTCTAGCAATTACAAGGGACTGGTGTGTAGAGATAAAGATACAGCATAGCTATGTTTTATTAGCTAAGTAAAGGATTTCTTGAGCCTTGAGAATCATGACAGGAATACACTCCAGAGAACATTGAAAAGTGGTCTGCAAAAACAAGGGCAAAGAACATCCTTATATATTTTCTGAACAATGTGAGGTATCTTATGGGCAACTAACAGGGATTTTTTTTTTTTTTCTTGCATACACCTAAAAAGTTCCCCTTCATGGACCAAAGCCTTGTCATGGTGAAGGGATTTGTGTAATTCAATGATGCTATTAGCTATGCTGTGCAGGGCCACCCAAGGTTGACAGGTCATAATGGAGAGCTCTGACAAAATGACCCATGGAAGGAGGAAATGGCAAACCATCCCAATATTTTTCCCATGAGAATCCCATGAACTGTATAAAAAGGCAAAAAGATATGATGCAAAAACATGAGTCCCCCAGGTTGGAAGGTGTCCAGTATGCTACTGGGAAGAGCAAAGGACAATTTCTAATACCCCAGAAAGAATGAAGCAGCTGGGTCAAAGCTCAGTTGTGGATGTGTCTGGTGATGAAAGTAAATCCAGTGCTATAAGGACCAGTATTGCATAGGAACTTCAAATGTTAGTTCTGTGAATCAAGGTAAATTGGATGGAGTCAGGCAGGAGATAGCTAGAGTAAATATCAACATCTTAGAAATCAGTGAACTAAAATGGGTGCAATGGGCAAATTCAATTCAGATGATTATTATATCTACTGCTGTGGGCAAGAGTCCCATAAAAGAAATGGAATAGCCCTCATAATCAACAAAAGAGTCTGAAATGCAGTACTTAGGTACAACCTCAAAAACAGTAAAATGATCTCAGTTCATTTCCAAGGCAAACCATTCAACATCACAGTAATCTAAGTCTATGCCCCAACCACCAATGCCAAAGAAGCTGAGGCTGATCACTTCTATGAAGACCTACAAATCCTCCTAGAATTAACACACACACACACACACACACACACACACAAAGATACCCTATTCATCATAGGGAATAAGAATACAAAAGTAGGTAGCCAAGAGATACCTGAAATAACAGGCAAGTTTGGCCTTGGTGTACAAAATGAAGCAGGGCAGAGACTAACAGAATTCTGCCAAGAAAACACACTGGTCATGGCAAACATATTTTTCCAATAACACAAGAGATAAATTTACAAATGGATATCACCAGATGACCAATACTGAAGTCAGACTGATCTCATTATTTGCATCTGAAGATGGAGAAGCTGTATATAGTCAGCAAAATCAAGACCTGGAACTGACTGTGGCTCAGATTATCAGCTCCTTATAGCAAAATTTAGACTTAAGCTAAAGAAATCAGGGACTCCACTAGGCTAATCAGGTACAAGCTAAATCAAATCACCTATGATTATATAGTGGAGGTGACAAATAGATTCAAGAGATTAGATCTGGTAAACACAGTGCATAAAGAACTATGGACAGAGGTTTGCAATATTGTACAGGTGACACTAACCAAAACCATCCCGAATAAAAAGAAATGCAATAAAGAAAAGTGGTTGTCTGAGGAAGCTTTACAAATAGCTGAGGAAAGAAGAGAGGTGAAAAGCCAGGGAGAAAGGGAAAGGTACACCCAACTAAAATCAGAGTTTGAAAGAATAGCAAGGAGAGACAAGAAAACCTTCCTCAATGAACAATGCAATGAAATAGAGAAAAACAGCAAAAGAGGAAAGATGAGAGATCTCTTCAAGAAAATTGGAGGTATCAAAGAAACATTTCAAGCAATGATGGTCACAATAAAGGGCAGAGATGGTAAAGACCTAAAAGAAGCAGAAGAGGTCAAGAAAAGATGGCAAGAATATACAGAAAAACTTTACAAAAGAAGATCTTAATGACCTGGATAACCACGAGAGTGTGGTCATTCACCTAGAGGTGAAGATCCTGGAATATGAGGTCAAGTGGGCCTTAGGAAGTGCTGCTGTCAATAAAGCTAGTGGAGGTGGTGAAATTCCAGCAGAGCCATTTAACATCCTAAAAGATGATATTATTAAAATACTGCACTAAACATGTCAGCAAATTTGGAAAACTCAGCAGTGGTCACAGGACAGGAAAATGTCAATTTTCATCCCAATTTCCAAGTAAAGCAGTACTAAAGAATGATCAAAGTATCAAGCAGTTCTGCTCACTTCTCATGCTAGTAAGGTTATGCTCAAAATCCTTCAAGCTAGCCTTTACTAGTAGTACCTGAATTGAGAACTTTAAAATGTATAACTGGGTTTAGAAAAGGCAGAGGAATCAGAGATCAAATTGCTAATGTTTGATGGATCATAGAGAAAGCAAAATAATTCCAGAAAAGCATGTACTTCTGTTTCCTTGATTAAACTAAAGTCTTTGACTTTGTGGATAATAACGAAACTGTGAAAACCTCTTAAAGAGATGGGAATATCAGACCATCTTGTCTCCTGAGAAACCCATATGCAGGTCAAAAAGCAAAAGTTAGAACCTGACTGGTTCAGAATTGAGAATGGAGTATGACAAGGCTGTATATTGTCACCCTGCTTATTTAACTCATGCAGAACACATCATGCAAAATGCCTGACCTGATGAGTTACAAACTGGAATCAAGATTGCCAGGAGAATGATCAAAAACCTTAGTAATGCAGATGATACCACTTGAATTGCAGAAAGTGAAGAGGAACTAAAGAGCCTCTCAATGAAGTTGAAAAAGAATAGTTAAAAAGTCAGCTTAAAACTGAAACAACAACAACAAATCTAAGACCATGATATCCAGTCTTGTCACTTTATGGCAAATAGAAGGGGAAAGGGGAAAGTAGTGACAGATTTCCTCTTGGGCTTTAGAGTAACTGTGAATGGTGACTGCAGCCATGGAATTAGAAGACAATTGCTTCTTGGAAGGAAAGCTCTGACAAACCTAGATAGCATATCAAAAGCAAAACCATCACTTTGCCAGCAAAAGTCTGTATAGTCTAGACTATGGTCAATCTAGTAGTCAGCTACTGATATGAGAGTTGGACTGTAAAGGCAGAGTGCTGAAGAACTGAGGCTTTCAAACTGTGGTTCTGGAGAAGACTCTTGAGAGTCCCATGGAGAGTAAGATCAAACCAGTCAATCCTAAAGCAAATCAACTCTAAATACTCATTTAAAAGAGTAAAGCTGAAGCTGAAACTTCAATACCTTGGCCACCTGATGAGAACAGCTGACTCATTGGAAAAGACTCTGATGCTGGGAAAGCTTGAAGGCAGACAGAGAAGAGAGTGGCAGAGGATGGAATGGTTGGATGGTATCACTGATTGAATGGACTTCGGCAAACTCTGAGAGATGATGAAGGACAGGGAGGCCTGGCGTGCTGTAGTCCATGGAGTCACAAAGAGTTGGATATGATTTAGGGACTAAACAACAGTAAGAAAAAATTAGCTTGCTTTTGATACCTTATGCCATGACTATTTTGCATGAAAAGACTTCTTGGCATTACTTTTAAACTTTAGGAAGTAAAATAAATTACTTTTTTAGTAAACTGCCCTATGATATCCACTTTTTGACTTCCCTTTTCCTCTGACCTTGCTTTCTTCATGACTACCCATCTGGGTAGTTTTGATGGTTGTGTACATAATTGTGTGACCCATCTGTTCTTATACACTACAAATATCTTAAAAAAAAAAATCAGTGCTTCTAAGCAGTATTTTTATTTTGGATATGTTAATTTTTTTATACAGGGAAATGGTGTTTTTACATATTTGAGATAAATGGCACTGTAGACTGTTCCTTGCTCTGTGATTTCCTACAGAACAATCAAGCTTCAATTTACTAAAGCTTCATGAGCTCTTTTTTGTACAACATACATGTAAATGATTGTTTCTTCACTCTTCAAGCAAGTAATTAGTTTTGAGTAGATGAAATTAAGAAAGTAACATGTCAATCATATGAAAATAGTCATTTGATTTAATAGCAAGTCAAACAGCCATGTTGACTTACTGAATCATATTTCAGGATATTTTATTGACTTTTTGTAAAATGGTTCCTATCTTTAACTGCAAGACTGTTAAAAACCTGAAATCTATTAAGTAGTTAAAAAAAAAAAAAGCTTAACTATCATTTAGTGTCACCTGTGACGCCATTTCTCAAATTTCTATGGAAATGCAACCATAGAATCAGAGCAAATTTAATAGAGGAAGCATTTCATTAGTTAAAAGTGTTTTCTAGAATCCAGGGCAGATGTAATTTTAGATTTGAAATCAGAATGATGCTGCAGACAGAATTTTTCCTTCCTGACCTCCTTCTGAAAGCAGATTGCTTCAGGGGAAGCAAACCAAAATGGAAAACAAAAATGTGAAAGAAAAAATCATGTGTCAGTTTCCATAAGACAAGCAAAAATATTAAATGTAGCTTTATTTGAGTGATAAATCATTTTCATACTATTATGAAAATGCATTTTGCTTATTATAATTCTTAGAAGTTTTTCTTTTAGTATAAACTACTGCATTATCTTTCTTAATCTATTTATTTTAATTGGAAGCTACATTATAATATTGTAGTGGTTTTTGCCATACAGCCATTTCTTAAACCTATTTTTTATAAGGTATTAATGAGAATATTGAAAGTTCAAAAGAGACAACTGAGAAACTTACATTTAAAATAAACTTTAAAATATTTGTATCCCATGCTAAATTAAGCTATTCCTTACATCTTCAAATAATTTTAATTAAATGAAGATGGTATATAATTTGAGTATGTTGATACTCAGCCATTGGAACAATACACAAAAAGCATTGAGATAAAACAATCAACCCAATCCATATTTGAATGTTTGTACAAATACACTTTATTTCACTAAATCACAGGTATTAACTCAAACTGAGTCAAAAACAAATATAATCTAAGAATGTTACCATGATGTACAGAAAAATACCTTTAGAAATTCTGTAAAGAATAGTTTTTAAGTTTTCTTATTTATAGTGGTTCCTGTGTGAACTCAGATTCAAAGTGATAGTGTTTGCAAATCTTACAACCTTCCCTTCAGATAGCAATCTTCAGAATTTGGGAGAAAGAAATAAAAATCTTAGGATTTTTTGGAAATTTCTGAAATAATATTACTCAAAATAATTCTAACAGTCCTCATGCCCTTTACCAATTATTATAGATAGCTCAAACCAGTCAACCCTAAAACAAATCAACCCTGAATATTCCTTGGAAGGAACGATGCTGAAGCTAAAGCTCCAGTACTTTGGCCACCTAATGCGAAGAGCTGACTCATTGGAAAAGACACTGATGTGGGAAAGATTGAATGCAAAAAGAGAAGAGGGAAACAGAGGATAAAATGGCTAGAGAGTATCATTCACTCAATAACTTGAGCAAACTGTGGAGATAGTGGAGGACAGAGAAGGCTGGGGTGCTGCAGTTCATTGGATCACAAAGGTTGGGACACAACTTAGAGACTGAACAACAAATAGATCTAAAATAATTGTTTGATAAAAATGAAATTTTATGGTTAATTTTCTTTAGCAGCAACTATAGTTTGTAGTGAATAATCAAATTTTGGAAATTACTAGGAAAATCCTTACTGGATTGTATTTGAATAACAACATAAGGATCAGCAGCAAGGTTCACAGTACTACAGGGAATCACATGCTGAAGTTGACATTTTCAGGATTTTGTTTTTTAAATTTGGTGTTTTTGAATACTCTATTTACAAGAATAACTCACCATTAGCCAAAGATAAGACTATTTTGTTGTTGTTCAGTCACTAAATTGTGTTTGACTCTTTGAGATCCCATGGATCACATCATGGCAGACTTCCCTGTCCTTCACTGTCTTCCGGAGTTTGCTCAAACTCATGTCCATTGAGTCGGTGATGCCATCCAACCATCTCATCCTGTCATCCACTTTTCTTGTCCTCAATCTTTCCCAGCATCAGGGTCTTTTCTAATGAATCAGCTCTTTGCATCATGTGGCCAAACTATCAGCGCTTCAGCAACAATCCTTCCAATGAATATTCAGGGTTGATTTCCTTTAGGGTTGACTGGTTTGATCTCCTTGAAGTCCAAGGGACTCTCAAGAGTCTTCTCCAGCACCACAGTTTGAAAATCAATTATTTGGCACTCAGTCTACTTTATGGTTCAACTTTCACATCTGTATATGACTACTGGAAAAAAACACATCTTTGACTATACAGACCTTTGTGAGCAAAGTGATGTCTCTTCTTTTTAATATGTTGTCTACATTTGTCATAGCTTCCTTCCAAGGAGCAATTGTCTTTTAATTTCTAGACTGTAGTCACCATCCATAGTGACTTTAAATCCTAAGAAAATAAAATTTGTCACTGTTTCCGTTTTTTCCCCATCTATTTGCCACAATGTGATAGGATCATATGCCATGATCTTAATTTTTTGAATGTTGAGTTTTAAGCCAGCTTTTTCACTCTCATCTTTCACCTTCATCAAGAGGCTCTTTAGTTCCTCTTCACTTTCTAGCATTAGGGTGATAGCATATGTATATCTGAGGTCTTTGATATTTCTCTCAGCAATCTTGATTCCATCTTGTGCTTCCTCCAGCCCAGCGTTTCTCATGATGTACTCTGCATATGAGTTAAATAAGCAGGGTGACAATACACAACTTTGACATACTCCTTTCCCAATTTTTAACCAGTCTGTGGTTCCTTGTCTATGGCCACAGGTGAAGATAAGGCTTAGTGCTGAGGTCGTGACTGACCCTCTCCTTCTTGTGAAATGGTAACGCTAATCTTGGACTCTACAAATTAGCTTTTCTTCTTTCAAATCAATAATACCTCTATGTTAATCTTTAACCTTCTATTCTTACAATATAAATGCTTTCCTGATTTCTCAACTAAAGTTTCCTTCCAAGATTCAGAAAAAAAAAAAAATATAGATATATGTATATATATATATATACATATATATATATTTCCTAAAAAATACTAGGAAGGAAATCTACAAGGAAACAGCATAAGTTAATATGAATATATATTCTCTATTTTAATATATCAATTATGCATACTGGCTTAAGCTAAGGCAAAGGACAGGATTCCCAGCTGAGGCTAGTGGTAAAAACCTGCCAGTAAGTGTAGGAAATGTAAAAAATATGGGGTCAATCCTTAGGTCAAGGAGATCCCTTAGAAGAGGGCATGGAAACCCACTCCAGTATCCTTGCCTGGAGAATCCCATGGATGGAAGAGCCTGGTGGGTTACAGTTCATAGGCTCGCAAAGAGTTGGGCATGACTGAAGTAAGTTACCACAAAGAAAAGTATATTTTCCTTTTTAACAACAAACATCTTTAGTTACCTTTCTTCAGACTACTTTGTTAAAACACACAATGCATATATCTCTTAAGGTGAGTGTGAAAAGGTAACCTAGCAGGACTGGATTCTGTCACAATCAAAGGAAAATCAAAAAGGTCAGAAGATAGATAAATAGATGGATAAGTGTCATATACTAATATAATGAACTTTGTTATTATTTAATTTTAATTTTGTATTCCATCATTCAATACTAAAGGTATCTTTTTATTGAGATACTTTTATTAACAATTACTAAAAAAAAAACAAAACCTACCTGTGATGCTATGTATTTAAAAAGCAAATTAAAAATGTCAATATATACTACATGAAATAAGATTCTAAGCAAAATTTAAATGAATGATTACAGTGCTTCAATCATAACTTGAGCTTTCTCGCATTAATTTTCTAGCTAATCAATCCTTCCAGTTCCTGTTGTCCCCTAAAAAACATCACATTTTAAGAACTAGGTGAAAGTCCACATTTGGGAAGACTGTTCCAACCTGTGGTGATTTATCTATCCTGAATCCTATATCCCTTTGGGGCTTGTAGCCTTAAACATTTTATAAGGCTTGTATTATAACCAAAATTTAACAAAATTTCAGGGACCTAAATTAATTTCTGATATGTTTATATCATTTACCATGGTATTTAACATAGATTTAGAAGAAGAACTCCAAAAGGATTAGTTAATAGAGTTTGTAATAGGCTATAGTTTATTTATAACTTACATAAAGTACTTTTGATGCTTTTATACAATGTTGACAAAAACTTAACAAAAAAACATAGGCTCTAGCAATCAAAATTAGAAAGATTTCAATTTAATTGGCTGTCCATTCTCCTACTCTTCTTTTTTCTTCTTCTAATATAGAAACCATGCCAACATTTTATTGAATGTGCTTTTATTCCATAAAATTTGTATGCTTCCACCTTTACATTGGATACTTAAAATGTTCACTCTCCATTCTTATAATTTTGCAAAATTGCAGAATACCTGAGTTGCCTTTGTAGTAAAGTAAAATATAAATTTCATGATATAGGGTTATTAAAAAATGACAGCCATTTAGTTGTTTGTAAGCTCTGTCAGCTTACAAGGAATTGGCTCTCACTGTATCTCAATGAGTTATGTAGGCTTCACTTTTATTATATATGATTGACTGTGGGGTTTTATATTGTATAAAATAGCTGTCACAGCTGCTCAAAATCGGTATAAATCAAGAGTTTTCCCTCTCAGTAGCTCTGTGAGAACCTAATTTACTCTGGAAGGCAGTAAGTCTTTGCAGAGAAAGATTCGCCCCTGGTAAAAAGTGGGAAGCAACACAAGTAGATGTGTAACACATATCTACCCATAAGCGTTTCTCTTCCTTTTATGCATCAGAACTTGAAACAAGTGAGTTGTCAATTTATGTCCTCTAAATAAATGTTTTACTCCTTCTAAAACACATATTCAATTAAAAAAATACACAAAAGACATAATGACTAGTGTTTGTTAATAGCTTTATTGAAATATAATTTACATATATAAAAAAGTGTACAACAAAATATTATAAAGAATGTTGGAAAACCATTTTGGTGGAAGAATAATCTTGGTGCAAACTTTCAAGATAAATCTCTTCAAATAATACCACCAAACAGCTATCTACCTGACACACACAGAAGAAACTTTTTACTGCATACTATGTCCAACTATATCAGTTCTCATAGATTTTTAAAAACTTTCTTTAACTGAACAAACACTACATTATTTATTTCACATTATTGTTAGAATTAGAATTATTTAACAAATGTGGAAATGCATTGAGTAGTGTTATGCAAATGTATTATCATAGTAAATAATGCTTTTTCCATGCTTTATCCAAGACTAATAAATTTAAAACCTTTGTAAACACAGAAAATACAGCATCTCATATAAAACTCCCAGGAGTAAATCAAAGAGAATATATACAGAGAATATGTTTCTGAGGATGAAACAGAGCTAAACAAAACCAATTTCAATATATAGGTTCAAATACACAAAATATCTATGAAAAAACTTCACAATATTATGAACCATAGAAATAACCATAACCATAACATTTTTTTCCATTCTAATTCAACTAAATTAAGGAACTAGCACCAAATCTGTAATTACTTTGGAGCCATAAAAGTATTCATTCTTTGCACATAGTATTATTAGATTGCTTCCCTGACTCACTGAAATTTAAGCCAAAGTTAAGAAGAACAGAATACATGATTCAATAATTGAATTTTCCCCATTGACACTATCTCTTCATCAGTATTATGGTAATAACTCAAAAGGTGTTGTTTTCAAGCATTTTCAAGTATTTTCAAACTTACTAATACATTCAGACATACCCATATGATTTAAAATATTTACTAGAAGTCCTCAAAGCAAATTATGTTTTAAAAAAAATCATTGTATTATTTAAAATAACTTGATAACTTGTTTTTATGAATCATTGTATACACTCCAGGAATACTTCAAGAAAGAGTGAATTCATGAAGATCTGAGGGTAAGGATCAATCAAGACCTGGAGTTTAAGAACATTGACTTACTGAACACAAATGATTCTCCTTTACTGATAATGTGGCAAACAAAACTTAGAAATGTTTATGTCTTCATCATCTGGGAATTTACTCCCACCTACTAAGTGGAAGACCAACACACATGCATAAGGAGATTTCATTTTGAGTGACCTATCCTATATTATATCTTTAAAGCATGATTCATTAATACTGATGTCATTATAACTTTGCAATATTTTGAGAAAGTTGATATTTAATAGAAGTATTAACTAAGTTGGGTTTTTCAGGTGACGCTAGCGGTAAAGAACCAGCTTGACAATGCAGGAGATATAAGGAATGTGGGTTTGATCCCTAAGTGGTGAAAATCCCCTGGAGGAGGGCATGGCAACCCATTCCAATATTCTTGCCTGGAGAACCCCTTGGAAAGAGGAGCCTGGTGGGCTACAATCCATAAGGTTGCAAACAGTCAGACACGACTGAAGTGACTTAGCAGCAGCAGCAGCAGCATTAAATTGTGAAGAAGAGTTATATGCTTGTTTCGTTATCCTATATAATAAAACAATTGATAGAGAAATTGGCCAGCAAGATGTCAGAGTAGAAAGATAATGAGTCCACTTCTTAAAAGAAAAAAAAAAAAATCACAACCAACTGCTGAACAACCATTGACCACCCCCGCTTCAAAAAAAGAAAAAAAAGTGCTGGAACCTATCAAAAAGGTATCTTACATCCAAAGAAAAAGAGAAGCCACAATGAGATAGCAGGATGGGCAAAATTGTGATAAAGTCTAATTTCATACCCACCAGGTGAGTGATCCACAAACTGGAAAATATTTATACCACAGATGTTCTTCCACAGGAATAGAAGTTCAGAGCCCTCCGTTAGGATTCCCAGTCTAGTGGTCTGGCAATGGAGGGGGAACCCTCATAGTATCTGGCTTTGAAGCCAATGTTTTTGTTTTTCTTTTTAATATATATATATATATATTATATTTATATATATATTATATATATTTAATATATATATATGATGTATAGTTGATGTACAGTGTTTCAGAAGCACAACAAGGTGACTTAGTTATACATATACACATATATTATTTCTGAAATTATTTTCCATTATAGGTTATTACAAGATGTTGGCTACAGTTCCCTATGCTGTACAGTAAACTTTTGTTGCTTGTTGCATATCTCTTTTTTATTAGAAATCTAGCATTCTATTCATGGTAATTCAAACAAGTGGAATAAAATGTCATAAAATTTTTAGTTAGGCAAAAATACATAAGTTTTCTAAAATATATGTATTATACATATTATTTATATATGTATGCAAAAACTTTTCTACTATGCTTGATAATGCTTTGAGAAAGAAGATTAAAAAAAGAAGAGATGAAGAAACCGGAAAACATAAACTAAGAGAAATGGGAGCATTGAATGTGAAACAGAAAAAGTGAAACAGACTAGATGAAAGTAAAAGATAATATAGTCCAGTTGTTTTTGAAATATGGCTGCTCATTAGAAACATATCTGGAGCTCCAGAGGAAAAAAAAGCAATATCTGGCATTTTTATTTTTCAAAAAATGTCAAGACAATTCTGATATGCATCTGGATTTTAAAAAGTAATTACAGGCTTTTCTATTAAATGATTGTTTTCATGATAGAGAGTTCTATTGTTTTCCTGTTGACCAGTCATGACACAATGTTATTAAGTAATAGCTACATAATCACAATAGTAAAGGATGTTTATCAGTTTTCACACACACAAAAAAGAGTATTTCACAATCAACAACCAGATAAAAGTAAAAGATCATTACAATTGTAAGCCATAATGGGAACATGATTAACCTAACAATATAAAATAATTACATACAATTTGGAGGGTCTAACAGAGTGATGAGGCAAGTGGAATTGCATCCTTGCACATGTTTTCATACCCCACCCCCCCCAAGCCAGTCTATGTCTTTTGGTTGGTACATTTAATCCATATCCATTTACATTTAAGGCAATTATCAATATGTATGATCCTATTACCATTTTTCTTAATTCTTTGGGGTTTATTTCCTGTAGGTCATTCCCTTCTTTTGTATTTCCTGCCTAGAGATGTTTCTTCAGCATTTGCTGCTAACGTTATTCAGTGGTGCTGCATTCTCTTACCTTTTGCTTGTCTGGAAAGCTTTTGGTTTCCCCATTAAATTGAAGGAGCATCTTGCTGCGTAGAGTATTCTTGATTGTAGGCTCTTCTCTTTCTTCACTTTAAAGGTATCATACCATTACCTTCTGGTCCATAGAGTTTCTGTTGAGAAACCAGCTGATAACCTGATGGGAGTTCCCTTGTTTGTTATTTGTCATTTTTCCCTTGTTGCTTTAAATATTTTATCTCTATCTTTAATTATTGTCAGTGTGATTACTATGTCTCTTGGTGTGTTCCTCCTTGGGTTTCTCCTGCCTGGGACTCTCTGTGCTTCCTGTACTTGTTTGACTATTTCCTTCCCCATGTTCAGGAAGTTTTTGACTAGGCCACCACTAGAAACAAGAAAATTGCAAATGTAAAAGCTCATTAGTAAAGGCAAACATAAAGTAAATGTAGGAAATCACGTGCATACAAATATGATATCAAAACCAGCAGTTGTGAGAAGATGCGAATACAAATGCAAGATATTGGAAATGCATTTGAAACTAAAAGAACAGCAACTAAAACAGTCTTATTTGACTGCTATATCGAAACCTCATGGTAACTGTAAAATTTAAATCTACAATATATATATATACACCATTAAAAGGAATATAAATGCAACACAAGTTAATCATGACAAGAGAAGAAAACAGAAAAGAAAAAGAAGAGAAAATACTGACAAAAAGGAAGTGCTTGCAGGTGGCAGGGGACTTGGTGAGTCAGATTCTCTGAGCTCACACCCCACCCCCACCCCCATTATCCATCTTGCCTGGTTCTGCAGCATTGCAACATCTGCTAGGAAAACTCCAGTTTTGTTCTCTGCACAAAGCCTTTAATGGTTCCCTCCCCAAGCCCTCCAGATTTACCCACAGAACTAAAGAATGTTTTCTTTCTGGAAATGAAGAGTCTGGCCTCATAAACTACCTGTCATGAGTGCCCTCCTGCCAGCCAAGCTGGAATTATTCCTCCTGACTCTGTGCCTTTTCAGTCTCCCTTCCCCAGCCCGCACCCTGGTGGAACCCATTGGTGCCACTTTCATGGATACCTCCTCTGTTGGTTTCACCAACTGCAGTGCTGTGCACACACATGGACCTTCCTCTTGCTTGACTTCTGATTTGTGAGAACTTCAAAGCAGGAACCATCATTGCTATCTTTATTCCCTGGCATATCCGCAAGAACGGACCTGGAGATGCTCATGAGAGAGTCGATTCCTAGGCAGGTTGATTAGAAGTCCAGGGTCCCCGGGGAGGAGAAAGGGGTCTGGGGCTCTTGAAGTGGAGATAGGGGTATGGGATTATCAAGGAGGAGAAAAGGATAAACTTTTTTTTTTTCCCCCCCTACATTCCTTAGTCTTAGTCACAAAAAAACTTTTTTTTTTCTTTAAGTCCATAACTGATGATTACACAACAAGCAACTCAGTTTAAACTCTGTACTAAGGATTATATAACAACAATGTTTCCTGCTTGAGGACATTTTCTGCTTCCTGAAAGTTCAGTTCAGTTCAGTTGCTCAGTTGTGTCCGACCCTGTGACACCATGGATTGCAGCAGGCCAGGCCTCCCTGTCTATCACCAACTACCAGAGTTTATTCAAACTCATGTCCATTGAGTTGGTGATGGCATCCAACCATCTCATTCTCTGTTGTCCCCTTCTCCTTCCACCTTCAATCTCTCCTATCATCAGGGTCTTTTCAATAGAGTCAGCTCTTCACATCAAGTGGCCAAAGTACTGGAGTTTCAGCTTCAGCATCAGTTCTTCCAATCAACATTCAGGACTGATCTCCTTTAGGATGGACTGGTTGGATCTCCTTGCAGTCCAAGGGACTCTCAAGAGTCTTCTCCAAGGCCACAGTTCAAAAGCATCAATTCTTCCGTGCTCAGCTTTCTTTATAGTCCAACTCTCACATCCTTACATGGCTACTTCAAAAACCATAGCCTTGACTAGATGGACCTTTGTTGGCAAAGTAATGTCTCTGCTTTTTAATATGCTGTCTAGGTTGGTCAAACTTTTCTTCCAAGGAGTAAGCATTTTTTTTTTTTTTTTTTTTTAAATTTCATGGCTGCAGTCACCATCTGCAGTGATTTTGGAGCCCCCAAAAATAAAGTCTGCCACTATTTCCATTGTCTTTCCATCTATTTGCCATGAAATGAGGGAAGGGATGCCATGATCTTTGTTTTTTGAATGTTGAGCTTTAAGCCAGCTTTTCTACTCTCCTCTTTCAGTTTCCTCATGAGGCTCTTTAGTTCTTCTTCACTTTCTACCATAAGGGTGGTGTCATCTGCATATCTGAGGTTACTGATATTTCTCCTGGAAATCTTGATTCCAGTTTGTGTTTCATGCAGCCTGGCATTTCACATGATGTACTCTGCATATAAGTTAAATAAGCAGGGTGACAGTATACAGCATTGACATACACCTTTCCCGATTTGGAACTGGTCTTCGTTCTGTGTCTGGTTCTAATTGTTGTTTCTTGACCTGCATACAAATTTCTCAGGAGGCAGGCCAGGTGGTCTGGTATTCCCGTCTCTGAAAGAATTTTCCACAGTTTGTTGTGATCTACACAATCAAAGGCTTTGGCATAATCAATAAAGCAGAAATAGATATTTCTCTGGTATTCTCTTGCTTTATTGATGATCCGAAAAAGATGTTGGCAATTTGATCTCTGGTTCTTCTGCCATTTCTAAATCTAGCTTGAACATCTGCAAATTCATGGTTCCTGTCTGTTGAAGCCTGGCTTGGAGAATTTTGAGCATTACTTTACTAGTGTGTGAGATGAGTGCAATTGTGTGGTAGTTTAAGCATTCTTCGGCATTGCCTTTCTTAGGGATTGGAATGAAAATTGATCTTTTCCAGTCCTGTGGCCACTGGTGAGTTTTCCAAATTTGCTGGCATATTGAGTGCAGCATCATCACAGCATCATCTTTTAGGATTTGAAATAGCTCAACTAGAATTCCATCACCTCCACTAACTTTGAAAACCTTCCTGAAAACCTGCTGGCTAATCCTGTTATCTTAAAATGCAAATTATGGTAGTGGGTCTAGTAAGATCTTTACAACCTTGAGACATTCTTTTGATTTCTTGTAATAACATTAAAGTATATAACTCCCTTGCTAACACTAGTGAGGGGGTCATTCTCTGTCCCCCTTCTGATGTCTATATCAGAAGCTTTCTTTGCCCCTTTTCTTACTTTAATAAAACTCTACTACACAAAAGCTCTTGAGTGATCAAGTCTGGTTCCTGGTCCCCAAGCTAAATCTTCTTCTTCAGAGATCACAAATCTGACATAATTTTCCATAAGCTATCACTCACAGCCTAGGGGGAAGGGAACAGAAATAACCAGCCGGTGGAGAACAGAGCAGATATAGAGGAAATATTCCAGGCATTTGGAGACAGTTGGAAACTATTCATGCTGATTATCATGGCTTTGAAGTCTCAGCTGAATTGTTACAATTGCATATTCTTTGTCCTGTATAATAGCTGCCACACTGTGGATTGTTTGGTGAGGTGTGAAAACAAGTCTGAAGAATCTGAGGAGCCATGGCAAGTGAGCCACAGTAATGACTGATTTGGGGGAAATTAACACTAGACATTTGTCATGATGGCACTAATTAACTATTTTATTTTGTAGCAGAATCATTTGTCTCTATGTGTGGTGTTAATACGCATGTACTTCAGTGGCGGAAAAAGTTGAAAATTCCAAAATCCTTTTTACTTCCTTATTTGAGAGACTGAATGAGTAGGGTGTGTGTGTGGTTGTGTGCATGTGATGCATTTATAACATTATTTTGAAAAAGTAATTGTCTATGTCACATCTATGTAGATATTCACTAGATATAGACAAATTGAATGTTTTCATTTGCTGACAAAGGTAGGATTCATGAAACTCAGGCATCAACCTGTAGATTGTATGACGGGACCACTTGAAGCATTATGAAGTGTATTTTTGTTGCTCCTAGTACTTCTGTCTCAGGTTCACAGTCTCATTCTTCAATGTTTATTAAAATCTTGTGCCTGAAAGTTTATTTTGCTTAATTATCAAGTAGACATGCATGTTTATGTTTATGTACAATACTTGCTGTAAAGTTTTTTTTGTTTGTTTGTTTGCTCTCTCAAAAATCACTGTATTTAAGTAAAAGTAATGAAGGTCAGTGATGCAAAAAATAGATGGATATAATTTATATTTACTTAAGATAATTCCATCCAAAGGCAGCAGACTACACACTCTTCTCAAATGCACAAGAAATATTCTCCATGATTGATCACATGCTGTATCACAAAATGAGCCTCAGTAAATTTAAGAAAACTAAAAGCATATCAAGCATCTTTTCCAACTATAACACTTTGAGATTAAAAGTCAACTATAAGAGAAAAAAATCTTAAAAAAAAAAAAGAATAAAAAACAAGGAAGCTAAACAATAGGTTACTAAACAACCAATGGATCATTGAAGAATCAAACAGAAAATCAAAAAATACCTAGAGAAAAATGACAGCATGTCATTAGGAAATGAGTTGAACACAGCAAAAAATAAATAAATAAAAAGAAAAAAAAAAGGAAAAAGAAAATCTAAGAGAGCAGTCTATAACATTACAATCTTACTTCAGAAAATAAGAAGAATCACAAATAACCTAAATTTATACCTGAAGCAATTAGAAAAAGAAGAACAAATAAAACCCAGAGTTAGTAGAATGAAAGAAACCATACAGATCAGAGAGCAGAAACAAATAGAAACAAAGATCACAATATAAAATATGAATCAAATGAAAAGCTGCTTAAATATTTGGCCAGACTCATCAAGAAAAAAAGGAATATGGCTCAAATCAATAAAATTAGAAATAAAAGGGAAGTTACATCAGACATCACAGAAAGACTGTAATAGATTATTATAAGCAAATATATGCCAATATAATGGACAACCTGAAAGTAAAGGACTAATTATTATGTGCAGCCTCCAAAGACTAAACTAGGAAGAAACCGAAAATCTGAACAGAATAACCACAAGCAGTGAAATTGAATCTGTGATGTAAAAACTCCCAACAAACAAAAGTCCAGGACCAGATGGTTTCACAGGCAAATTCTATCAAACATTTAGAAAAGAGTTAACACCTATCGTTCTGAACTGGTTTTAAAAATGTTGAAGAGGAAGACACACTCATCTTATTGTATGAGGCCACCCTCACCTCGATACTGAAACCAGAAAAATAAACCATAAAACAAGAAAATTACAGCCCAATATCATTCATGAATATAGATGCAAATATACCAGCAACCCAAATCCAACAATACATTAAAAAGATCACACACTGAGATTTATCCTAGGGATGCAAGGATTCTTCAAAATCCTCAAATCAAACCATGTGATACCAACAAATTGAAAAATAAAAGCAAATGATTATCTCAATAGAGGCAGGAGGAACTTTAGACAAAGTTCAACATCCATTTATAATAAAAGTTATCTGGAATACAGGCACATAGTGAACATTCTTCAACACAGAAATTTAAAAAAGCAAACAATTTGAATGAGTATATTGGTGAAATTCAATTTCCTTTCTTCTCTCTCTCTCTCTTTTTTTTTCCCCCTTAAATAAATTTGACTTGTAATACCAGGTAAGTTTAAGGTGTATGGCCTGTTACTTTATTTTGTTTGTATGTTGTAATTGATTTTCCATGTAGCAATATATATTATAAATTTATAGTACTGTATTTAAAAAAAAATGATTGATACAAGTATATGTAAACTTTTAATTTCTATAATAGCATTGTGAAGAAGTTAAGCATGAGGAATGAGGGGTGGCCTAGCCAGAAATGATGCAAGCCAATATCTACATCCCATTCCACACACACCCAGGAAAGCTCACAGATACACTACAAAATAACCTCGGAGACTTTTTTAAATTTTGCACTTGTGCCCTAGGCACATGGAGAAGGAAATGGCAACCTGCTCCAGTATTCTTGCCTGGAGAATTCCATGGACAGAGGAGACTGGTGGGCTACAGTTCATGGGGTCACAGAGTCGGACTCAACCAAGTGACTAAGCCTAGGCACACAGTGGATGCAAATTAACCACAGGGGCTTCCTCAAGTAACCTTAGGCAGCTAGGAATCTATTAAGAGTTCATAAATATTCTAAACATATATACATCTGATTATAACAGACTGAATTATTGGAAGAGATGGACAGTAGAGCCTGTTTTTATATAACCTGTAACTACTAATTGGCCTTGAGTGTATGCCCATTTGCATCCCCTGTCCTGATTTATGTTAGGTGAAACACTATTTTGCGCAGGGCAAAATCAAAAGAGATGAGAAGTATAAAAAGGCGGAAGCCAAGAGAGATCATTACAATTCCTTTGGGGTTGGCCTACTCCCATGTCTTGGGAGGGTCTGTTGAATAAGCTTCTGTCTGCTTGAGCTGTAACTAAACTGTAACTTGTCTGTTGTTTTAAACCCTTTAGTTCATCATACCTAATATTTATTGCAATGAGACAAGAACTGAGGAAGAGAAATAAACTGACCTGAGAGTATAACTATTTAAAATCTTACTTGATACATTTGAAAAATAGCATCTTTAAAATCATGTTTGAAAACTTTGCAGATACAGAGGACAGACAAAAAGTGAAAATTTATTCATAATAGCATCATTCATGGATAACCACAATTAACTCTTAAGATGGTCTTCCTTTTTTTTTTTTTAATCATATATGGTTTGTGTGTATATGAGCATATAGTTAGGTTTACAATTTTGTATTTACTTTTTCCTTAAAAACATTGGTGCTTTCTCTGATATTAAATATATTTCTAAAACCTCAGTTTATATATTAACTGTATGAATTCTGTGAATATCTCATAATATTACACTTAGTGAATTCTTTAGAATTATATTTATGTAGTTTTTTAAAGTTTTTACTTAATAATGCTATAATAGATACAAGTCTTGCTTAATCTTTAACAATCTGTAAGAATGATACTCTTATTTGATCAATAAAATCACCCTTTAAAATTTCTGTTATATTTTATTTTGATTGAAATCCAGAAAGTTTTCACAACTTTATAGTTTTACCTGCAGGTATATTTCTACATACGTTTGCCAACTTTGAAGATTCTCACATCTCTATTTTTTGTTAATTTACTTGATTCAAAATATTTAAAGGCATGTCATTATTTTGCTAAATTATATTTCTCTAGCTGAATGGTTAAGAATATTGTGTTTTGGAATCAGTCAAACCTAGATTGGTGACCAAGCTCTACCACTCAATCACTTTGGGAAATTTAGTTGTTTTCAAAGCAAACTTTGCAATAATACTTGCCTCCTGTTTCTGCTATGATATGTAATGGTATAACTTACTGTATCAGCTGGCATGTATTAAGTACTTAAAAATGATAGAACTTACTTTGATGTCACTGTTACTCTAAAATTGATTTGAATTTCAGTTTATGTTTATTGAAGATTTATTTATTTACAAATTTCATGTCTAATTTTAAGCCATTTTATTTATTTATTTATTTTGGATCTACTGTTTCAGCCCTTTATTGAAGGATGCTGTTGCCTGAAAAACAGTGTACTTATTGCTATCTATAAATCTCTTTAAAATCTGTTAAATGCAAAATATAGAAATCTATAAAATACACACACACATACATACACAGTAAAAGCAAATTCATGACCTGAGTCAAAAAGTGCATTTTTTTTTTAATAAAGCTTAAAAACTAAGTTAATATACAGATACCAGAAATCCTTTTCACTATACCTAATCTATAAGACATTTTAAAAATGAGAAGTCTCTTTTTACTGATTTTTTTTTTCACTTTTGTGATGTATTAAACCTTTTCAACATCACATCTGGTACAACCATCTTATTCCCATTTGTCTTTATTCTTTTAATGTGACATGATAATTTCTGAAATTCAAAGTTTTCTGATTTTGTTTAACAAAATGAATTTCTAAAACTGATTATTCCTTTGCTATACACTTGAAAAGGTTTTTGCCACATGAATAACAGCTATTTACATTGTTACCAAACTAAACTTGGGTCCTCTCACCCGTGTGCCGCAAAGCCAATCTACAGATACCAGGTTATGGTGAAGGAAAGTGCATCATTTATTGCACATGCCAAATAAGAAATATGCTCAAAAGCTCCAACTCTCTGATGGGTTTCAGGGAAGGAGTTTTAAAGGCAACATGAAGGAGAGTGTCACTGGGTCCCTGATCAACTCATGCACAATTATCTGATTGTTGATTGTAACAGATATCACAGGGGTTAACAACATCATTCCTCAGACTCTGGCTGGTTTGGGGGCTATGTGCTAATCCTCATCACGTAGTTAATTTCCCTCAGCTGGTGGGGATTTTAGTATCCATAAAACAACTCAAGGATATTCATCAGACATTGTTACCTGTGTCTTTCAGGGAATAACTAAAGATTCTGTGACTATATAAGACTGACTTCCTATTTAAATTGTTATCTGTTCTCCTGGCCCAACTGCTATTTTTTTTCTTATTCCATGTTCACATTCTTTCAATAATTAACTCTTTAGGAGGCTTTTGTGATTCAGAGGAGGCCTGTGAAACCAAGCATTTCTTCAGATAAGAGGCAGACAGGGGACATGGTGGAGGATTTGTCCCAAGAAAGCTCCATGGGGTCCTGCTTGATTACAATATCAACCCAAGACATCTGATTAAATATTTTTATGTGCTAAGAAATCTAGGATCCAGCAAGATGTACAGGTTTAGAATCTACATATTTATCAGAATTTCTAAAAGAAGTCCCCAAACATATTCAATTATATAATACAGTTGTGCATGAAAATAATAAAAACATTAATCAAAATAGACACAAATACCTACTGAATGAAAAAGTTCAGGAACATTGGAATAGAAAAGCCCCATAGAGATTAAGCAAAAGGTCAAAGGATACAATGCAAAATTTATAAATATTAAAGAAAATTTCACATTAAAAAAAGCTATATGTAAATTTCATATATCTGTATTAGTCTGATTTTCTCTGGTGGCTCAGATGATAAAGAATCCACCTGCAAGGTGGGAGACCTGGGTTCAATCCCTGGTTTGGGAAGATCCCCGGAAGAGGGTATGGCAATCCATTGCAATATTTTTGCCTTGGAGAATACCCATGGACAGAGGAGCCTGATGGGCTACAATCCATGGGGTTGCAGAGTTAGACAAGACTGAAAGACTAACTACCCAAGATGATGTGATTACTTTTAATCTCTAGAATTTAAAAATAAGTTCTATAGTAATAAAATGACTCATAAAACTTTGAATGGATGTTTTATAGGTTAGTCTTATAGTTCCTTTCTTTAAGAGCATGTATTCAAAAGAGTTAATTTGTGATTTCTTTCTTTTTGATTAAATTTTACTCTAACAAACAGAAGTTCTAGAATAAAAATATATTTATGGTACATTTAAAATTTTTAAACTTTGTGTGTACTGGACATATGAAAACACGCTTCTTTCAAGTTACTGATAATAGAGTCAACCACTATAGAGAGACATTTCAGAAAATACTCTAACAGACCTCAAGAGATTACTGGATTGTTGACCTTCATCACTTCTGAGTCACAGTGTCCTATCTAGACCTTCAAATAGTTGCCTTTTAGTTTAGCCTTGAAACATCACGTAGAAAACATTTTTCATATAGACCTAAGCAGGAGGACTCAAAAGTAATCTTTTTCTTCTTATTTTTGATACATATACAGCAAAAATTTAAGAAGAAAATACAGCAACTTCTTTTATAATGCCCCTAATAAAGTGATTTTATAATTATTAGGTGACACTTTATGTGACTATTATTCCATAGATATTTCCTGCATATGGTGATAAGAGTGTATATTACTGGAAAGACTTAGCTCCATCTCTATTAATCATAAAGTTTTATTGGGATTACTGCTGAATGGTTAATAATATAAGAACTTTTCTCTTTATAAATGTAAGGTAATTAAGTTGAAATAATCACTGTTAGCATTAAAGCACTCGCAGAATTGCCTGGAAAAAACTGCTTTGCAGCTAACAAAATACTTATAGCCAGACATTTTTGTATGCTTATTATGTAAGTACTTTTCTAACTGCTTTACCTGTATTGAATCATTTAATCTTTACACCAAATCCAAGAGAGAGGGCAGTATGTTATCTCCAGTTTATAGGTAAGAAAGTTAGCTACACAGGGGATAAATAGCTGCTCTGAATGCACATAGCTAGTATGAAAGAGCTTAGATTTGAATTTAGCAGAGCGACTTCAAATTTTATGCTTCTGGCCTCTTACAATTCTGACTCTTAAAAAAAAAAAAATTAGAAGAAACACTTTCATATACTTCATTTAAAGCAGATCCTCATGTTAAGGTGACAGATAACATCTACAAATAGTAGATCAACATCACCTATGTTAGGCTGCAAGACAAATTTAACTTTGAACAATTGTGACCCCATGGACGGTAGCCCACAAGAATCCTCTGTCCACGGAAGTCTCCAGGCAAGAATATTGAAGTGGGTTGCCATTTCCTTCTCCAGGGGATCTTCCCAACCCATGGATCGAACCCAGGTCTCCCGCATTGCAGGCAGACTCTTCACCAACTGAACCACCAGGGTAGTCACTCACTTTGAAAGTAAGACTCAAATATGCAAGCTAGAAGATTGTCTAGGACTTGTAAGATGTTTTGCATTTCAAAATAAGGAGAGGATTAAGGCAACTGTTGAAAAATATAATAAATAAGGGAATGAGAAAATTTAATTAAATTGACCATTACATCAATCACTTTGGGCAAGAATCCCTTAGTAGACACGGACTAGCCTTCATAGTCAAGAAAAGAGTTAGAAATGCAGTACTTGGGTTCAACCACAAAAATAATAAAATGATCACAGGTCATTTCCAAGGCAAACCATTCAACATCACAGTAATCCAAGTCTATGCCCCAACCACTATGTCAGAAGAAACTGAAGTTGAACATGTTTATGAAGAGCTAAAAGACCTTCTAGAACTAACACCCCAAAAGATATCCTCTTCATCAGAGGGGATTGAAATGAAAAAGAAGGAAGTCAAGAGATACCTGGAGTAATGGCCAAGTTTGGCCTTGGAGTACAAAATGAGACAGGATAAAGTTTAACAGTTTTGCCAAGAGAACACTCTGGTCATAGCAAACACCCTCTTCCAACAACACAAGAGGCAATTCTACACATGAACACAACCACATGATCAATACCAAAATCGGACTGACTATATTCATTGAAGCCAAAGACGAGAACCTCTTAAGAGTCAACAAAGACAAGACCTGGAGCTGTGGCTCATACCAGAGCTCCTTATTGCAAAATTCATAATTAAATTGAAGAAAGTAGGGAAAACCAACTAGGTAATTCAGATATGTTGCTGCTGCAGCTAAGTCGCTTCAGTCGTATCCAATTCTGTGCGGCCCCATAGATGGCAGCTCACCAGGCTCCCCCATCTCTGGGATTCTCCAGGCAAGAACACTGGAGTGGGTTGCCATTTCCTTCTCCAATGTATGAAAGTGAAAAGTGAAAGTGAAGTCGCTCAGTCTGTCTGACTCTTTGTGACCCCATGGACTGTAGCCCACCAGGCTCCTCTGTCCATAGGATTCTCCAGGCAAGAGTACTGGAGTGGGGTGCCATTGCCTTCTCTGATTCAGATATGACCTAAATCAAATCCGTTATGATTATACATTGGAAGTGACAAATATATTCAAGGGATTAGATCAGAGTGCCTGAGGAACTATGGATGTGATGGAATTCCTGTTGAACTATTTAAAATACTAAAACATGATGCTGTGACAATGCTGCAATCAATATGCCAGCAAATTGGGAAAACTCAGCAATGGTCACTGGACTGGAAAATGTCAGTTTTCATTAAAATTCCAAAGAGGGGCAATGCCAAAGAAAGTTCAAACTACCATTCAGCTCTGTTCATTTCACATGCTAGCAAGGTAATGCTCAAAATCCTTCAAGCTAAATTCCAACAGTACATGAATCAAGAAATTTCAGAGGTACAAACTGGATTTAGAAAAGGCAGAGGAACTAGGGATCAAATTACCAACATTCACCAAATCATAGAAAAAGCAAGGGAATTCCAGGGGGTGGGGGGTGGGAGCGGGGAATTCAAGAGGATACTACCCTGATTGCAAAAGGAACAGTTCAATTCAGTTCAATCGCTCAGTCATGTCCGACTGATTGCGACCCCATGAATTGCAGCATGCCAGGCCTCCCGGTCCATCACCAGCTGCAGGAGTTTACTCAAACTCACGCCCTTGGAGTTGGTGATGCCATCCAGCCATCTCATCCTCTGATGCCCAGTTCTCCTCCTGCCCCCAATCCAGCCCAGCATCAGGGTCTTTTTCAATGAATCAACTCTTCCTATGAGGTGGCCAAAATACTGGAGTTTAAACTTCAGCATCAGTCCTTCCAATTAACACCCAGGACTGATCTCCTTTAGGATGGACTGGTTGGGTCTCCTTGCAGTCCAAGGGACTCTCAAGAGTCTTCTCAAACACCACAGTTCAAAAGCATCAATTTTTCGGCGTTCAGCTTTCTTCACAGTCCAACTCTCATATCCATACATGACCACTGGAAAAACCATAGCCTTGACTAGATGGACCTTTGTTGGCAAAGTAATGTCTCTGCTTTTTAAAATGCTATCCAGGTTGATCATAAATTTCCTTCCAAGGAGTAAGCGTCTTTTAATTTTGTGGCTGCAGTCACCACCTGCAGTGATTTTGGAGCCCAGAAAAATAAAGTCTGACACTGTTTCCACTGTCTCCCCATCTATCTCCCATGAGGTGAAGGGACCAGATGCCACGATCTTGTTTATCTGAATGTTAAGCGTTAAGTCAACTATTTCACTCTCCTCTTTCACTTTCATCGAGAAAGCTTTAGTTCCTCTAAAAGAGCTTTTTAGTTCCTCTTCACTTTCTGCCATAAAGGTGGTGTCATCTGCATATCTGAGGTTATTGATATTTCTTCTGGCAATCTTGATTCCAGCTTGTGCTTCTTCCAGCCCAACTTTTCTCATGATGTACTCTGCATATAAGTTAAATAAGCAGGGGGACAATATACAGCCTTGACAAACTACTTTTCCTATTTGGAACCAGTCTGTTGTTCCATGTCCAGTTCTAACTGTTGCTTCCTGACCTGCATACAGGTGTCTCAAGAGGCAGGTCGGGTGGTCTGGTATTCCCATCCCTTTCAGAATTCCCCACAGTTAATTGTGATCCACACAGTTGAAGGCTTTGGCGTAGTCAATAAAGCAGAAAGAGATGTTTTTTCTGGAACTCTCTTGCTTTTTCGATGATCCAGTGGATGTTGGCAATTGGATCTCTGGTTCTTCTGCCTTTTCTAAAACCAGCTTGAACATCTGGAAGTTCATGGTTCACATATTGCTGAAGCCTGGCTTGGAGAATTTTGAGCATTACGTTACTAGTGTGTGAGATGAGTGCAATTGTGCAGTAGTTTGATCATTCTTTCGGATTGCTTTTCTTTGGGATTGGGAATGAAAACTGACTTTATCCAGCCCTCTGGCCACTGCTTAATTTTCCAAATTTTCTGGCATATTGACTGCAGCACTTTCACAACATCATCTTTCAGGATTTGAAATAGCTCAACTGGAATTCCATCATATCAACTAGCTTTGTTCATAGTGATGCTTTCTAAGGCCCACTTGACTTCACATTCCAGGATGACTGGCTCCACGTGAGTGATCACACCATTGTGATTATCTGGGTCGTGAAGATCTTTTGTGTACTGTTCTTCTGTGTATTCTTGCCACCTCTTCTTAATATCTTCTGCTTCTGTTAGGTCCATATCATTTCTGTCCTTTATCGAACCCATCTTTGCCTGAAATGTTCCCTTGGTATCTCTAATTTTCTTGAAGAGATCTCTAGTCTTTCCCATTCTGTTGTTTTTCTCTACTTCTTTTCATTGATTGCTGAGGAAGGCTTTTTTATCTCTCCTGGCTATTCTTTGGAACTCTGCATTCAAATGGGAATATCTTTCCTTTTCTCCTTTTCTTTTCGCTTCTCTTCTTTTCACAGCTATTTGTAAGGCCTCCTCAGACAACCATTTTGCCTTTTTTAAATTTCTTTTCCATGGGGATGGTCTTGATCCCTGTCTCCTCTATAGTGTCATGAACCTCCATCCATAGTTCATCAGGCTCTCTATCAGATCTAGTCCCTTAAATATATTTCTCACTTCCACTGTATAATCATAAGGGATTTGATTTAGGTCATACCTGAGTGGTCTAGTGGTTTTCCCTGCTTTCTTCAGTTTAAGTCTGAATTTGGCAATAAGGAGTTCATGATCTGAGCCACAGTCAGCTCCTGGTCTTGTTTTTGCTGACTGTATAGAGCTTCTCTATCTTTGGCTGCAAAGAATATAACCAATCTGATTTCGGTGTTGACCATCTGGTGATGTCCATGTGTAGAGTCTTTGTGTTGTTGGAAGAGGGTGTTTGCTATGACCCGTGCATTCTCTTGGCAAAACTCTATTAGCCTTTGGCCTGCTTCGTTCCGTACTCCAAGGCCAAATTTGCCTGTTACTCCAGGTGTTTCTTGTCTTCCTACTTTTGCATTCCAGTCCCCTATAATGAAAAGGACACATTTTTTGAGTGTTAGTTCTAAAAGGTCTTGTAGGTATTCATAGAACCATTCAGCTTCAGCTTCTTCAGCGTTACTGGTTGGGGCATAGGCTTGGGTTACCGTGATATTGAATGGTTTGCCTTGGAAATGAACAGAGATCATTCTGTCATTTTTGAGACTGCATCCAAGTACTGCATTTTGGACTCTTTTCTTGATCATGATGGCTACTTCATTTCTTCTAAGGGATTCCTGCCCACAGTAGTAGATATAATGGTCATCTAGAGTCTATTGATGAAGGTGAAATAGGAGGCTGAAAAACATTGTTTAAAACTCAACGCTTACAAAACTAAGAGTATGGCATCTGGTTTCATCATTTCATGGAAAATAATGGGAAAAAATTGAAACAATGACACATTTTATTTTATTTTTTTTACTCTGAAACCACTGTTGACAGTGATTACAGCCATGAAATTAAAAGACAGTTGCCCCTTGGAAGAAAAACTATGACAAATCTAGACAGTGTATTAAAAAAACAGACACCACTTTTGCAAAACGTCCATAAAATCAAAGCTATGTTTTTTTTTCAGTAGTTGTATACAGATGTAAGTGTTAGACCATAAAGAAGGCAGCACATTGAAGAACTGATGCTTTCAAATTGTTCTGCTGTAGAAGACTTTAGTTTTTTTTTTTTTTTCTATTTATTTTAATTGGAAGACAATCACTTCACAACACTATGGTGGCCCCTGACACACATTGGCACAGATCAGCCACAGGTGTGCATGTGCTCCCCCATCCTGAACACTCTTCCCACTGCCCCCCCCCCCCCATTCCTTCTGGGTTGCCTGTCCCAGAGCACCACATCTGAGAGCCCTGCTACATGCCTTGAGAGTTCCTTGGACAGCAAGGTAATCAAACCTCCCAGTCAATCCTAAAGGAAAACAACCCTGAATATTCACTGGAAGGAATGATTCTGAAGCCGAAGCTCCAATACTTTGGCCACCTGATGCAAACAGCCAAATCTTTGGAAAAGACCCTGATGCTGAGAATGATTGAGGGCAGGAGGAGAAGGGGGTGTCAGAGAATAAGATGGTTGAATGACATCACCAACTCAATGAACATGAATTTGAGCAAACTCCAGGAGACAGTGAAGGACAGAGAAGACTGGCATGCTGCAACCCATGGGATCTCAAAGAGTCAGACATGACTTGGTGACTGAACAAACAAACAAACAAACAAAAAACGGTAAAGAGATGAATAAATCAAATTCCAAAGAAATTTTTTCCACAAAAGTCCTTAATTGTCTATTCAGAAAAACATATTGAGAGAGTTACCATGCCAGGAAAATTTGGACAATTTTAACAAATGCTTCAAGTTTAATCATTCCCATTTCTTTGATTGAATTGACCTGATATATATAAAATTGAAATTTATAATATTATATAGTTATCTAAATTGTGAATTTATGATAAATTGATTCCTAATTTTACACACAATTGCCATCTCTCCTTTTCAAATTCAAATTAAAGCCTGCAAAATGACTTATATTTCTTAAAATGTTCCATTTGAATATATCTTAAAAGGTTTTTGATTGGCTCCTGATTCATTATAAAATAAATTCTATTCACATGGTATAGAAAGAGACTTTCAGCATGTTATAAAAATTATATTAATATCAGTCACTTATGACCAATATGAAGTAACATGAACTAGATTCACCCTTCTGCTCAAAACAAATAAAAACTACAGAAAAATGATTTACAGAAACTATGATTTTCATGATAGTTCTTACCAGACAATGAAGGGAAACTGTCTCTGAGAGATGGGAAACAAACTTGGTGAAATCTAGGATTGTCCCATATTATTACAGAAATTCTAGGCTTTATTGCAATAAGGAAAAAAATATGGTCAGAAGATTATTTGGGGTCTAACGGAAAGGTATACCCATTTGAATGCAGAGTTCCAAAGAATAGCCAGGAGAGATAAAAAAGCCTTCCTCAGTGATCAATGCCGAGAAATAGAGGAAAACAATAGAATGGGAAAGACTAGAGATCTCTTCAAAAAATTAGAGATACCAAGGGAATATTGTATGCAAAGGTGGGCTCAATAAAGAACAGAAATGGCAAAGACCTAACAGAAGCAGAAGATATTAAGAAGAGGTGGCAAGAACACACAGAAGAACTATACATAAAAGATCTTCACCACCCAGATAATCACAATGGTGTGATCACTCACCTAGAGTCAGACATCCTGGAATGTGAAGTCAAGTGAGCCTTAGAAAGCGTCACTATGAACAAAGCTAGTGGATGTGATGGATTCCAGTTGAGCTATTTCAAATCTTGAAAGATGATGCTGTGATAGTGCTCCACTCAATATGCCAGCAAATTTGGAAAACTCAGCAGTGGCCACAGGACTGGAAAAGGTCAGTTTTCATTCCAATCCCAAAGAAAGACAATCTGAAAGAATGATCAAACAATTGCACTCATCTCACACACTAGTAACGTAATGCTCAAAATTCTCCAAGCCAGGCTTCAGCAATATGTGAACCATTAACTTCCAGATGTTCAAGTTGGTTTTAGAAAAGGCAGAGGAACCAGAGATCCAATTGCCAACATCCACTGGATCATCGAAAAAGCAAGAGAGTTCCAGAAAAAGCATCTCTTTCTGCTTTATTGACTACGCCAAAGCCTTCAACTGTGTGGATCACAATTAACTGTGGGGAATTCTGAAAGGGATGGGAATACCAGACCACCTGACCTGCCTCTTGAGAAATCTGTATGCAGGTCAGAAAGCAACAGTTAGAACTGGACATGGAACAACAGACTGGTTCCAAAGAGGAAAAGGAGTATGTCAAGGCTATATATAGTCACCCTACTTATTTAACTTACATGCAGAGTACATCATGAGAAATGCTGGGCTGGATGAAGCACAAGCTGGAATCAAGATTGCTGGGAGAAATAACAATAACCTCAGATATGCAGATATGCCACACTTAGGGCAGAAAGTGAAGAAGAACTAAAGAGTCTCTTGATGAAAGTGAAAGATGAGAGTGAAAAAGTTGGCTTAAAGCTCAACATCCAGAAAACTTAGATCATGGCATCTGGTCCCATCACTTCATGGCAAGTAGATGTGGAAACAGTGGAAACTGTGGCTGACTTTATTTTTCTGGCTCCAAAATCACTGCAGATGGTGATTGCAGCCATGAAATTAAAAGACGCTTACTCCTTGGCAGGAAAGTTATGATCAACCTAGACAGTATATTAAAAAGCAGAGACATTAGTTTGCTAACAAAATTCTGTCTAGTCAAGGTTATGGTTTTTCCAGTAGTCATGTATGGATGTGAGAGTTGAGCTATAAAGAAAGCTGAGCACCAAAGGATTGATGCTTTTGAACTGTAGTGTTGGAGAAGACTCTTGAGAGTCCCTTGGACTGCAAAGAGACCCAACCAGTCCATCCTAAAGGAGATCAGTCCTGGGTGTTTGTTGGAAGGACTGATGTTGAAGCTGAAACTCCAATACTTTGGCCACCTGATGTGAAGAGCTGACTCATTTGAAAAGACCTTGATGCTGGCAAAGATTGATGGCAGGGGGAGAAGGGGACGACAGAGGATGAAATCATTGGATGGCATCACCAACTCAATGGAATGGATTTGGGTGGACTCTGGGAGTTGGTGATGGACAAGGAGGCCTGGTGTGCTGCGGTTCATGAGGTCACAAAAAGTCGGACATGACTGAGTGACTGAACTGAACTGAACTGAACACTATAGTTTCAAGTATTGTTCACTTAAATAATTTTCTACTTCCTAGTTATGTGGCTTCAGAAGTTATTCTACATCCTTAGGTTTTATTTTCTTCCATATAACTAATAAAAGTTACTCATAGTTTGCCAATAGTGATAAGGTATGCTTTTTTTTTTTTTATTTACGTCTTTTCTATTTAGTTAAATCTTGAACTCATTTTCACTAATATAACTTGCTTTCACCAATGAAATATAAGTAGAAGTAATATACCTGAGATTACATTTGAGTGAATAAATTAGGAGATGGTGCATCATTTGCTATGCTCCTTTCATTTGCCTTGGTAAAATCGTGTGGCAAAGTGGCACTTTCATCATTCCAGGTACCTGAATAACCACAATGGCTAGAGATCCTGTTGACTGTGTTGGACATGGACCCAATAATAATTTTTATTTTTTTAAAGTACACACATGATGTATATTTTGTAGTTATCTTGATGTATACACTATTGACAAACAGAAGTTAAACCAAAACTGTCTAATCTAAAGATCTTTCTCATAGTTTCTGTCAATAATAATTTATTTTATTAATTTTTTGTGCTGTAAACATGTGATAAAAATTGAGAAACAGTCATTGGGATATAATTCTGAAGTTTTATCAAATATAAAAAATAATTATTCATTGAAAATAATTTACCTTAAAGGAAATGTTATGAAATATTTTTGTTAAGTGACTTAAAAAATAAGTATACAGGAGACCAATAGAGGAGAATCTCTGGGTTGGATACATCAGAGAAATTTTCAGGAAGTAGAGGATAAGAAATGTGTCTTGGGGAAAATGCCAAGCTTTCACAGAAACTTCTTTGTGTGTTTGATATAATCAAAGGATTGTTGCAGGCAGGGTCTTGAAATGCGCTTAAGTAATTATACTTGTGTATTTGAATTTTGCCATGATCATGACAAAAGCCCACCTGTTCTGGGGAAGGATGAGAAACATGGAAAAGACATATTGAGCTGTTCTACAATAGGAAGTAGGGGCGTCCCCAGCTATCCTGAATACCCATGGGTAAAAAGTAAACAATAAAATTTACCACTGAGATTTTGAGATCATTTGTTGCATGACATTATTACTGCAATAACTACCTAATATAATTTCTGAGATTTCTTAATCTGTAGAAGAATCTCACTAAACTGAGTGATGAAGTGTTTAAGGGCCACTAGTAAAGCACAGTGGGTTTTCCTTTGACACTAAAGAAGGCCGAACAGCTGGTGGTTCTGCAGTCTAAGACACGACACTATTTTTTTCTGTCAAATGTTCTGAATAGCCTCGCATGTAATTTGACTTCTTGTGAATATCATGTACCCTAAACATATTTGTATTTTTGTGCTTTAAGTCCATATACATTTTGCAAAGAATAAGAACCTAAGGGAAATGTGGGACATGACATAATTATTAAGCTTTATGTTAAGACTAATATCCACAAAAATATTTTATGAATACTGTCTGTAATTAAGGAGAAAATAATGCAAAATTAATATGAGTCAAGAGGGGAAAATATATTTTTTGTATCATTTGGTCTCTTTTTCTGAATTGGTTCAGAATGTCTTTAGTGAAAATGGCAAACTTTTCAGTTAAATTTTGTGCACTATGGAAGAAGTATGGAAAAGTTAAATGTGTTCATATTTATCTGATGGTGGCACATACTCTTTAATTCAGTAAAGTACGTGCAATACATATTAAAAAATTTAAACAATAAATGTGCAAAATAAACCTCAGTAATGGTTAAGTGTCTGGGAGACATACAACATATACTTTATATTTATAATTTGTCCATTAATAAAATTTCTTATGAAAATGTGCACTTTCATTTAGGTTATAGACTTCTTTGAAAGTTATAATAAATGGAAAATTATGTCACAGATACTCTAATATTTTCAGTGGTCAAAAGTTCTTTTTCCATGTAAAAGGAAAACCAAGAAATCATTAATTGTTTGAGAACTATCTTCCCTCAGTACTATTTCTAGTCAACTGCTGGAAATGGAGATTTTTTGGCTCTGCAGGTCACTGTAATACTGAAGACAATGTGTCAGACATTATGCTCAGTATCTTTGATCCCTCAAAAGAACCACGAGAATATATACACTTTATAAAAACAAAGATCCTCTCTCATATGTAACATTTGCTACTTCATATCTCTTCTTGTAGAGAAGAAGTATTAAAAATATATATATTTTCTTTCCTAATTTTTCAGTATTTTCCTTTCTCTGAGTCCCTCCAAAGCAACCTGATCAACCCCAGTCTTTCCCAGAATGTTAATAATATCATTATCTATGTTTTTAGATTTAAAAAAAATCACATTAACAGCAAAATAAAACCAGAACTTTTGAATTTGCTGTTTGCTCTGGCTGTTTTTTCTCCTAATTCCCTGACCAGTCAGTTTTCCCCAATTGTGCTGTATCTAGGAATAAACTTAACCTGGTAGATAGAGAGTGATGATTGTAGAGGAAAGAGTAATGAGCAAAAGATGCTAAATGAAGCTAGAGGCGGTCAGACTCCTGATCATGTAAAACCTTATAGACCTTAAAGAATTTAGTATTGTCTTTAGAGTGATCAAAAATACTGGATAAACTTAAAAAGAGAGAATGATGTAATCAATTTTTTTTTTTAATACTGCAGGACTTCAAATTCAAAATGACATATTGAACACTCACTGAAATCCCCTCCTTTCATGTCAAACACCCAGGCAGAGCCAGCTACATAGTCTGTAGGTATTGATATAAAATGAAAATGCAGACCCTATTTCAAAAAGAATAAAGTTCTGTTAAAGGCATCATATATTTTTTTTTCCATAAAAAAAAAAAAAACATAAAAAAATATAATAAAATTCTGCTCCCAGAAAGATGGAGTAGATATACTTTTCACTATGCTTGCTAAGCACAACTGAAAACCCTGAACATTACTATATAAAACAAACACAAACACATTATGAAATGTAGAGAGAAGACAGACTGGCTAGATACTTAGAGACCTGGGAAAGACATTGTGTTGATTATCTAGGTTTTCTTTTGTTCTTATATGCCTGAGACTTGATCTGAAGGATCCAGACACTCAGGTATCCCAATGGTCTCAGATTAAAAACAAAAACAAACAAACAAACAAAACTCTTGTCTCTGCTCACAGGAGGATAAGAAAAAAGGCAGCTTAGTAAGACAAAAATTTTTAAACAATAACTTCTCAGCATCAGCCAAATGCATAGAAATAACTGTGGCCTCAATCTCACCCATTCCAGTGAAAATCCACTGGGTAACCTGGATCTCTACACTCACAGGGAGAAAAAAAAGGTACCCCTCCAGCCCCCAACAAGGTGACGTTAGAGAAAGTCAAATGGGGAGCTGGAATTTCAACACTTTCAGTTTATAAGTAACAGCTCCCATGATGTTAATGGAGATATTTATGGGAAATCAGAACCCCCAACCTCACTCAATGGTAATGAGAAATAATCCCTCACACTCAGATGTCAACAGACCCCAGAAGTAAAAGTGAAGTGAAGTCACTCAGTCGTGTCCGACTCTTTGAGACCCCATGAACTGTAGTCTACCAGGCTCCTCCGTCCATGAGATTTTCCAGGCAAGAATACCAGAGTGGGTTGCCATTTCCTTCTGCAACAGACCCCAGAGGCCAGATAAAACAGAATGATTAAGTAGAATCAGAGTATCATAACATAATACTAATTCTCAATATTAGAAATGAAACAAGACACAATTACAGACCCTCCAGAAGTCAAAAGTGTAATAAATGAATACTGCAAAAAATTTATACATATATATTTGACAACTTACACTGGACTACCTTCCTGAAAAACACAAACTATCAAAACTTGCTTAATACAAAGTTAAGCATTAGAATGTCTTATAACTGTGAAAAAATGAATTCATAATTTAAGAATCCCTAGAAAAATAAATGAAAAAAAAAAAAAAAAGAATCCCTAGAAATTTGAAAAGACCCCCATGTTAGGAAAGATTGAAGGCAGGAGGAGAAGGGGATGACAGAGGATGAGATGGTTCGATGGCATCGCTGACTCAATGGACAAAATTTGAGTAGACTCTGGGAGTTGGTGATGGACAGGGAGGCCTGACATGCTGAAGTCCATGTGGTCACAAAGAGTCAGACATGACTGAGCGACTGAACTGAGCTCAGAAATGTTCAGTATCTTGATGGTACAAATATCAATATCCATCTATGATATTGCACTATAATTTTGCAAAATATTATCGTGTGGGAAACCAAGTAAAGGGAATGTCAGAATGCTTTATTTCTCACAAATGCTTGTGAATTAAAATCTTGCAAAATGAAAAATTTAATTGCAATTATATTACAAGTAAGGGAAGTTAAAATTTTAAATTATTATCATGTATTTTAGTGTTTATCATCATATTATAAAATTCTAGTTTTATACAATTATAAACCCATTTTACTTGCATGAAGAATCATCATTTTTTTTTTTTAGTTTGAACATGATTTAATTTAATTCTACCTTACAAGAGGAAACACTGTACAAAATTGTTTTTATTGAATTTCTGAAACACACGTTCTAAACACTCTTTATTCAGTTTACTGAGAAGCAGAACAGGATTGAAAGAAAAAGAAACTATGGATTGCTATAATGTCCCCTTTCTTTATGTGCTATCATTTATTTTTTATGAACTTTAATACTCTATGTGAAGAAAATGCTCAACATCACTAATCATCAGGGAAATACAAATCAAAACCATAATGAGATATCACCTCATACCTGTCATGAATGGTTATCATAAAACAATAAATAAACATAAGTCAATTAGTGTAAGTGAGAATGTGGAGAAATTGGAACACTGTTGAGGGGAATTTAAAATGGTGCAACTCTATAGGAAAGTATGTGCTATCATTTTCAACATGAGTGTGTGGTTAATACAGGAAAGTAATGTGAGTTAGAGAGGATACACACAAAAGAGATTAGGTTGTTGAGTTTGCTAGAGCACTATTAATATAAATAGAAACTTTTTTTTTTTTTTTTTTTTTTTTTACAACTCTCAGCTCATTATTTAGTCAGTCCTGACTTATGGTTTTGGAACATGATCACATAACTTCAATGGGCTCACCATATGTGAGAATTCAGGAAGACTCAGAACAACACTGCACAAGGTTGAATGGATATTGCTAGTGAGGACCAGGAGAGAGCAAATAGAACTCCTATGTCATTCTCTCCTTTAGATATTATGATTCACCAATAGCAATTTATAATTCTATGAAACAAATATTTGAATGTTATGAGAAAGTATTGCTATCCTTAGAAGACAGTTGAGTAAAATTATAAGGAGTATATGCTTTTTTTTTTATTAGTTGGAGGCTAATTACTTCACAACATTTCAGTGGGTTTTGTCATACATTGATATGAATCAGCCATAGAGTTACACGTATTCCCCATCCCGATTCCCCCTCCCACCTCCCTCTCCACCTGATTCCTCTGGGTCTTCCCAGTACACCAGGCCCGAGCACTTGTCTCATGCATCCCACCTGGGCTGGTGATCTGTTTCACCATAGATAGTATATTGTGTAGGAGAGTTTGCATTATGTTGATAAAAAAGAAATGTGAGAGTGTCTGCTGGGCAATGGTGATACTTTTACTATAATAGTTGCTGGAATATCTACTAGGCAGAGTATATATGCAGTTTATTAGTAAGAGAGGTTTATGAGAAAATGATAAAGGTTCAGCTTAAATGAAAGTATATTTAACGTATTGAAGAAAGTTGCATGGTTCAAGGTAGCCAGCCTGAAGTTAAAACTCCCCTCCAGGTCCTCCCCACCATTCTAGGCAAAACAAAGAACTCTCTCACCTGAAGAAAACATAGACATTAGGTTGATTACACCCAGCTGCAAGCCTGCCAGCCTCTGGCCCATCTCCAGAACTCCTTGCCCCAGCCATTTAAGAGATAACTACTCCCAGCAACCTTGGAGAAGAACAGGCCCCCTTAAGACAGTATCTTTCTACATACATGCTTATATATACTTAGAAAAGTGCAGCAGCTCGCTAATCTGACTGCTGCCCCTTCTTGCCTCATTAAAGGTGATCTATTCCTGTAGAGTGCCAGTCTCGTTCTTTTTCTGAACCTTGCCTACTCAAACTCCGTACCTTACATTTTTGGTGCCGAAACCCGGGAGGTTGAGGTTCCTTCTCCTTTTCCATGGCCAGCTCTTCAGAACATGGAAGGCTGATGAGCTCACTTTCCTGCCCGGGCTTTCAAGACCTCCTCGAGAAGATGCCCTGTGCTTTCATGAGCAGTGTAATGGCTTTATTTTCTCCACGTACCCTGAGGAATATTGGCCTCTCTCTCTTCCTGTTTTCTCTACACTTTTTTTCACAAGACCGACCAACTCCAGGACAGAGGCCTTTTGCCATTCAACCGCTTTACATGCAACACTCCATTCAAGCCAGCCCCTAAATTAAGGTAAGATCCTAATCCAAATGGCTTTCTAGAGGCGCCCTAAAACTTAGTCCTCCCCAGGTCCTGGGGAACCCCGGCCTAGGGCCACTCTGTAGGCGATGGTGGGGGGTGCTCCACCTCGCCACAGAGCTCTCTTGTCATAACTCCTATTGCGACTATGGGTGACGACTCGAGCTCCCAATAGGAGCCTCTGCTTGCCTTTCAATTATGGGATCTGGCCAATCTGTCCCAAAGGATTCCCCTCTGGCCTGTGTTCTCAAAAATCTCTAGCCATTCTCTCTCACTGAACTCAAAGCTAACCACTTAAAACAACTCTGTATACAGATCTGGCCTCAATACCAATTAGACAACCAAAACCGCTGGCCTGAGTTCCGGACTTTCAATTTAAATATTTTATCAGATCTCACTAACTTCCTCAAACAGAATGGCAAAGGGTCAGAGGTCCCACATGCACAAGACTTCTGGGCTCTTCAGAGCAGGCCCTCCCTATGCAAGAACTGCTCCACCCACGAGGTCCTTCTACACACCTTGCCTCCCAAACAAAAGGGCTCTTCTTCTTCAACTAACCACCGGTCACAATCTTCTGTACCCCCAGAGTTTGACCCAGCGGACGAGCCCCCTCCCTATCTGCCACCCTGCTAACCCTCTCCTTCCCCCTCATCCAATTCACCTACTGACCCCAAAACCTCTGCTGACTCCCCCTCAACCCCGCTACCCCACTACTCGCTACCTGCTACTCCCTACCCCCCCCCCTTCCCTCCCCTCTTGCCACACGGTCACGTACCCAACATATGTTTCCCCTGAGAGAGGTGGCAGGGCCAGAGGGCCCCACCCAAGCCCACGTGCCATTTTCATTGTCAGATATGAGCCAGATAGAAGAAAAGTTAGGATCATTTTCTGAAAATCCTACCAGATACAGAAAAGAATTCCTGAGACTCTCCCAGGCCTATAACCTCACAGGGAGTAACATATATGATATCTTAAATGCCACTCTCACTCCAGATGAAAAAGACAAACAGCAAAACCCTATGCCGATCACTTACATAACCAAGACCGGGATAGCCCAGTTGCTGATGAGGCAGTGCCTCAATTAGATTCCCACTGGACTTACCAGCCCAATGACCCAGGTATCAAGGGACTCAATCATATGATTACTTGCCTTCTAGAAAGAATGCAGAAAAATACTCATATCCATGTCAATTATAATAGTCAGAGAAATCACCCAAGGGGCAGACGAAAACCCAGCCTTATTCTTGGCATGCCTCATAGAGATAGTCCAAAAGTATACCAACCTAGATATCACCACCCCTGCTGGGTTACTATACCTTCATAGTCAGCCAGTCCACCTCTGACATTAGACGCAAGCTTTGACAACTAGAGAAGGGCCCTGAGGACCCCCCCCCCCCAAAGAGAACTTCTAGAAGTAGCCTTCAAGGTGTTCAATAATAGAGAGGAGGAAGTTAAAGAGAAAAAGACCATGAGAGAAAAGCAAAATATGCCCTCTTGGCGACAGCAATTAAGGGAAGAGATCAGCCCGGCCCAAGTCATCCCAGACAGGGACTTAAGATGCACTCCCTCCCACCCCACCCCACCCCATCCCCCTGGACCCTGCTTCTGATGCAGCCAGTCAGGACACTGGGCAAAGGCATACCCAAACCCGCGGCTCCCCACAAAAGCATGCCCAACCTGTGGCCAATGGGCACACTGGAAGATGGACTGTCCCCCGGGATGCTCTGACACCCCTGGAGAGGTTGCCACCTCCCAGACGTGGAGAATGGAATGTCCACAAAGACGCCCTGGTGCCCCTGGGGAGACCCCCACTTCTCCCCAAAACCCCAGCCCAACACTACAAGAGTTGTTCCAATGATGGGGCCCAGGTTCCAGTCCCTCAGCCCATGTCCCGGACACGAGCTTGGAACTTAGTGTAGACAGGGTAGTGGCCGGAAAAAGACCTCCTTCGTAGTGGACACTGGAGCCGCTTTCTCTCTCTTAACTTCCTACTACTGGTCTAACTCAAGACTCAGAACTCACAATAAAGGTCTCTGGAGTTCCCATAAGGCCAAAAATCAGCCGTCCGTTACTCTGTCAATTTGGAAAATCAACCCTCATACATTCACTCCTCATAATGCCTAAGTGCCTAATGGCACTCCTAGGGAGATATCTATTATCCAAATTGGGAGTCTTTATTACCATACACCCCCTTGATACAGTCTCTATTTTCTGCATGCAGATGGTACCTGTACCATCCCTATCCCTCACCCTTGACCTTCCCTTGGATCTACCTGCCTTAGGCCCCCAAATCTGGGGCACTGATCACCCATCCATAGCCAAACATCATCCCCCAGTCCACATTACCCTAAAAGACCCCTCAACGATAGTCACCCAACAACAGTACTCTCTCTCCCCGAAGGCCCACAAGGGACTTAAGCCTATCATAGATCGTCTTCTTCAAGCCTCCATCTTAATTCCTACCCATTCACCACATAACACCTCTATTGTGGCAGTAAGAAAGGGTTCAAACTCTGGCTATTATGCCGACATTCCCAGTAGTCCCTGATCCTTACACCCTTCTGTCTGCCACACTCCCAACTGCAACCCACTTCACAGATGCCTTTTTCATCATCCCTCTCCACCCCCTCTCCCAACCCCTTTTCGCCTTAACCTGGCAAGGCCCCAAGACACACATTTCCCAATAACTAACAAGGACAGTTCTCCCCCAGGGGTTCAGAGACAGCCCCCACTTTTTTGGACAGGCTTTACAAAAGGACCTACAGACACTTGACCTAACCCCAAGTCATCTCTTTCAATATGTAGATGACCTCCTCCTTTGTAGCCCAACCCAAAAACTCTGTCTCCAACATACTGCCAAACTCCTTGGGGCCCTGGGATACTGGGGTTTCCGGGTGTCCCGATCCAAGGCCCAAGAAGTACAGACAAACGTCACCTACTTGGGGCTCCCCATATCCCACCAACAAAAAACTATTTCCCCAGATACAATCCAGGCCTTAATTAACTGTCTACTTCCAATAACAAAAAGAGAACACCTGTCTATTCTCGGCCTCCTAAACTTTTTCTCTATCTGGATCCCTAACTTCTCCCTCATTGCAAAGCCACTCTATGAGGCTACTAAAGGATGTCTAGATGAGTCCCTCTTTAACCCCTCCTCTCTGGCCAATCCTATTCACCAGCTCACTCAGAGCTTCCTCTGAATGCCAACTCTCCACCTGCCAGATCACACCAGACCATTCTTTGTCTTTGCCCATTCCAACCAAGGACAGGCTCTGGGACTTCTATGTAAGCGGGCCGGAGACACCTGGGCTCCCATAACCTATCTGTCAAAACAGCTTGACATGGTGACCAAGGGGTAGCCTCCCTGCATACAGGCCATGGCTGCTATCACAGCCCTCGTACCTGAAGCAAATAAACTCTCTAGACATGCCCCTTCAGCAGTCTGTTCTCCACACACCTTCTAAGACTTACTATCACATCGGGCTTTCCTCTCCCTTCCCCCTTCGAGGGTGCAAATCCTTCATGCCTTTCTCCTCGACCCTCGGCTCTCATTCTCCCCCTGCTCTCCCCTTAACCCCACCAGCTTATTACCCATATCCTCTACAAACAGACCCTCTCCTACATAGCTGCAACCTAACAGTAGATCTTACACAAAACCCTTTTCAACATGTAACAGATCAGTCCATCCGAGACCCAGACACTCCACACTGGTTCGTTGATGGCAGCTCTCAAAAATCTCCACCCTTTGCAGCAGGATATGCCATCATCCATGGGGACCTTTGCCACAATTACATGACCCAGACAATTGAAGCTTCACCTCTGCCACCTCACACCACCTCCCAACAGGCAGAACTGATAGCTCTCACCAGAGCTTTGACTCTGGCTAAAAATCTAAGGGTTAACATCCACACAGACTCCAAATATGTCTATAACATACTTCACTCAAACATCCTAATATGGAGAGAGAGAGGTTTCCTAACCCAAAAGGGATCCCCCATTATTAATTCAGACCTAATCCACAAACTTCTAGAAGCAGCACTCTTACAAAACAAAGCCACCATCCTCCACTGTAGGGGACATCAAAAGAGAAGTCTCATATCAGCCTACAACAATGCTGCAGACCAGAAGGCAAAAGAGATAGCCCTGTCCCATCCCTCGCTCCAGTCCCTGTCATCTTAGCTCTGACTCCATCTGACGCTCCCACCACCAGAAAAATCCTCTCTTATCTACACCAGCTCTTTCAACTCTCATCCAAGACACTCCAACAATTCCTCCGTAACCACTTCCCAATATCCACTGCTGACCAACAATATTTAGATAACCTTACCCGCTCCTGTCAAACATGTCAATGTATTCATCCCAATTCCAACCTTAAACCTACCCACTTTCCATCCCATCAAATGCGAGGCAGCCTCCCAGCACAGGATTGGCAGATAGACTTTACTCATATACCCCCAGTTTGGAGATTCAGATATCTCCTGGTCCTTGTGGACATTTTTTCAGGATGGGTAGAAGCATTTCCCACTATGAACAGAAGAGCCCACACTGTGGCCCAAATCCTCCTCACAGAAATCATCCCCAGATTTGGCCTGCCTTCATCCCTACAGTCTGATAAGGGCCTGGAATTTACATCCAAGGTCACCCAACAACTTGTCCAATCCTTAGAGATATCCTGGAAATTTCACATTCCATATCATCTCCAGTCCTCGGGAGAGGTAGAAAGGATGAACAGAACAATCAAAGAAACTCTTACCAAATTAACTCTCGAGGTACATCGGGATTGAACTAAACTTTTGCCAATTGTTCTCCTCAAAGTGCGGGCTTTTGCCCAGAAAGCCCCTGGGGCTGAGCCCCTTTGATGTGATGTACAGAAGGCCCATGCTCCCTCCTGGATTCCCCCTGAACCTCCTCCCATACCAAGCTTCTTACACTTCCCTCTGCTGGCAGAACTCCACAATGCCCTCTGGAAATTTCGTCAACCACAACCTGCCTGCCCCTGACCCCCAAGCCCCCTTGCCCCCTTTACAAATTGGGGATATGGTCTATCCGTCAGATAATCCCCAGGGTGACCTAAACTCAAAGTGGCAGGGACCATTCAAAATCATCCTGCTTACCCCAACTGTAGCTAAACTCGAGAAGGTCACCTCCTGGGTACACCTCTCTCGCCTAAAATGGGTCACTTCTGATCCTGCACTGCCCTCCTTAACTTATCAGGTCTCTGTCACAGGGCCTACCTCCTTAAAAAGTCACCCAGCAACAACCTCTGCTGACCATCCAAGAAGACACTGCATGACCTGGACACTCCAACCTACAGCTGTTCCTGACCCAACAGCTCCAACCATGATATAATAAAAACATGCCTAGGCAAAAGCCTGTAGTTAACTCTTATCATGTTATTGAAATAGACAACCCACTTTGCCTGAGATGTCAGCCTTAGACAGAGTAGTACAACTTCAAGCCAAAAAAAAAAAAAAGTTTCTATCCCATTACCCACTGGAGTCACCTCCTGGGTATACCTCTCTCACACCTCTGATCCTGCGCTGCACTCCTTAACTGACCCCTATCAGGTCTCTCTCACAGGGCCTACCTCCTTAAAAATCACCCAACAACAACCTCTGTCGACCATGCAAGAAGACACTGAATGATCTGGACACTCTTCAACCTACAGCTGTTCCTGACCCAATTACTACAAGAACTCTGGACCCGCGCCCTGACAGGAACCTCCCTCAAAGACCTGACCACGCTGGTGTCTCAACTGTGGCTCCAGGGGACCTTTTACAACCTAACTCCAGATGAAATTGATTTCTTTACTCTCATTCTCTACATCATTCTACATTCTAATGAACACTGTTCCTCCTCAGATTCAAGCAACCACCAAGGACCTTCTGCCCCTTGCCCTGACTGGCCTCTTCCCATCTAACTATAACTGCACTCTTAATCTTAGTCCTTGCTATAGACCTAATAACTATCTCACCTCAGGACTGGTCACTTATCCTTCGTCTTTCCGTTGGTATCACCTACATTGTTAGCAGTGTTCTACTCCTAGGGTACTATTTCCTCTGCACTACCTAACTAACAGAACCATGACTCCTCTGTTCCTTATCCTTGCTGCACTCCCCAGCCTTCTGGCTAGTCCCTGGCCTTCCCAGACATTTATTCCTATGTTCATTCCTCATGTTATAATATGGCTCCAAGGCCGTGCACCATGAACCTTGGGGAGGGGGGGAGTCCAAACCCCTACTCGCTGTTAAAGTACAAAAGAGAATAAGTTTCGTTAGCACCTGCCATAGGCCAAATGGGGGGGGCGGGAAACACATATGTTTCTATCCCGTTACCCACTGGGGGTACTCAGATGGGGGTTGGATACTAGATCAAAATCAGAAAAGAAAAACAAACAAACAAGAACAAGTTATCAAAAAAACTTAATTTCCCAGTTACAGGTGACCCCTGAGCCTTATAAACACCTAGACCTCCTTTTCCAATTATGGCCTCTCCTAAAATCTCCTTCTGATAACCAACACCTTACCCGCCTTCTCAACTCTTCTTTCCAATTCTTACAGTACACACAACACACATCCCAGTGTTGGATATGCATGTCACTGTCTCCCTCACCACACATAGCAATTCCCTTACCCTCAACCTGGCTTTCACAGGACAATTATACCTCCCCTTCCCAACAACAACAACAAAAAACACACAACTTATTGGGCCAGTCTCTGACAACATCCTACTCTCAGCCTCTTCAAGCCTAGACTGTATCAACTACTCTAGTCCCAAGTACACTGGTCTTACAAACTCCGCTCCCTCCTTCTGTTCCACTTGGGTTCTCTGGAACAGCACAAATAATTGCACCAACCTGGGAATCTTCATTCTCTGTGGGACCTATGCATATTCATGTCTCCCCCTTGACCCCCTGGACCTTGCTTCTTGGTCTTCCTGACCCCGGGCCTAACATTCCTCAAAGAAGAAGAGGTAGAACAAATAGTCTACCGCCAAGGGAAACTTTCCCACAGAAAAAGACTAGCTGTCATAGCCCCCCTCCTTATTGGGACCGGCATAGCAGCAGCCCTCGGCATCGGGATTGGAGGCATTTCGACCATGGCCCATTTTCACTGCAAGCTGTCCCAATAACTTAATGAGGATATGGTGCAAGTAGCAGAGTCCTTTGTTTCAGTCCAAAGACAAATTAACTCAGTAGCTTCTGTGGCCCTACAAAATAGGCAAGCCCTGTACCTTCTCACTGCAGAAAAGGGAGGGGCCTGCCGTTTTCTAGGGGAAGACTGCTGCTATTTTGTTAATGAAATGGGCATAGTCCAGGGCAGAGTCAAAGAACTTAGAGACAGAATTGAACACCGCAAAAAAGAGTTACAAAACCTTTACACTCCCCAAAACCTGTTCCAACAGATCCTCCCTTGGTTGCTCCCTTTCCTGGGGCCATTGGTACTTATTATTTTATTCCTCTTATTTGGACCCTGTCTCTTCAATCTCTTTCAAAGTTTTCTCCAAGAACGGATTTGGGCCATCTCTCGAGACCAAGTCAAGACTGTTCTTTTGCTTGAAACCCTGATGGCAAGAAAAGAAAATCAACACTACAGGCCTTAGACTTCCTCCTGGACTAGAAACCCCTGGCCCTCATTTATCAGCACGAAGTAGCCCTGAACATTAACAGCGGCCACATCTCTTTCTCTTTATATATATATATATATATTCCTTAAGGTCTAGAATGAAGGAAATTTGCATGGCTTAAGGTAGCCTTTAGTTAAAAGTCCCCTCCAGATCCTCCCCACCCTTCTAGGCAAAACAAAGAACTCTCTCACCTGAAGAAAAAGTAGACATTAGGTTGACTACGCCCATCTGCAAGCCTGCCAGCCTCTGGCCGATCTCCAGAACTCCTTGCCCCAGCCATTTAAGAGATAACTACTCCCAGCAACCTTGGAGAAGGAGAGGCCACCTTAAGACAGTATCTTTCTACATACATGCCTATATATACTTACTCTTTTCTTAGATAAGTGCAGTAGCTCGCTAATCTGACTGCTGCCCCTTCTTGCTTCATTAAAGGTGATCTGTTCCTGTAGAGTGCCAGTCTCATTCTTTTTCTGAACCTCACCTACTCTAACTCCGTACCTTATACATATTACTCACAAAATTTATGGCAAAGTCATTTACTATCTATAACCATAGTGTATGCCATGTTCTAAATACAATATTGAATTTTAAAATTATTTTCCATTGCAGTTCATTATGAGATTGAATATAGTTCCCTCTGCTAAACAATAAAACTTGTTGTTCACCAGTTGTATACACAGTAGCTTGTACCTGCCAATCTCAAACTCGTGATTTATCTCTCCCGCTTTCCCCTTTGGTAACCATAAATTTGTTTTCTATGTCTACAAATCTGTTTCTGTCTTGTAAATAAGTTCATTTCTATTATATTTTAGATTCCACATATAAACACTATTGTATGGTATTTGCCTTTCTCTCTCTGGCTTACTTCACATAGTATGATAATCTCTAGGTCCATCCATGTTGTTGCAAATGACATTATTTCATTCTCACTAACGGCTCAGTAATATTCCATTATATGCCTATATTACATCTTCTTTATCCTTTCATCTGTCAATAGACATTTAGGTTGCTTTCATGTCTTGGCTATTGTAAACAGTGCTACTATGAACATTGGGTTGCATGTATCCTTTCAATCCATGTTTTTCTTTGGATATATGCCCAGGAGTAGGTTTTTTGGATCACATGGAAGCTCTAGTTTTAGTTTCTTAAGGAAACTCCATACTCTTCTCCATCAGTTCAGTTCAGTTCAGTCACTCAAGTCATGTCTGACTCTGCTACCCCATGAATCGCAGCATGCCAGGGCTCCCTGTCCATCGCAAACTCCCAGAGTTTACCCAAACTCATGTCCATTGAGTCGGTGATGCCATCCAGCCATCTTATCCTCTGTCGTCCCCTTCTCCTCCACAGTGTTTATCAATTTCCCATCAACAATGTATGAGGATTCTCTTTTCTTCATACCCTCCCCAGTATTTATAGAAATACAGTTGATTTACAGTAATAATTTCACTTGTATACCATAGTGATTCAGTATTGTTGGTAGATTATACTCCATTAAAAGGTATTACAAGGTAATGGCTATAACACTCTGTGTTATAAAGGATATCCTTGTTGATTATCCATTTTGTACATAGTAGCTTGTAGCTCCTAATTTTGTACATAGTAGTTTGTATCTCCTAATTCCATACCCTTAATTTGTTCCTTCACGGTCCCTCTCCCATTTGATAATCACAAGTTTGCTTTCTGTATCTGCCAGTCTGTTTTTCTTTTGCATATATATCAGTTGACATTTTTTCTTTTTTTAGATTCTACATATAAGAGATATCATACAGTATTTGTCTTTGTCTGAATTATTTTGATAAGAAAAACAGTATCAAAAAAAAAAAAAAAGAATAACAGTGTCTAGGTTCATCCACATTGTTGCCATTGGTATAATTTCAATATTTGGTTTCATTTCATTGTTACAGTTTATGCTGTTTCAAACCCTCTGTGCTCCACGAATCTGGATGCCTGCTGCCTTCTTCAAGTTTGGAAAGTGTTCAGTCTTATTTCCTCAGGTAGAGTTTTGTCACCCTTCTCTTTCTTCTGTCACCCTTAAAATGTGAATTTTGGAAAGCTTAATGTTATTCCTTAGATCTCTTAAATTGCTTTCATTTTTTAAGGGTTTTTCATTCTGCTGTCCTGATTGAATAATTTCCATTATTCTGTTTTCCATATCACTTATGCACAATTATGTATCACTTAGAGTGCTGTTCATTCTATCTAGTATGTATTTCATTTTAGCTATTGAATATTTTAGTCTTGATTTTTTTCTCTTTAAAAAAAATGCATTTATTTTTTAATTGAAGGATGACTGCTTTACAGAATTTTGTTGTTTTCTGTCAACCTTGACATGAATCAGTCATAGGTAAATGTATCCCCTCCCTTTTGAGCCTCCCTCCCATCTCCCTCCCACCCCACCCCTCTAGACTGATACAAAGACCCTGTTTGAGTTTCCTGAGGCATACAGCAAACTCCCATTGGCTATCTGTTTTACATATGGAAATGTAAGTTTCCATGTTACTCTCTCCATACATCTCACCCTCTCCTCCCTCCTCCCCATGTCCATAAGTCTATTCTCTATGTCTACCCTATAAATAAATTCTTCAGTACCATTTTTCTATATTCCATATATATGCATTAGAATACAATATCTATCTTTCTCTTTCTGATTTATTCCACTCTGTATAATAGGTTCTATGTTCATCCAGCTCATTAGAACTGACTCAAATGTGTTCCTTTCTATGGCTGAATAATATTCCATTGTGTATACATACCACAACCTCTTTATCCATTCATCTACTGAGGGACTTCTAAGTTGCTTCTATATTCTAACTATTGTAAATAGTGCTGCAATACAATGGGATACATGTATCTTTTTCAATTTGGTTTCCTCAGGGTATATACCTAGCAGTGGGATTGCTGGGTCATATGGTGGTTTTATTCCTAGTTTTCTTTAGGGAATATCCATGCCATCTTCCTTAATGGCTGTATCAATTTACATTCCCACCAACAGTGCAAGAGTGTTCCCTTTTCTCTACACCATCTCCAGCATTTATTGTTTATAGACTTCTTGATGATGGCCATTCTAACTGGTGTGAGGTTATATCTCATTGTAGTTTTGATTTGTATTTCTCTAATAATGAGCATTGTTGAGCATCTTTTCATGTGTTTGTTAGCCATTTGCATGTCTTCTTTGGAAAAATGTCTGATTAGATCTTTTCCCCACTTTTTGATTGGGTTGCTTGTTTTTCTGGTATTGAGTTGTATGAGCTGCTTGTATATTTTGGAAATTAATCCTTTATCAGTGGGTTTTCATTTCACCTTGCTTATAGCTTCCTTTGCTGAGTGAAAGCTTTTAAGTTTAATCAGGTCCCACTTGTTTGCTTTTGTTTTTATTTCCATTACTCTAGGAGGTGGGTCATAAAGGATCTTGCTTTGATTTATGCCATTGAGTGTTCTGCCTGTTTTCCTCTAAGAGTTTTATAGTTTCTGGTCTTACCTTTAGGTCTTTAATCCATTTTGAGTTTATCTTTGTGCATGGTGTTAGAAGTGTTGTAATTTCATTATTTTACATGTAGCTGTCCAGTTTCCCCAGCATCATTTATTGACGAGGCTGTCTTTTCCCCATTGTTTCTTTCCTCCTTTGTCAAAAATAAAGTACCCATAAGTGCATGGGTTTATTTCTGGGCTTTCTATCTTGTCCCACTGGTCTATATTTCTATTTTAGTGCCAGTACCATACTGTCTTGATGACTATAGCTAGTAGTATTGTCTGAAGTCAAGAAGATTGATTCCTCCAGCTCCATTCTTCTTTCTCAAGACTGCTTTAGCTATTCAGGGTCTTTTGTGCTCCCTTTCATATGAATTGTGAAGTTTTTTGTTCTATTTCTGGGAAAAAAATGCCATTGGTAATTTGATAGGGATCTTTTTGAATCTGTAGATTGCATTTGGTAGCATAGTCTTTTTCACAATATTGATTCTTCCCACCCAGGAACACAGAGAATCTCTCCATCTGCATATGTCCTTTGATTTCTTTCATCAGTGTCTTATAATTTTCATTGTATTCTCTTTCTATGATGGGATACTCTCGCCTTTCCTCTCCTCCATTTTCCACCTTAGATTCATCATTTAGGTGTCTTGCTCTGACTATACAAATTAATCTCTCTGGACTCTCATGTTACCTATTTCTTTCTCCTACAATAGTTGATTATTTTTTATTTTTGTGTGTGATTCCTTGATTAGTAACCAATTTCCCAAATAGATTATAATTTCCAAAAGAACAAAACAAACTGACATTTAGTTAGTCCCCATATCCATTTACTATACCAGTAGTATTTACCACAATAGTGTTGGAACTCAGTATATTATAAATAAATGAATGAATATCTAAGACAAAGAATTGAAGATTAATTTAGGTGGTAAGGAAGGTGAATAAATGAGATGAGAAAAAAAAAAAAAACAGTTGCTGAGTGTGTGCTACACAATGTCCTAAGAACTGAACATTTTTGTCTTACCTAAATTTAACAAAACCTATATATCATTAAATTGTATATTTGTGTATGAGGAGGGTGGCATGTCAATTTTGGCAGTATTATTCTTACTTTAAGTGGTTATTCTTGAAATCAGAATGTGGCCCATTCCCTCAGCTATCAAACTTCTCCAGTTAGGAATATTAGAAAATTTACCTTTGAGATGAATTACTTTTTCTATTGGTAATAAGTTTTAAGTAATGGAATACTGCTCTGAGAAAAAGAGAGAAATTGTACTGATAAAGAACATTTTAAATCAAGCTAAATAGCATCATTCAATATAATTCTGTTAACATTGCAGTAAAACTATAGCCTTATTTTTTATGTGATGCTGAAATCACTCGTTTAGGTGAATGCCTCTTCTCATTGAAGACTTTTTCCTTTTTGTTTGAGTGGAAGAACTAATTCTAAAGAAATATATTCCAGTCCATGCTATTAATAAGTTATATTATAAAGAAGAATCTTGTGCTGGCAGGTATATGGAACAGTGGAGCCAAAAGGTCATTTCAATCTCTTAATTTCTATAACTCTATGAACCTGCTCTGACAATGTGAGTGCTGGAACATCCAATACTTTTAAGACCTGAATGGCTGTGAATCAAGAGTTTGTTATCTGACTGCCAATATCAGTCAGCCCAAAAAGTGCTGGGATAGAGAGAAGATCATTTAAATTCTTTAGCAAGACGAGGTAAAGCTGGCAATGTTACTGGATAGTGCATTCGCTAATTAAACTACAATCTCCTAAATTAAAAGAGGAAAATGGCCAAATAGAGAAAGAAAATGAATTATACATTTACATATATGAAAAGATGTAATTGTATGGATGTTGGTTGTAGTATTATTTACAATATAAAACACTGTGTGTGTGTGTGTGTGTGTGTGTGTATAAAACAGTAAAGCAGTGAATGATTAAAAAGTTACGCTTTAGCACACAACAGAATACCATGCAGCAATTTTAGAAGTTAGTATATCATGTTTAATGAAGAAAGAAATTAAAGATTAATTTCAAATTTAAAAAAAGTTGAAGAATATAATACATGAAAAATAAAAGTTACCAATATTCAAAGTAATATGTATATTTGAGGAGAAGGAAATGACAACCCACTCCAATATTCTTACCTGGGGAATCTCATGGACAGAGGAGCCTGGCAGGCTACAGTTCATGAGGTCTCAAGAGTTGGACATGACTTAGTAACTAAACCACCACCACTTCCATGTGTATTTGAATATATGCATGTAGTGTGAAACTCAAAATTATTGGTTACTCAGAAAACAAAGCATTTTATACTTCTAAAAATACCACTTTTTTTTTTTTTCCATACATTGACATGAATCAGCCATGGATTTACATGTGTTCCCCATCCCGATCCCCACTCCCGCCTCCCTCTTCACTACAATATAAATAAATAAATAATTTTTTTGTGTGTGGGTTTTGTCATACATTGATATGAATCAGCCATAGAGTTACACGTATTCCCCATCCCGATCCCCCCTCGCACCTCCCTCTCCACCCGATTCCTCTGGGTCTTCCTAGTGCACCAGGCCCGAGCACTTGTCTCATGCATCCCACCTGGGCTGGTGATCTGTTTCACCATAGATAATATACATGCTGTTCTTTTGAAACATCCCACCCTCACCTTCTCCCACAGAGTTCAAAAGTCTGTTCTGTACTTCTGTGTCTCTTTTTTCTGTTTTGCATATAGGATTATCGTTACCATCTTTCTAAATTCCATATATATGTGCTAGTATGCTGTAATGGTTCTTTATCTTTCTGGCTTACTTCACTCTGTATAATGGGCTCCAGTTTCATCCATCTCATTAGAACTGATTCAAATGAATTCTTTTTAATGGCTGAGTAATATTCCATGGTGTATATGTACCACAGCTTCCTTATCCATTCATCTGCTGATGGGCATCTAGGTTGCTTCCATGTCCTGGCTATTATAAACAGTGCTGCGATGAACATTGGGGTGCATGTGTCTCTTTCAGATCTGGTTTCCTCAGTGTGTATGCCCAGAAGTGGGATTGCTGGGTCATATGGCAGTTCTATTTCCATTTTTTAAGAAATCTCCACACTGTTCTCCATAGTGGCTGTACTAGTTTGCATTCCCACCAACAGTGTAAGAGGTTCCCTTTTCTCCACACCCTCTCCAGCATTTATTGCTTGTAGACTTTTGGATAGCAGCCATTCTGACTGGCGTGTAATGGTACCTCATTGTGGTTTTGATTTGCATTTCTCTAATAATGAGTGATGTTGAGCATCTTTTCATGTGTTTGTTAGTCCTCTGTATGTCTTCTTTGGAGAAATGTCTGTTTAGTTCTTTGGCCCATTTTTTGATTGGGTCATTTATTTTTCTGGAATTGAGCTTCAGGAGTTCCTTGTATATTTTTGAGATTAATCCTTTGTCTATTTCTTCATTTGCTATTATAAAAAAAAAAGAAAGAAAGAAAAGAAAAGAAAGTGAAAATAAAAATAAAAATGAAAAAAAATACCACTTTTTAGTTTTTGAGTTGCTTATATTATAATAAGAATGAAATCCTAGTAGTGTTTAAATAAGCATATATAAAATAAAATAGAGCAGTATAATCTCTGCTTGACTTTACACACTTAATTTGCAAAAGAGGAGAATATAAGAAATGTTTCAAATTGGGAGAATTGAGAAAAGCCTATGCACAGAACTTGGTCTTTTTCTTGGTCTATATTTATTTACCTATTAATTCAGAACAACAGCAGGTATATCACAAGGTTGTTGAATGAGACACTCAATGCACAATCCCAAGTAGAGAGGTTGTTATAAGTAAAAAGGCCCTCAGTGTCCACTAGTTACCTTTCTTGTTCCTCTTCCCGGCTCACTGACTTAGATCTTAAAAAAAAAAAAAAAAAAAAAAAAGCCCTTCACAGACATACATCTTACATTTTAGTTTTGAGAAATGAAAACTGCTCAAAAGATGAGTGAAATGTAGGAAATGCATATAACAACAACTAGACAAAGTGTCTCACTATGTAAAATTATAGTGAGACTTTGTTTTAGACTAATTATTGGGAACAGTCCCAAAAATGAAAATATGTTGAACAGATGAACTTTAAAACATAGACAGAGATGAGATCTCTGTTTAGATGTGTGACTATTTACAAACACATAGATGTCAAAGGGAAGAGCCAGTAATTGTAAGGAAAATGTTAGTGAGCTAATGGCATATGTTTTGGCCTTCCTTTTGCCCTGAAAAGGATTTGGCTGGAAGTTATATGGGAAAATCCAATTAATAAATTGAATATATTCACTAGTCATTTATATCTTCAGCCTGTGATCCATCAAGCTGTTGCTGGGATGCTGAGACTGCTCCTTGCTCAGAATGTAATTAATTAAACTCACTGCAAAGAGAGGATATTTGCAAAGAAAAGTATGTGAAAGGCAAGATGAAGAGGGGTCAATAAGCTCATACTCACAGAAGCATCTTGTAATGCCATTGGTGAAGCTCTCCACCCCCTAAAAAATTTTGAGCACATCTCTTTGGTTTATCATTTTAAGAATTAGGGATAAATCTTGGCAACCTAAGTTCTCACATGATGGTTAAGATTTCCCTAAAAATAGAACAAAAGAACATACCAGTCCCTTGAACAATTTTGATATCTGGATATTCTATGTTGTTTCCCTCTTCAACCTCCAATCACCTTAGCCAGTATTTTTCTCCTAGAGGAAGGATCTTCTGAGAAATATTTTCTAACTGCTTCAACTAAGAAAGAGAAGTGAGTTTCCACATTTGGACATGGTGGAGTAAAAGGGGATGGATTTGCCCTTCTGTTCAGAAAAACTAAAAACTGAACAAAATGTAGGAAATGACAGTTTCATACATTCAGTAACCAGGAGTGCAGGATAGTGATCACTGAGAGGAGAGGGGTCAAAATTTGCAGAAATAAATCACTGTTGCAAATTGGAAATTTGGGGTCACTCAGGTGGATTCCACAGTAAACAAAATCCATTCTCTGAGGAAACTAACTACAATCCAGTTGCTGATAAAGCCAACACTACCCAATCACTACAATCTCCACTTGAAGCCATCATCAAATCACATATGGTAGCACATCCACCATCATAGACGGGGAACACTATTAATACTCTATATGATTCTAATGCAAAAACTACAACTGCAAGTCAACTTACGACTTTTGCCAACAATGATCCCATTTGTCTTAGGGCAACAAAGGTCATATTGTACTGGATGAGCCCCTGACTGCTTCTGGAAATTTGACCATGTGGAATATTTTGGCAACTATCATTGGAAAAGATTCCGATGCTGGGAAGGCAGGAGGAAAAGGGGATGACAGAGGATGAGATAGCTGGATGGCATCACCAACTCAATGGACATGAGTTTGAGCAAGCTCTGGGAGTTGATGATGGCCAGGGAAGCCTGACATGCTGCAGTCCATGGGGTCGCAAAGAGTCAGACACGACTGAGCAACCGAACTGAACTAGGCAACTATTGATATTTCACTGCTGTTCCAGTTTGAGCAGTTAACTCCATAAAGCAAAAATTGTGTCATGTTTTCAGCTTTCCAGATTATCTATGTTCTAATAGTGGTGAGCATTCTGTCTTTAAAAAAAAAAAAATCACTTAATAGATTAACTGTCATGATTTTCAACAGATACCTTATTATCCTCAGATTACTGGAGTCAAAATGAGGTGGAATGAACATCTTTAAGTTAACTCAAAAGGATTTCTGATTCTTCCACTCTCAACTCTGTTCTACATAACTGAGTAAGAAAGTCCAGTCACTAAAAATGGCTGTCCCCCAACAAGGTCATCCTTTGGTTATCTGTAGGCTAATGAAGAAAATGAGTGATTAAATAGGCTAACTTACATGGCTGATTCATGTCAATGTATGGCAAAAACCACTACAATATTGTAAAGTAACTAGCCTCCAACTAAAAAAAAAAAAGGTGGGGGGGGCTAACTTAAAAATTGGGAATTTTACCATGGCCAGTCCTATGCATGATGGTTCCTTCTTCCCATTGACTTCTACTCTGAGGAAGCCCAACTGATACTGTCTGTAAGTAGCCATCTAGAGAGACCTCAAAGAATTCAAACTTAGTTCTGACTTAGGCTCCTATACTCTTCTTAGACTCACAAGATCCTGGGTCATAAAAACAATTACCTGTTGGTTAAGTACACTGTTCACAGAGTTTACCTACAGTGGTCTGTATAGGCAAATGTAGGAGTAGCTGCTCAGGTCCCTCAACTGGCTTCTATTGACACCTGAGGAGTGTTTCCTCATTACTGCTATAAAGGGATGGAGGTTCTAGTCCCCAAGTATTCTTTTAGTGATAACTTCCTGATTTGTAAAGGTTGAAGATGCCTCATTGTTCCCACATAGCTTTACTGATTCTACAGATGGGAGGCTTTAATAGCACCTGGTGGCAGTCAATGTTCTGACTCTACTAAATATCCGTGTCACTACCTTAGCAGGAAAGAAGAGCAACATCTCACTAGTTCATGGCAGCATGGAAATCCAGGATCTTTATATAACTCCCTTAGTACCATGGGTCTGTCCTTTCAGGATAAAAGTTCCAGCTCTCAATTCAATTTCCCTTATATCACTTTGGGACCACTCAGAATATAACCAGATAAGGGAAATTTAGGTTTCCCACCTAGCCTTTGCTGGAATGGATAAATGTTCAGTCATAGCTTTTTGCTGTGGTGCTTTGCTAGTGTGGAGACTATGTCTAAGAGTTTGTCTTGCTAGGCTGTCCCTTTTCCTGTACTTAGCTGGAGGAGTAGGGAAATGCACATTTGCTCTATCTTCCTAGAAAAAGATTGGAAAGAAAAGATGCAAGGAACAGGGGTTACTGTTTGGACAAGGAAAACAGATTTCATCATTAAAATTTTCTGGTATTTACCTCAGAAGGGAAGAAAGGTTCAACTTCTTTAAAGGGATATGTGGGAATTTCCTCAAGTCAGAGGCCCAATGACATGTACTTTATCCTACAAAAAGAAAAAAATGAAAGAAAGAAAAAATGTAGATATATCATATTCAGACAATTCTGGAGTCCTCAAATTTTTCACATCTGTTAAGAGAGTTTTCAATGCATGTATGTCTCACATTACCATACTTATGAAAACTTTTGAGACTCATTCCCTTACATTTTTCACTGTGCCCTATGCTCTAGTCATTTTATTCTATTCTCACTTCCCTAAACTCTCCAGTTATCCTCTCTTCTGCCAAAGATATCCTCTTTGTCTCACTCAAACCTTGCACACATCTCTCTGACTCTAGTAAATCCTCCTTGAATAATTCTAACTTGAGGGAATTATCTATTTCATCCTGAGACAGTGATTAATTGAACTTGGAAAGTAAGTTAAACTTACTATCTCAAGACATTCCTACTTTAAATGTCTATGAATGTGACTACCAATAATCCAAATCAATAGTCACATCACAAGTTGCTGACCAGCTTTCAGTTAACCTTGCTTATGTAAGTTGCCTATTCTGGTCCAACTGGATGAAGCTAAGAGGTCACTGCAAATGGTGATTGCAGCCATGAAATTAAAAGATGCTTACTCCTTGGGAGGAAAGTTATGACCAACTTAGATAGCATATTAAAAAGAAGATACATTGCTTTGTCCACAATGGTCCATCTAGTCAAGGCTATGGTTTTTCCAGTGGTCATGTGTGGATGTAGGAATTGGACTATAAAGAAAGCTGAATGCTGGAGAATTGATGCTTTTAAGCTGTGGTGTTGGAGAAGACTCTTGAGAGTCCCTTGGACTGCAAGGAGATCCACCAGTCCATCCTAAAGGAGATCAGCCCTGGGTGTTCATTGGAAGGACTGATGCTGAAGCTGAAACTCCAATACTTTGGCCACCTGATGTGAAGAACTGACTCATTTGAAAAGACTCTGATGCTGGGAAAGTTTGAATGCAGGAGTAGAAGGGGACAACAGAAGATGGGATGGTTAGATGGCATCACCAACTCAATGGATGTGAATTTGAGTAAATTCTGCAAGTTGGTGATGGACAGGTTGGCCTAGCCTGCTGCAGTCCATGGGTCGCAAAGAGTCAGACACGATTTAGTGACTGAACTGAACTGAACTGGAACCACCAGGGTCCATGAGGTCACTTTTTCTTTCCCACCAACCACCAGAGCCACCTCTGCCACAGCCACTGCCTAGGAGTTGGAAAGATGGCGGGAGGAAGCCTTCAGGTTTTGGGGCCTTAGACTAGTTGCACTCTGGATGAAGTTCTGTCTTCCACGCCCTGAATCAGGGCACTTCCAGTTTCCTCCTCAAGATGGGTTCCCTTGGGAACCCCAGGGCCTTTTATGTGGGAGGGCTCTTTGTCCCCTCCATGACCTTCCATGTGATCCATGGGTCCTTCAGGACCTCCATGGCCCCTGGACCTCCTCAGGAGGTAGTGGTGTCCCTCTGTCCTCATGGTGTGTCATTCCTTCCCACATGCTGTTCATTGGAAGCTTCTTCTTTGCAAGAGAGACTCTTGAAAATCTCCCCCATCAAACCACTCTACAGAAGTTTTAGCATATCTTCATAGGACACTGTAGCATCATGGTCTTCGGGTTTTCCTGTTTCTTTGTCCAAGTAGATATGGATTATGTGTTGTCCACTCCTTAATTTTAATAGCTGCGCACTGCTTAAAGAAGTCTGCCAGGTCGTCTAATGTCACACTGGCATTTAATCTGCCCTTGCACATAAAGTTCACTGTTTCCAGAGTCTTCATCTGGACCTGCGGTAGGCCTAAATCAAGATCTTGTCCTTCATCCATGGGTCCACCAAGCTTATTGAAGCCACCTCACTCTCTAGCAACCATTCTGCCTCATCTTTCCCTCTGCCCACCTCTGCTCATACTTCCACAATAAAATCTCCCTTTTCCTCTGCCCAGGTTAACCAGGTCACTTATTCTCCCATTCTCTTCTGGTCAGGAACATCCTCCAGACTCCTGCTTGTAAGCGGGAGTGGAGTACTCTTGGAGTGGTCCTGTGGGAATGAACTCTGTTGCCGTAGCTGCTGTTTTCTTGCCTATATTGCCTTGGAACCTGGCTATAGCATTCAGTTGGGGGATGGAGTGTAACTAGTAGGTGTCCACTGCTCATAGTTGCTTTGTTGACCATAGTAGCTACTCTGCTGTCTATAGCTGAGCAAGCTGAGTGTCATATGCAGACTAAGCTGCATAAGAGGCCTGGTTGGTAATATCTGTAGCAGTGGTTGTATCATAAGCAGCAGTACCATGTACTGGACAGGCTAATAGTACACTTGTTGGGGGTGCAGTTCAAGTAGAATATCCATTGGGAGGCTCCCCATAGGAAGCTGCATATGTGGTCTGCCCATAGGTTGCATTGATCTGAGCCTGGGTATAAGTGACATTAGTGGGCTGTCCATATGGTCCAATATGCCTGAGTGGTCTGTGCATATCCAAGAGTGGGGTAGGTGGTGTAAGCACCATAGCCCTACTGGGCTGTAGGTACTGTAATCCATGGGTACTGTTTTCTTTCCACAACTACAAATTTTAAATGTAATGAAAATAGAATAAAGTAGGTCTTAGATAAGCATCTAAGCTTCTAGGCATTCACAGTGCAAAAATATCTTAGAAGCATTTTTCTTTTCTTTTTTTTTTTCAGTTTCTGCTCAGATGGTAGATGCTGTGTTGAGTCTTGTGGAGACAAAAATGAGTAAGATACAGACTTTTACAGAAAGTAATCATAAGTCAGTCACAATGACTCCTTTTTGAGCTCATGCTTGAAATTAAAAACAATAATAATAATAATAATCACTACTAATAAAAAGTTCTTCCAATGTTTCCCATTTGCCTTCTTCTTGACTAGAGAGTAACACTTTGTTCTCAAGGGTTGGACAAATTAACATGTATTGGACTTAGTTACAAAGAATTATCAGTCTTCTATGGTTATGACAGCTAAAAAATGTCTCAACAAAAATTCCAGTGAAAAATCAAAATTGTTGTCCAGACTAGGATAAATACTAAAGATTTATGATGTCTTTAGGATAAAATGAATCTTGAATCCAGTTTTTTACTTTTTTAAGATATGAAAACCACTTCTCAAAACTAAGTAAACCACTTTGAAAAACATTGCTTCGGAGATATTTTTGAAAGTAAAAATATAAAATAGATTCTTCATGGTATATATTAAGCTTTAGCTGTAAATTAGCTGTTTTGATCACTTAGTTAAAATACTATCTCATCCTTGTTTAGAGTAGAATGATTTTCCTATAAAAGACAGAGTTTGATATCAAGATCAGAATTTGCAATCTCCCAGCTTAATCAAGGCTGAGTACTCTCATTGCCTACTAATCTATCAGAAACTGATGTGGTTGTACTCTGTGAACTCAGGTGTGCTTCTGAAATGACTCATATTGGCAGAAAGTTCAGGTTCATTAGATAAAAATCAAACTTGATCTTGCCTTGTAATGAAATCTTCTAACATGCATTTAAAAAACAATAGTGTAGCTCTCTGTGTTTCAAGCACTTCTGTCAATTTCTCCTAAGATACATATGTTCTTCTAATTTATTCAAATATGTTACAATCACACTTTATCTTAACAGCACAACTTTTTCTAAGTGCTAAAAAATGCTCCTGATATAACTAAAGAAGGACATGAGATAGCATTTTACTCTTAGAGAATGGGAATGGATCTTTTTAATTGTCCATAACTTCCTATGCAAAACTCCAAGAACACAAATATTCTTGACAATTGTCCAAAAGTAGGAGTATTTTGAGGTAGAAGGCCAAAAAGTGGAACAACAACAACAAAAAAAAACTTTGTTTATATAAGAAGTGAATTCTAAATTTTGGTTACTTTAGGTTAGAGTGCCCACTTTCTTAGCCACCACTAACTGGAATGCAACTATGTGTTACTGACCAGGTATTGAATAGTCAAAAATTAGTGCTAATAAAGTACTGTTTTGTCATTTAAGTAGCTACTATCCACATGATTGATATATTTTCTTGTCATGTGTGACAAAATCTGGGCCCCAAGTGAGGTTCTGAGATATATACCATCTTGAAAATTTTGTGTATGTGAGACATAGAGGAGGCTGAATATATGCACTACTTTGATTTGGTCTGATGGCCTTAGAGCTTAAAGAAGTCAATTATATAATAGTTCTATTGGTCACTGTGATTCCTGTTCCTTGCTTGTCTCTCATTGCATCTCTAAAGTGAATGATCTGTTATGATCAGTATCTTTAGAGAACAAACTTATGGTTACCAAAGGGGAAGAGTTGGCGGGAGGGCTAAACTGGGATTTGGGGATTGACATGTATAGACAGCTATATTTAAAATAAAATGCATTTCCAGACTTCCCTTGAGGTCTATTGGTTATGAATCTGCCTGTCAACACAAGGGACAAGGGTTCGACCTCTGGTCTGGGAAGATTCCACATGCTGCAGGGCAACAAGCTTTTGTGTACCACAACTGCTAAGCCTGTGCTCTAGAGCCCTCAAGCTACAACTGTGGAGCCCAACTACTGAAGTCCATGTGCCCTAGAGCCCATTTTCCTCAACAAGAGAAGCCATCGTATGAGAAATCTGCACACAACTAGAGAGTAGCCCTTGCTCACTTGCTCACTAGAGAAAGCTCACAGGCAGCAATGAAGATCCAGCACAGCCAAAAATAAATAAATAAATTTTAGAAATAAAATAAAATGTATTTCCATGAAAAAGATTTTTGTCTTCTCAGACCTTTTTTTTTATGCCAGAAGTTTGTTATTTGTAATAAGGTTTTCATGATTTTTTTGAGTCATATAGGAAGTACTGTTGCCATGTGAACTATATGTGTAAAGCAGAGAAATTAATGGTTATTTTCCTTTATTTTAGCAAGCATGGAATAAATACCACCAGTTCTAAGTTGGGCTAATTATGTGAATCCCATAGAGATGTATGATTAAGCAGCCATTGATCACAGAGTCTAAAATCCAGGAGGGAAGGTAACACATACAAATACATGCAATATCTACAATTGTTAAAAAGTATACCTCATGAGTGGAATTGAGAAATGTTGGGGCTGAGAAAGGGAAAGATCCATTCAACTTTGGAGTTATCAGGGAAGACTTAACAAGGTCAGTAGATAAAGCAGTGTTTGTAGATAAGCACAGCAGAAGAACACAATTTAATCTCTTCTTTCATTTTCTATTTAATGTTTAAATCTCCATACCTCACTTTGTCATTTGTAACAGATTTAAAACTTTTGTCTTAAGGACAGATTGCATTAAATATAAATGGCAAAAAATAAAAGATTGAAAAAAAAATCATAGGAGAAAACCTTAATGATCTTGGAATAGCAAAAGCTTCCTTAAATAATACAGAAAGAGGCTAAGAGCATATTCATTTTTGTTTTGTCTTCACCAACCAGTAAGATAGTAGAAGAAAAATTGACAGATTATAAGAAGATGTGACAATATTGATGATACTATGTCTGAGAGATGACTCATATTATGACTCATATACTCTAGTATATTTAAAAACAAAACAAACAAACAGAAAAACAACCTCTCAGGATTAGGTAAGGAAATGCATTGAAAAATAGGTAAGAGACTTGCCAGTCACATCACTAGATAACAGTCTACTTGCCCCATAAACACGAAAAGTATTTGACTTCACTTATTATTTGAGAAATGCAGAATAGAATCACAGTATACACAATTTTACTAGAAGAATGGAAATGACAAAAGAAAGTTCCAAATATTGAGGAAGATGTGTAGGAATTAGAATTCTCATGTAATCTTAGTAGAAGTATAGACTGGTAAAACAGCCTTGGAAGTTCTTTGACAGTTTCCAATAAACTCAAGCATAAGCTGACTCTATAACTCAGCAATTCCAGCCATAGAAATATAACTGTATTGTTTCCTATTGATGCTGTAACAAATTGTCATAAATTCTGTGACTTAAAACAGCAAGAATTTGTTATCTTACAGTTTTTTAAATCAAAACCTCATCAGCTCTCATTGGGCTAAACTAAAGCAGTTATGTTCCTTTCTGCACACTCCACATGAGACTTCCTTCTGAAACCATTCCCAGCTTCTAAAAATTCCCTGCATTCCTCATGTCATGGTGAAGACCTGAATTATTAATGCCAGGAATGTTCCTCACCCTTCTCCCCCCATTGAATCTCTCTCTTTGTCTTTCTGCCATCTCTCTGTCTCTCGCTCTGCCTGTATTTCTGTCTCTATTTGTGTATCCTCTTCTCTATGTCTCTGATTTTCTTCCTCTATTTCACTCTTTCTCATCCACAGTAGCAAGGAAAGTTTATTTGCTTTTAAATATTTGTGATCAATTGGGCCGATCTAAATAACCTAGGTCACTTCCTCCATCTCAAATTCTTAACTTAAATCATATCTGCAAAGTCCTATTGGTCATGTAACATGCTGACAGATTTGAGGATTTAGGAAGTAGTTATCAAGTTCAAAAACAGTCAAAATTCATCAATATATTACAAACCATGATGGGAGCATCCTTGTGAAGGATGTGATTTACGATTAGAACATGGGTGGGGGAACTTTCCAGGATGACAGCACTGTTATGTTTCTTATCCTGGGTACTGGGTAACATGTTTAATAGTTTGTGAAAATTATGTATGCTATGCTTAAATATTACATTTGAAAAATCTGCTGTACTAAATTGACAGAATGACAGTAGGTTTAATAACCAAATGACATAAAAATATTAGAAATTATCTTTATTACCTACTATTTGATAGATGTACTGATATTTTTTTTCCTGTTCTCACATAGCCCATAAGATATGAATTATTTTTTCCAACTTAACAAATAAAGGTGCTAAAAACCAGAAGTGCTAACTAGCATAGCTAATAAATATCATCTTGACTTAAAAAAAAAAAGAAAAATCTTATTTTTTGCTTCTAAATAATGGAAATCATTGGGCTTCCCTGATAGCTCAGTTGGTAAAGAATCTTCTTGCAATGCAGGAGACCCTGGTTCAATTCCTGGGTCAGGAAGATCTGCTGGAGAAGGGATAGGCTACCCTAATATCCTTTATCACTAATAAATGACAGAAATGGTATGGATCTAACAGAAGCAGAAGATATTAAGAAAAAGTGGCAGGGATATATAGAATAAATATATAAAAAACAAAAACAAAAACAAAGATTGTCATGGCTCAGATAACCATGATGGTATGATCACTCACCTACAGCCAGACATCCTGGAGTGTGAAGTCAAGTGGGCCTTAGGAAGCATCACTATGACGAACAAAGCTAGCGGAGGTAATGGAATTCCATTTGAGCTATTTCAAATCCTAAGAGATGATGATGTTAAAGTACTGCACTCAATATGCCAGCAAATTTAGAAAACTCATCAGTGGCGACAGGACTGGAAAAAGTCAGTTTTCATTCTAATCCCAAAGAAAGGCAGTGCAAAATAATCTTCAAACTACCACATATTTGTACTCATCTCACACACTGGCAGAGTAATGTTCAAAATTCTCCAAGCCAGACCTCAACAGTACATGAAATAACTCCCAGATGTTCAAGCTGGATTTAGAAAAGGCAGAGGAACCAGAGATCAAATTGCCAACATCCGTTGGATCATAGAAAAATGAGAGTTCCAGAAAAACATCTACTTCTGCTTTATTGACTATGCCAAAGCCTTTGATTGTGTGGATCACAACAAACTGTGGGAAATTCTGAAAGAGATGGGAATTCCAGACCACCTTACCTGCCTCCTAAGAAATCTGTATTCAGGTTAAGAAGCAACAGTTAGAACCAGACATGGAACAACAGACTGGTTCCAAATTGGGACAGGAGTACATCAAGGCTGGCTGTATATCGTTCCCTGATTATTTAACTTATATGCAAAACACATCATGCAAAACTCTGGGCTGGAAGAAGCACAAGCTGGAATCAAGATTTCCAGGAAAAATATCAAAAACCTCAGATATACAGATGACACCACCCTTTTATCAGAAAGTGATGAAGAACTAAAGAGTCTCTTGATGAAAATGAAAGTGGAGAGTGAAAAAGTTGGCTTAAAATTCAACATTCAGAAAAATAAGATCATGGCATCTGGTCCCATCATTTCATGGAAAATAGATGGGAAACAATGGAAACAGTGAGAGACTATATTTTTGGGGGGTTAAAAATCACTGAAGATGGTGACTGCAGCCATGAAATTAAAAGACACTTGGTCCTTGGAAGAAAATCTATGACCAAGCTAGACACTGCATTAAAAAGCAGAGACATTACTTTGCCAACAAAAGTCTGTCTAGTCAAAGTTATGGTTTTTTTCCAGAAGTCATGTGTGGATGTGAGAGTTTGACTATAAAGAAAGCTGAGTGCCAAAGAATTGATGCTTTTGAACTATGGTGCTGGAGAAGACTCTTTTGAGTCCCTTGGACTGTAAGGAGATCAAACCAATCAATCCTAAAGGAAATCAGTCCTGAATATTCATTGGAAGGACTGATGCTGAAGCTGAAACTCCAATAGTTTGGCCACCTGATGGGAAGAACTAACTCATTGGAAAAGAGCCTACTGCTTGGAAAGATTGAAGGTGGGAGAAGGGGATGAGAGAGGATGAGATGTTTGTATGGCATCATGCACTTGATGGACATGAGTTTGAGCAAACTCTGGGAGTTGGTGATAGACAGGTAAGCCTGGCATGCTGCAGTCCCCGGGGATGCAAAGAGTCAGACGCAACTGAACAACTGAACTGAACTGAATGGAAATTATCCTTTGCTTTACTTACATAAAAATGTATCACTTCATATATGATATTGAAAAATGTGACTATGCTTCTTTATTAGAATCTATGTACTGTTTTCTGGCCAGTGACAAATGAGCACGTATAACTACATGCAGCACACACATCAGCATGCATGCTCACTCACTTCAGTGGTATCCAACTGTTTGTGACCCCATGGGCTGTAGCTTGCCAGGCGCCTCTGTCCATGGCATTCTCCAGACAAGAATAACCTGAGTGGGTTGCCATGCCCTCCTCCAGGGGATCTTCCCAGCCCAGGGATCAAACCTGGGTCTCCTGCATTGCAGGAGGATTCTTTCCCATTGAGCCATCAAAGAAGCTCCTATATGCAGCATATAATCAAATATTTTAGGAAGAGTTTCAGTTGCTTCCATAAATTTTCCAGACAATAGCATTGCAACTTGAAACGACATGCCTTCCAGAGTAGTAAGCCAAGACTTCTGCTTTATAAGGGATGTTGTTCTGTTAAATCATGGGAGAAAAAGAGGCCTTGGAAAGGCAGAAGGATCCTAGAGAGCTATGGGATTCACTACATCTTTATCAACAGCTGATTATCTGTGCAGCATTAGGTATGCTTTAGATGTGCAGCAGCGCGAGCCCTAAGAACAGGACTCTATTGGCTTTCCGTGTAAACCAGGGGATGTCAGCCTCTTTCTCTCTCTTACTCTTAGAACCACCAGGTTCCGGTCCATTAAAGGACCAAGAAGTGGCGCCCGAACAGGGACTCTGGTACACGTGACTTCGAACGGAGTGACCCCCAGGGCCTATTGAGGCCGGTAAGTACTAAGACATGGGTAAATCAGCTGGAAAGCCCCTCACTTTTCTACTTTACTTTAGCACTTATTTAAAGTTCAGGGATTTTCGGTTTCTTGCCAGAGAGTAGAGGCTTGCCTTCAGACAGTGGTTGAATGTAACCCTTGGTTCCCTAATAAAGGTAGTTCTGATAGACTTCTGGCCCCTATGGGCTCTCATTGAAACTGTGATTCTGCCATTTCAAGGTAATTCTAGCCCTCCTGATATTGGCAACAGGCAGAACACTTATTACATGAATATAAATTAGATGATGATACCTTACAAAAGGCCCAATTAGAACAACAAAAGATACTTCAAGATTTTCCTACTAACCCTTCGCCGGTTGCTCCAAGTGCTCCTCCCCTGCCAGAGGGCACATATCCCAAAGTCTCTCCCTCAATAAAACCTGATCATTTTGACAAAGACTCCCCTAAGACACCTTTTAACATTAAAACTGACAACACCTTTCTGAATAACAATAATCTACCTGCTTCCCAACAGAGGCTCTCTGAGTTGCTGGCTTTGCAATTGCAAGTCTCTGAAGCTGAAGGTTTCTCCGCCTTTCCAGTTTTAAAAAAATGTTGATGCTCAGGGGCAAATAACACCTCAATATGAAGGTATTAACCTTTTTCACATACAACAAGTGAAAAGGGCCATAACTTTGTATGGGCCACATTCAGCTTTTACTAGAGAGATTCTAAATGTTCTGGCATCTTCTATTGGAAACTTTATTCCCTATGATTGGCAAATTTTAATAAAAGCTCTCCTTAAACCAGGAGAGTATCTTCAATGGACAATGTGGTTTCAAGATACAGCCAGAGATCATGCTAACAAAAATGTTCAGGCAAAACCAAATTACTTTTGAAATGTTAACTGGCACCAGACAATTTGACGCTATAAAAGCTCAAATACGACGCCCTCCTTTGTTACATGATCAATTAAAAACAGTGGCCCTTGAAGCTTGGGATTGAATTACTCCTCAAGGGGAGCTTACAGGTAGCTACACTAAAATATTACAGGGACCTAATGAAAAGTATGCCGATTTCTTAGCTAGATTAGAAACTGCTATTTCTGTACAGCAATTGAAGAAGAAGCTAAAAGGCAACTAAAAAAATTACTTGCTTATAAAAATACAAATCAGGAATGTCAAAGGTCTATAGCCCCAATTCGTGATACAGAGACTATTTTTGATTATTTGAAGGCTTGTCACAATATAGAATCAAAAACTCAAAAGATACAAATGCTAGCTGAAACAATGGTTGCTGCCTTAAAAACAAGAAAATAATAGATGTTTTACATGTAGAGATAAGTATCATTTAAAAAGAGGCTGCCCTAAAAAAACTTTTAAAAAACCTCCAAAAATCTGCCCTTACTGCCATAGAAAAATGCATTGGGCCAAAGAGTAGAAATCTAAATTTGATATTAAAAAAAAAAAAACAAAACAAAACCTATTCCGGGAAACTCCAAGCAAGAGACCTCCCAGGTCCCCTTCAACAAAAACCAGGGACAAATTCCATCTTTTCCCTCAAACCCTCAACATCCAGCAGTGCTGCCCTCGATTATACCAGCCCTAAACTCCTTTACCGTCAAGCAGTCCCCTCTAGAATATCTACTAGATTTTTTGGGCCCCTGCCCCCACAAACCTTCAGTCTTTTATTGACCGATCTAGTTTGACTTAACAGACAAAAAAGACAGGGGTCTCCAAATGGAAAAAATAGGCTGCAAGTGTCAGACATTTTTCTCTCTCTTAAACAGCAGGAAAAAAAGAAAAAAAAAAAAAAAACTAGATATATATATATATATTTCTTCTCTATACAAATTTAAAAAGAGGTTTCTCTTGAAATACTGTGTTGCCATAATGACACCTGGTTTCACTTGAACTTAACTTTTCTCAAACCCTGAGTTAACCAATGCATTTTTCTTATGAAAATGTTTGTCTTAAGCTATGTTAATGTGCTATACATTTACCCCAGACTCTGTCTTCAAGTTGGTTCTGCCTAAAACTCAAAACAGATTTGACAAACCCGTATGTTTTACTCATGCAAATGTTCTCTTAAGCTATGTTAATGAAACTGTATTTGCTTAGAAACCTGCCTTTACACTAAATTTCATTCTGCTCAACAAAATAAATTATATGTTCTTATTCAAGTTATTTGCCTATATCCTTACCCCATTAATCTAGTCTCTGATTCTAAATATTCAGTTTTTGTATTAAAAGATATAAAAACCTCCACCATAAACTCCTAGTTCTATTAAAACAGACACTGGCCCTGCCTATATTTCTAGATACTTTAAATAATTTTTACAATCTTTTTCTATTAAACATATTACAAATATTCCTTATAATCCACAGACATGAGACATAGTCAAACAAACACATCACACACTAAAGTTACAAATAAAAAAATTAAAGAAGGGGGAATACACAGGTACACTACTGTCTTCCTTATCTAAAGCAGACTTTACTAGATTCCAACATAAGATATTTTCTAAACCCATAATTATTGTTAATACAGCTTTATTTGTTTTAAATTTTTTAAACCTACCACAGGGAAATATTTTAACAAGAGAAGAAAAACTTCGAGGAATTGAAGGACACTTCTCTTCCTCTGCCCATTTGGGACCAAGACGGGTTCAATAAACAATAGAAATTTGAGAAATTAATCTTATGGGTAAAGGAATATGCTTGTATTTCCCCAGGTGGGTCCAACAAACTTTTTCCTCAGAAAATTCAACCCAAGGGGGCCCCCGACATTCAAAATAGAAACAACAAAAACCCCAGGAGGAAGAAGTTCCAATACAGGCCATGGCTGCTCTAAAGATCTCCAGAAAGCACCGCCCTCAGCGACATCAACCCTATGATCTCCCCACTTGGGGACAAATAAAAACCCTCACTAGTCAAGTTAAGAATCTGATTTCTCAACAGGGAATGCCTCAGAGTCCTGAAACCTTATCGCTATGCTCCGTTGGCCTGTGACCGCCCCCCGCCCACTCAAGCTGGATTAACTAATTTACTTACCCAACCCCCTTTTATTTCATGTCATAAAATGGACGGAGAAAAGACCCAGCATAACAACCAATGCCTCCACCCTGCCCTCTCCCTGGAACCCTCACACCCTGGGGAGGAGGGAAAACTAATTAACATTTCTTTAGGTTATGAAGTCTTTCCTTTGTGCATGGGCCCAGCAAAATTATGCATAAATGTCGGTCTATAAACCTGTGCTTTCGTCCTGCCTCCAAAAGAAGACTTTCGGACATTGCTGCCCTTTTCCTGTCTGTGAACCATGTTTACTACTGAAACTTTAGGGAAAGAGGGAAAGAACAAAAAACATTATGTAAAAGGTTACTAACACAACGTTGAAACATTACCATGAGAAAGGACTTCTTGGCTGACATCCTCCTCCTCCTCGAATCATCATCCTCAGTAAACAAATTGGGCCTGAACTAGAGACATATAAAACATATGGAAACTTGCTGCCAGCACCCAAGAACTTGGGACTCCGACCAGAGATTTCACAGAGACTAGTCGTGGTCATAGTAACTATTTCTTTCGCTATAATCACTCATATTATATAGGCCTGTGTCCCACTTCCTTTTGTTATAGCCGTAAGAAATTTACAACTTGATCTATAACTTATATTAATTGCCAATTTTGTGATACTCCTGTTTAATTCAATCATAGTACCTACTATTGGGAACAAATCAAATGTCATTTACATGATAATGACTCTCTGAATGTACAATTACTGCAAAAGAAAATCTTTGAAACTTTTTCTAAACATCTGCCCTCTTCCACTAACTTGGAAACTTTAGCTGAACAAATTATCCGGGCTAGACCCACAAGGATGGTTCCAAAGTATTACCCACAGCATCTAGAACTATAACTTTAGTGGTTGTCTTGATAATTGTATTTGTTGTTTATCGTTGCCTTTCTATAAGGTTGGTTAATACTAACAAAACTCATTTGGTCAAGACCTTATTTTTTTACAAATATAATAAAATAGGGGGAATTGTCAGGATGCATTGAACAAGAGGCTTCCTGTGTGCTGTTTTAGATCTGTCAGGAACCCTCTGGCCCTTATTGATTCCTGAATATTCAGGAATTAAGTGGAGAGGCACGCCTTTCCCGGGGCTGAGGAATCCAGGCATTTCTCATTACAGTGATAAGTACCCTCTTCCTTTTTATGAGCCAAATGGTAAAAGGTGATTGTTTGCAACTCTCTCTCTTTGATAGGGATCATCTGATGTTTTGTAAGGAATTTTAATCTTTGTCTTTGCTGAGAATAACCATCTGGTAAGACAGCATATATGTCCACGCCATGTTGATTAAAACACCTTTGCTCCATCAGAGCTTTGGTCCCCATCTCTCTCTCTCTCTCTCCCCCCGCCCCCCGTCTAATTCCTTGGAGCGCGGAGGCCCGCTGAGCTCACTTTCTTGCCCGGGCTTCTAAGACCCTCTCGAGAAGGCACACTGTGCCTTCACCCACTCGAGAGGGCGCCCGGTGCCTACGTGCAGCGGCACGAGCCCTAAGGACAGGGCTCTATTGGCTTTCCGCGTAAACCAGGGGGTATCAGCCTCTTTCTCTCTCTTACTCTCGGAACCACCAGGTTCCGGTCCATTAAAGCACTAACAAGCGCTATCAGCCTCTTTCTCTCTCTTACTTTCTTATTGTTGACTCCAGACCACCAGGTTCTAGTCCATTAAAAGACCAACAGGTAATGGGCAGGGAGGCCTGGCGTGCTGCGATTCATGGGGTCACAAACAGTCAGACACGACTGAGCGACTGAACTGAACTGAACTCTGAACCCAGAAAGTGGAAACAATGTTTTCTGCTCTTGAATTGACTTCCTGCTCTGTGAGGGAGGCACTAGGCAGGGGCAGTAGCTCTGGTCTTGAATTGCCTTTCTCAGCATAAAGCCTCTGCTCATTCAGCGAGCTGGTTCAAGGGTAGTTAGGACTCAGTGTTCTTGGCTTGTGCACCTAGCACTAGCATAATGCTTTTATCTTATGAGTTGATAACTGAATAGAAAATGTGTGCCCAGGTCTCTCAGTCCCTCTTGTCTAGACTAGAGCTCTTCCAAAACTAAGATGAGAGGAATAAGAAGTGCTGGGATTCTGACCTTCCTGAAGAAAGAATCCACACCCTTTTATTGGAAGCTGGCAGGAGAAGAAGTCCCATTTTCTTTTATCTCTTATTTTCTGCCTATAGTGGGCTCCCAACATGATGAGCTACAGATGGGCTGAAAGTGAGTTATGCTTCCTCAAATTCAGAATTTGCCCCCATTTTTACCAGAATTTAATGGATTTTTTCATTAAATATTTCTCAATTTTCTATATGCTATTAGGATAAATTCCAGAGATTTAATGTGGCTGTTTGTAATTTCTGTCTTATTCAAGAGAAAGTTTTTGATCCTCCTTATGTTATCATTCTGAAACTGTTCATTTCTAAACCATATAATATTAAATAAAAATCATATTTTCTAATTCCAAATCCTTCAAAATTGCTTTAGAAAAATGAATGTTTAATTAATTTTCTCTTGGATAATACAGACATTTCTTTATTATTAGTATGTGTTATATGTATTTGTATGTATTTTCCTAGGATTTTTTCCAATATTTTAATTTAATAAGATAGGGTATATCACAAAATTCTCATAATTAATTTCAAAAGTAAATTAATTTTCATTCAAGGTATACTATGTTGCTCACCAGTTTTCATTTAGTTCCTGTGATTAGAAATGGGAGAACACAACAGCTGATTGGAGGCCTGTGATTTTAAGATCAGAATACTTCTTCACTGATCTCCAACTTCCTATCTGCTTTGGTCCCATGGTTGTGCCTATGAGTTTGACCTTTTGTAACTATAACTCCTTTCAAATTCCTACTGCCAGTTCTCCTATGACTGACGATAGTTTCTCTCTTTACCTTGAGCAAGCTTTTCACTAGGTGCCAATCTGCAAAATTTCATTATCTCTTGTTGGTTCAACTATAAAGAGTCACTTACTTAAACTCACTTCAAAGTATCAGTTAAAAATGCTATTTTCTTTTTCCTAATGGAACTGTGATTTATTTGCTTGGTAATTGGTTCTGGGTCAAAGTAAAACTGTTAACTTCAAGGTAAGCAAATGTGATTACAGATCAGCTTCCTATTTTAAAAGTTTCCTGATAAGGACTGTGGTTTAGATCATAAATTTCTTATTACAAAATTCATACAAATTGAAGGAAGTAGGGGAAACCACCAGAGAAGGCAATGGCACCCTACTCCAGTACTCTTGCCTGGAAAATCTCCTGGATGGAGGAGCCTGGTAGGCTGTGGTCCATGGGGTTGCTAAGAGTCAGACATGACTGAGTGACTTCACTTTCACGCATTGGAGAAGGAAATGGCAGCCCACTCCAGTGTTCTTGCCTGGAGAATCCCAGGGATGGGGGGGCCTGGTGGGCTGTTGTCTATGGGGTCGCACAGAGCCAGACACGACTGAAGTGACTTAGCAGCAGCAGGGGAAACTGCTAGACCATTCAGGTAAGACCTAAATTAAATCCTTTACAATTATACGGTGGAAGTGACAAACAGATTCAGTGGATTAAATCTGATAAACAGAGTGCCTGAAGAACTATGGTCAAAGGTTCATAACATTGTATAGGAGGTGGTGATCAAAGCTAGCCCCGAGGAAAAGAAATGCAAAAAGGCAAAATGATTTTGTAAGGAGGCCTTACAGACAGCTGAGAATAGAAGAGAAGTGAAAGGCAAAGGAGAAAAGGAAAAATATACCCATCTGAATGCAGAGTGCCAAAGAAGAGCAAGGAGAGAAAAGAAAGCCTTCTTAAGAGGACAATGCAAAGACACAGAGGAAAAGAATAGAATGGGAAAGATTATAGAGTTTTCATATAGAACATTAGGGAGTATTTCATGCAACAATGGACACAATAAAGGACAGAAATGGTATGGACCTAAGAGAAGCAGAAGATATTAAGATGAGGTGGTAGGATACCCAGAAAATTATATGAAAAAGATCTTAATGACCCAGATAATCATGACGGTGTGATCACTCACCTAGAGCCAGACTTCCTGTAGTGCAAAATCAAGTGGGCCTTAGGAAGCATCACTGTGAACAAAGCTAGCAGAGGTGATGGAATTCCAATTGAGCTATTTCAAATCCTAAAAGATGATGCTGTGAAAGTGCTGTACTCAATGTGCCTACAAATTTGGAAAACTCAGCAGTGGCCACAGGACTGGAAAGGGTCAGTTTTCATTCTAACCCCAAAGAAAGACAATGCCAAGGAATGTTCAAAGTATCACACAATTGCACTCATTTCACATGCTAGCAAAGTAATGTTCAAAATTCTCCAAGCCAGGCTTAAACAGTACATCAACCAAGAACTTTCAATGTTCACATTGGATTTAGAAAAGGCAGAGGAACCAAAGATCAAATTGCCAACATCCATTGGATCATAGAAAAATCAACAGAATTCAATAAAAAAAAATTTACTTCTGCCCCACTGACTACACTAAAGCCTTTGACTGTGTGGATCACAGCAAACTGTAGAAAATTCTTAAAGAGATTGAGATACTAGACCACCTTACCTGCCTCATGAGAAATCTATATGCAGGACAAGAAGCAACAGTTAGAACCAGACATAGAATAAAGGACTGGTTCAAAATTTGGAAAGGAGAATGTCAAGGTTGTATATTTTCACCCTACTCACTTAACTTATTTGCAAAGTACATCATGTGAAATGCTGGACTGGATGAAGCACAAGCTGGAATCAAGATTGCAGGGAGAAATATCAATAACCTCTGATATGAAGATGACACTACTCTTATGGCAGAAAGTTAAGAAAAACTAATGTGCCTCTTGATGAAAGTGGAAGAGAAGAGTGAAAAAGCTGGCTTAAAGCTCAACATTCAAAAAACTGAGATCATGGCATCTAGTCCCATCACGTCATGGCAAATAGATGGGAAAACAATGTAAACAGACAGAGACTTCATTTTCTTGGTCTCCAAAATCACTGCAGATGGTGCCTGCAGCCATAAAACTAAAAGACACTTGCTCCTTTGAAGAAAAGCTATGACAAATCTAGACAGCATATAAAAAGCAGAGACATTAATTTGCTGACAAAGGTTCATCTAGTCAAAGCTATGGTTTTTCCAGTGTCATGTATGGATGTGAAAGTTGAACTATAAAGAAAGCTGAGCACTGAAAAATTAATGCTTTTGAACTGTGGTGTTGGAGAAGACTCTTGAGAGTTCCCTGGGCTACAAAGAGATAAAAAGAGTTAATACTAAATAAAATCAGCCCTGAATAGTCATTGGAAGGACTGATGCTGAAACTGAAGCTCCAATACTCTGTTCACCTGATGCAAAGAACTGACTCATTAGGAAAGACCCTGGTGTTGGGAAAGATTGAAGGCGAGAGAAGAAGGGGATGACAGAGGATGAGATGGTTGAATGACCTCACCAACTTGATGGACATGAGTTTGAGCAAGCTCCAGAAGTTGGTGATGGACAGGGGAGCCTACCATGTTCCATGGGGTTGGAAATTGTTGGATACGACTGAGATTGAACTGAACTGAAGGTACATTCACTGTCTTTTCATAGACTGCTGGCTACTTTGAAGAACCCAGAATCAGTCATTGTTCTTAGTTGCTGCAACAGACAACTTAGTTGCTGCAGCAACAGGCATATTTAAAAAGAAAATAATGAATTTATCAAAAGGGTGTTACATAACTCACTGAAACTCCAGGAAGACTAGATAACTGGAACTGGAAAATTTAGGTGGAAATTTAGGGGGAACAGAGGCATCAAAATCAGTAACACTGGTCCAATCAGAAAACAGTTGCACTTGCCACAGAGCATAGGCACCATGGAGTGCAGTGCTATCATTGTTGATGCTGAAAACTAGGTACCATTCTTTGCTGCCTCTAACCTCAAGCATCTGCTCCTGTTACTGATGTTGTACACTGACATAATGGGTTCCTTGTCCTTGTCTCTCGATTCCAAGTCCAGAGTTGCTGAATTGGATTGGCAGAAACAGTATTATATCCCATGTCCTGAGAAAACTATCTGGCAGTTTCAGCTTCCATTCAACTAATACTTATACTTGAATTAATACTCACTATATAAGGAATTCAACCAATTCCTTCAACTATCACTCACAGGGAAGGAATTGCCCAGCTATAAAAAGAGAAGGGGATGTTTGTCATAGGGAACATGATAAATACCCATTGTTATGTGCCTATTTGCCTGACAAGCTTTTAACAGCTCTTAACTACTTTTCACAGCCCAGTGATGCAAAAACAATGAAAAAACTTTTATACTGCAAAAGAAAAAGTAGAATGAAAAAACTCCACCTTAGTGTATTACACCATCTTTCACGAAACTAAAATATATTCTCACTTTCCACCAAAAAGGGGAACTCAAAATCTCACCAGTTACTGCATCCAGTCAGAGTACCAGTATTTCAGGGGAAAGGTAAACTACTCTTTTTTTTTTTTTCCTGACTGCAACATGCCTTGATATTTTAAAACTATAGAATTCTCACCACAAATGTCCCCTATAGAAAACAGTAAGAGAAATGAAGTAAAAAAACAAAGAAAAACAAACAAACAAAAAAACCCGGGGGGTAGGGGGGAGGAATAAAACTTTTTTTTTTTTTTTTTCCCATCTCTTTGGAATTCTTTTTTTTTTTTTTCCAACTTACTGAAAAAAATCCCACTTATCTGCCAGAGGAGGTGGGGGAGGTGCAGGAGATGGAGGAGGCGCTGCCGTCCCAGTCCCCGCGCTCCAGCTGTCTGCGCTCTGCTCTGGACCAGTTTGAGGAAGTTGCCGGAGCCCTGTGTCGCCCAGATGTGTGATCTCATTGAGCCGCAGCTGGCCGAGAAGATCGGCAAGATGAAGAAGTTGTGGAGAACTTTGTCGGATAGTTTCAGCTGCATTGCCTTGAAGAAAGAGGACACCGCCTTTAGTGAGATATGTTTCACAGAGATGGCCACACGGAACTGCCCAGGAATGGACTCAGTGATCAAACCCATGGACACAATTCCTGAGGATAAGAAAGTCAGGGTTCAGAGGACACAGAGTGCTTTTGACCCGTTTGAGAAACCCACTAATCAAGTAAAGAGGGTGCATTCTGAGAACAATATTTGCATTAACTTTAATAAGAGCTCCTCCGCGGGCAGAGTCTCCTAAAGTTTGGGACATTCCAGCTCACCCCAGTTCTCCAACAAGTCCCAAATTTGGAAAAGCTGACTCACACGGAAAACTGGAAAAGCTAGGGGAAGGATCTTATGCTACAGTATACAAAGGGAAAAGCAAGGTGAATGGAAAGTTGGTAGCCCTGAAGGTGATCAGGCTGCGGGAAGAAGGTACATCTTCAATAGCTATCAGGGTAGGAGAAGACTCTTGAGAGCACTTTGGACAGCAGGGAGATAAAACCAGTGAATCTTAAAGAAAATCAACCGTGAATACTCATTGGAAGGACAGTTGCTGAAGCTGAAACTCCAATCCTTTGGCCTCCTGATGAGAAGAGCCGACTCATTGGAGAAGACCTTGATGCTGGCAACAATTAAGGCTAGGAGGAGAAGGGAATGATAGAGGATGAGATGGTTGGATTCTATCCTGGACTCAATGGACATGAACTTGAGCAAACTCTGGGAGAAGGTGAAGGACAGGGAAGCCTGGCATACGTAGTCCATGGGGTCGCAAAGAGTTGGAAACGACTGAGTGACTGGACAAGGACAAAATAGTGACTTTGAAAAACATTTTGACACCTTTTTAAAAAGTGGAATGTTAAATTACTGTATGTACTAGCATTTTCATTCCTGGGAATCTACCCAGGAGAAAGGAAAAAAACTTCCAAAGACACATATGTGAATGTTCCTAATGTTACTGTGCACAATAGGCAGAATCAAGAAATAATCTCAATGTTCATCAACTGTTGAGTTGATACACAGAATATCAAATATCCATATAGTGATTCAGAAGGAGCTTGCTTGACAGGTAATATGCTTGATAATATGCTTCAATATGTTTGAATCTTGAAAGCATTTATGCCCAGTTAAACAAGCCTGGTTGAACTTTCAAGGTGGTGCTAGTAGTAAAGAACCCGCATGCCAATGCAAGAGACTTAAAAGATGTGGGTTCCATCCCTGAGTCGGGAAGATCCCCTGGAGAAGGTCATGGCAACCTACTCCGGTATTCTTGCCTGGAAAATCCCATGGACAGAGATGCCTGGCAGGCTACAATCCATGCGGTTGCAGAGTTGGATACGACTGAAGCGACTTAGCACTTACTGAAGTGGCTAGAGTGACTGAAACTTTTCTTCAATTCGTGAAAAACATGCTCCACCTACGTATTTCCCAAACCTGTGGATTTCTCCCTTTATTTTTTTCAGTGTCACACATGACTGAGTGACCCTTTATTTTTTTCAGTGTTTTCAGAGTCGGACACGAATGAGTGACTAAGCATAGCATAGCATAGCATAGATATTACTAGACTACCTAAATTGGGCTTCACTTGTGGCTCAGTCGGTAAAGAATCTGCCTGCAATGGGGGCGACCTGGGTTTGATTCCTGGGTCAGGAAGATCTCCTGAAGAAAGAAATGGCCACCTACTCCAGTATTCCTGCCTTGAGAATTCCATGAACAGAGAGGAGCCTGGCAGGCTGCAGTCCATGGGATCACAGAGAGTCAGACACGACTGAGTGACTAGCATACCTTTTTCTATTTTTAATTACTTTTTATTGGAGTGCAATTGCTTTACAATGTTGTGTTAGTCTTTTGCTGTACAACAAAGTAAATCAGACATAAGCATGCATATATCTACTCTTTTTATGGTATCCTTATCATTTAGGTCACCACAGAGCACTGAGCAGTGTTCCTTGTACTATACTGCAGGTCACCATTAGTTGTATATTATATATATATACATATATATTTCAGTTCCAATCTCCCAATTCATCCCATTCCACTCTCCGTACCTCACTAGTTAACAATTAATATGCTCTCTATAACAGTCTATTTCTGCTTTGCATATAACTTCATCTCTACCATTTTTCTAGAATCCATGTATAAGTGATATTATACAGTATCTGCTTTTCTCTGACTTGTTTCACTCTGTATGACAGCCTCTAGGTTCATTGACATCTCTGCAAATGGCACCATGTTGTTCCTCATTATGTCTGAGTTACATTCCATTGAATACATATACCATATAGTCTTTATCCACTTTTCTGTCAATGCACATTTAGGCTGCATCCAGGTCTTAGCTACTGCAAATAGTGCTGCAACAAACATCGGGGTGCATATAATCCTTTCGAATTATGTTTTCCCTGGATATATGCCTAGGAGTGAGAGTTCTATGCCATAAGGTAGCTCGATTTTTACTTTATTGAGGAACCTTTGGACTGTTCTTATAGTGGCTATAACCAGTTTACATTTCCACCAGCAGCATACAAGGGTACTCTTTTCTCCACACCCTCCCCAGTATCTATTGTTTGATGATTTTTGATGATGACCATTCTGACCATTGTGAGATGATACCTCATTGTAGTTGTAATTTGTATTTCTCTAGAAATTAAGAATGTAGATCATCTTTTAAGATGTTTGTTGTATGTCTTCTTTGAAGAAATTTCTACTTAGCTCTTCTGTCAGTTTTGTGACTATTATTATTGTTGTTCAGTTACTCAGTCATGTCTAACTCTTTGAAACTCCTTTATAGTGTTTTTTCTTTAATATTGAGCTGCATGAGCTGTTTGATTGTTTTGGAAAATAATCTCCTGTCAGTTTTTCATTTCCAAATATTTTCTCCCATTCTGAAGGCTGTCTTTTCATTTTGCTTATGGTTTCCTTTCTTTTGAAAAAGTTTACTTGGGCCCCCTTTAAAAAAAAAAAGTTTACTTGGGCCCCCTTTAAAAAAAATGTTATCTTTCCATTACTCTAGGAGGTGGATCAAAAAAGAGTTTGCTGAAATTTATGTCAAGGAGTGTGCAGCCTATGTTTTTCTCTAACAATTTTATAATATCTGACATTACATTTAGGTCTTTAATCCATCTTGTGTTTATTTTTGTGTAAGATGTTTGGGAATGTTTTAATTTTATTCTTTTATATGTATTTTTTTTTTCTCCCAGCACAACTTATTGAAGAGACTCTTTCTTCTCCAGTGTATAGTGTTGCCTCTTTTGTCATAGTTTTACAAATAGCTGAGGAAAGAAGAGAAGGGAGAAAGGAAACTGTATACTCAACTAAGTGCAGAGTTCCGGAGAATAGCAATAAGAGATAAAAAGGACTTCTTAATTGATCAGTGTAAATAAATAGAGGAAAACAATAGAATGGAAAACATTAGAGATCTCTTCAAGAAAATTGGATATATCAAGGGAACATTTCATGTCAAGATGAGCATGATTAAAAAAAAAAAAGTAAAGACCTAACAGAAGCAGAAGAAATTAAGAAGAGGTGGCAAGAATACACAGAACAACTATACAAGGAAGGTCTTAATGACTCAGATAATCATGATGATGTTGTCACTTACCTAGGTCCAGACTTCCTGGAGTGTGAAGTCAAGTAGGCCTTAGGTAGCATTACAACAAAGAAAGTGGAGGTGATGGAATTTCAGCTGAGCTATTTCAAATTCTAAAAGATGGCATTGTTAAAATGCTGCACTAAACATGTGTTCAAGTCTTTAAAACTCAGCAGTGGCCACAGGACTGGCAAAGGCCAGTTTTTATTCCTATCCCAAAGAAGGGCAATTCCATTTTTTTATTTATTAAATTTATTTAAATAAATTTATTTATTTTAATTAGAGGTTAATTACTTTACAATATTGTATTGGTTTTGCCACACATTGACATGAATCTGCTACAGGTGTACATGTGTTCCCCATCCTGAACCCCCCTCCCACTTCCCTCCCCATCCCATCCCTCTGGGTCATCCCAGTGCACCAGCCCCGAGCACCCTGTATCATGCATCAAACCTGGACTGGTGATTCATTTCACATATGATAATTTACATGTTTCAATGTCATTCTCCCAAATCATCCCACCCTTACCCTCTCCCACAGAGTCCAAAAGACTGTTCTATACATCTGTGTCTCTTCTGCTGTCTCATATACAGGGTTATCATTACCATCTTTCTAAATTCCATATATGTGTGTATCCATACTGTATTGGTATTTTTCTTTCTGGCTTACTTCACTCTGTAAAATAGTCTCCAGTTTCATCCACCTCATTAGAACTGATTCAAATGTGTTCTTTTTAATGGCTGAGTAACATTCCATCAATTCCATTTATGTTCACACTTCTGTACAGCTGGACTCAGTTCACTTGCTAGCAAGGATAATCTCAAAATCTTTCAAGATAAGCTTCAGAAATACATAAACCAAGAAACTCCTGATGTATAAACAGGGTTTCAAAGAGCCAGAGGAACCAGAGGTCAAATTGCCAGCATTCAGTGGATCATCAAGAAAGCAAGGGGATTTCAGGAAAATGTCTACTTCTGCTTCATTAAAATAGCTTAAACCGTTGCCTGTGTGGATCACAACAAATTGAAAAATTCTTAAAGAAATGGGACTATCAGACCACCTTGCCAGTCTCCTGAGAAACCTATGTGGATCAAGAAGCAACAGTTAGAACCTTACATGAAACAAATGACTGGTTCAACATTGGGAAAAGAGTACGCCAAGGCTGTATATTGTCACCCTGCTTATTTAACTTATATGCAGAGTACTTCATGTGGAGTGCTGGGCTGCATGAATCACAAAATGGAATCAAAATTGCTTGAAGAAATATCAGCAACGTCAGATATGCAGATGATACTATAATGGCAAAAAGTGAAGAACTAAAGAGCCTCTTGATGAAGATGAAAGAGGCAAGTAAAAAAGCTGGCTTGAAACTAAATGTTAAAAACTCTAAGATCTTGGCATCTGGTATCACTTCATGGCAAATAGAAGGGGGGAAAGTGGAAACAGTGACAGATTTTACTTTCTTGGGCTCCAAAATCACTGTGAATGGTGACTATAGTCATACAATTAAAATATGCTTGCTCCTTAGAAGGAAAATGATGAGAAAAATACACAGTGTATCAAAAAGCAGAGACATTACTTTGCCAACAAAGGATCATATAGTCAAATCTACGTGTTTTTTTTTTTTCAGTAGTCATGTATGGAAAAGGGAGTTGGACCAAAAGGAGGCTGAGCACCAAGAATTGATTTTTTTTTTTTTTTTTGGTCTGTTTGTTTGTTTGTTTTTTTTAATTCTGATGCTGGAGAAGAATCTTCAGAGTCCCTTGGACTTCAGGGAGATCAAACCAGTCAATTATAAATGATATCAACCCTGAATATTCATTGGAAAGATTGTTGCTGAAACTGAAGCTCCACTATTTTGGCCACCTAATGGGAAGAGCTGACTCACTGGAAAAGAGCCTTGTGTTAGGAAAGAATGAAAGCAAAAGGAGAAGGGGACAGCAGAGGATGAGACGTTTAGAGAGCACCAATGACTCAATGGACACAAGTTTGAGCAAACTCTGGGAGATACTGGAGGACAGAGGAGCCTGGCAAGCTGAAGTCTGTGGGGTCTTAGAGAGCTGGACATGACTATGTGACAGAATAACAACAACAAATTTTGGGTGCATAAACATTTATAATTTGTTATATCCTCTTCTTGGATCAATTCCTCAAGGATTATGTAGTGTCCTTCTTTGTTTCTTGCAAAAACCTTTATTTTAAAGTGTATTTTGTCTCAGATGAATATTACTATTCTTGGTTACTTTTTACTTCCATTTTCCTGGAATCTCTTTATCCATGTTCTCACTTATCATCTCTAGTGTACCTATGTCTGAAGTAGGCCTCTTGTATTCAACATATTTATGGGTCTTGTTATTTAATTCATTCAGCCAATTTTTGTCTTTTGGTTTGAGCTTTTAATTCATTCACATTTAAATTAATTTAAACATTTACAATGTTCTTATTGCCACTTTATTAATTGTTTTGTGTTTGTTTTTGTAGGACTTTTTCTTCTCTTGTGTTTTCTACTGACAGAAGATCCTTTAGCATTTACTGTAAAAGTGGTTTCAGTTCAGATCACTTCAGTTGCTCAGTTGTGTCTGGCTTTTTGCAATCCTATGTACTGCAGCAGGCCAGGCTTCCCTGTCCATCACCCACACCCAGACCTTGCTCAATCTCATGTCCTCGAGTTGGTGATGCCATCCAACCATCTCATATTCTGTCCAACTCTTCTCTCCTGCCTTCAGTCTTTCCCAGCATCAGGATCTTTTTTCGATGAGGCCAAAGTACTGGGGCTTCAGTTGCAGCATAAGGCCTTCCAATGAATAGTCAGGACTGACTTCTTTAGGATTGACTGGTTTGATCTCCTTGCAATCCAAGGGACTCTCAAGAGTCTTCTCCAACACCACAGTAAAAAAAAAAAAAAAAAAAAAAATCAATTCTCTAGCACTCAGCTTTCTCTATGGTCTAAATCTCACATCCATACATGACTATTGGAAAATGATAGCTTTGACTAGACAGACCATCATCAGCAAAACAATGTATCTTCTTTTTATTATGCTGTCCACATTGGTCATAGATTTTCTTCCAAGGAGCAAGTCTTTTAATTTCATGGCTGCAGTCACCATCTGCAGTGATTTTGGAGTCCAAGAAAATAAAGTATGTCAGTGTTTACATTGTCTCCCCATAAATTTGCCATGAAGTGATGGGACTGGATGCCATGATCTTAGTTTTCTAATTGTTGAGTTTAAAGCCAGCTTTTTCATTCTCCTCTTTCACTTTCATCAAGAGACTCTTTAGTTCCTCTTCACTTTCTGCCATAAGGGTATTGTCATCGGGATATCTGAGGTTATTGATATTTCTCCTGGCAATCTTGGTTCCAGCTTGTGTTTCATGCAGCCCAGCATTTCACATGATGTACTTCACATATAAGTTAAATAAACAGGGTGAGAATATACAGCATTGAAGTACTTTCTTTCCAAGTTTTAAGCATTCTACTATTTCATGTCTGGTTCTAACTGTTGCTTCTTGACCTGCATATGGATTTCTCAGGAGTCAGGTAGGGTGATCTGGTCTCCCCATCTCTTTAAGAATTTTTTCAAAATTTGTTGCAATCCACTTATTCAAAGAGTTTGGAGTGGTCAATAAGGCAGAAATAGATATTTTTTGGAACTCTTTTGCTTTTTTTTATGATCCAACAGATGTTGGCAATTTGATATGTGTTTCCTCTGCCTTTTCTGAATCCAGCTTGAATATCTGGAAGTTCCTAGCTCACATGCTGTGTTGAAGCTTCGCTTGGAGAATTTTGAGCATCACTTTGCTAGTGTGTGAGGTGAGTACAATTGTGCAGTAGTTTGAACATTCTTTGGCATTTCCTTTCTTTGGGATTGGAATGAAAACTCACCTTTTCCAGTCCTGTGGCTGTTGGTCCTTTAATGGACCTGGTGGTCCAGAGTCAACAATAAGAAAGTAAGAGGGAGAAAGAGGCTAATACCCCCTGGTTTACGCAGAGAGCCAATAAAGCCCTGTTCTTGAAGCTTGCACTGCTGCACGTAGGCACCAGGCACCCTCTCTCTTGTGGGTGAAGGCACAGTTCGCCTTCTCAAGAGGGTCTTGGAAGCCTGGGCAAGAAAGTGAGCTCAGCAGGCCTCAGTGCTCCAAGGAATTAGCCTGAAAGAGAGAGAGAAGAAAAGAGAGAAAGAAAGACAGAAAGAAAGACAAAGAAAGAAGGAAAGAAAGAAAGAAAGACACAGGGACCCAAGCTCTGATGGAGCAAAGGTGTTTTAATCAACATGGTGTGGGCATATATACTATCTTACAAGGTAGTTATTCTCAGCAAAGATAAAGATTGAAATTCCAGATTTACAAAACATAAGACTATCCATATCAAAAAGAGAATTGCAAACAATCACTTTTTACCTTATGGTTCATAAAAAGGAAGAGGGTACTTATCACCATAATGAGAAATGCCTGGATTCCTCAGCCCCGGGAAAGGCATGCCTCTCCTCTTAATTCCTGAATATTCAGGAATTAATAAGGGCCAGAGGATTCCTGACAGATCCAAAACAGCACACAGGAAGCCTCCTGTTAAATGCTTTCTGACATGTGGCCACTGCTGAGTTTTTCAAATTTGCTGGCATATTGAATGCAGCATTTTCACAGCATGATCTTTTGGGATTTGAAAGAGCTCAACTGGAATTCCATCAATTCCACTAGCTTGTTCATAGTGATGCTTCCTAAGATCCACTTGACTTCACACTCCAGGATGTCTGGCTCTAGGTGAGTGATCACACCATCATGGCTATATGGGTCATTAAGATCATTATGGTATAGTTCTTCTGTGTATTCTTGTCACCTCTTCTTCATATCTTCTGCTTCTGTTATATGCATGACATTTCTGTCCTTTATTGTGCCCATCTTTGCATGAAATATTTCCTTGGTATCTCTAGTTTTCTTGATGAAAACTTTAGTCTTTCCCATTCTACTGTTTTCCTCAATTTCTTTGCATTTTTCACTTATGAAGGCTTTCTTGTCTCTCCTGCTCCTCTCTGAAACTCTGCATTCAGATAGGTCAGTTCAGTTCAGTCACTCAGTCTTGTCTGACTTTTTGCGACTCCATGGATTGCAGCACGCCAGACCTCCCTGTCCATCACCAATTCCCGGAGTTTATTAAAACTCATGTCCCTTGAATTGGTGATGCCATGAAACAATCTTGTCCTCTGCCATCATCTTTTCCTCTCACCTTCAATCTTTCCCAGAATCAGGTTCTTTTCCAATGAGTCAGTTCTTCGCATCAGGTGGCCAAAGTATTGGAGTTTCAGCTTCAGCATCTGTCCTTCCAATGAATATTCAAGACTGATTTCGTTTAGGATGGACTGGTTGGATCTCCTTGCTGTCCAAGGGACTCTCAAGAATCTTCTCCAACACAAAAACATCAGTTCTTCAGCACTCAGCTTTCTTTATGGTCCAACTCTCACAATCCTTACATGACTACTGGAAAACCACAGCTTTGACCAGACCACCTTTGTTGGTAAAGTAGTGTTTCTGCCTAGTTTTGTCATAATTTTTCTTCCAAGGAGCAAGCATCTTTTAATTTCATGTGTGCAGTCACCATCTGCAGTGAGTTTGGGGCCCAACAGCAACAACAAAAAGTCAAAAAAAAAAAAAAAAGACACAGTCACTCTTTCCAGTTTCCCCATCTATTTGTCATGAAGTGGTGGGACCAGATGCCATGATCTTAGTTTTCTGAATGTTGAGCTTTAAGCTAACATTTTCACTCTCCTCTTTCACTTTCATCAAGAGGCTCTTTAGTTCTTCTTCACGTTCTGCCATAAGTGTGGTGTCATTTGCGTATCTGAGGTTATTGATATTTCTCCCAGCAATCTGGATTCCAGCATGTGCTTCATCCAGCCTAACATTTCTCATGATGTACTCTGCACATAATTTAAATAAACAGATGAGTATATCTTTCCTTTTCTCCTTTGTCTTTAGCTTCTCTTCTTTTCCCAGCTATTTGTCTCTGCCTTAGACAACCATTTTGCTTTTTTGCATTTTTTTCCCTTGGAGATGGTTTTGATCATCATCTCCTGTACAAAGTCAACAACCACCATCCATAGTTCTTCAGGCACTCTATCAGACCTAATCCCTTGAATCTATTTGTCACTTCCACTGTACAGTTAGAAGGGATTTCATTTATGTAATATCTGAAGGGTCTAGTGGTTTTCCCTATTTTCTTCAATTTAAGTCTGAATATTACAGTAAGTAGTTTGTGATCTGAGCCACAGCCAGCTCCTGGTCTTGTTTTGCTAATGATATATAGCTTCTCCATCTTCAGCTGCAAAGAATATAATCAATCTGATTTTGGTACTGACCATCTGGTGATGTCCATGTTTAGAGTTATCTCCTTTGTTTTTGGAAGACAGTGCTTTCATTCTCTTGAGAAAATTGTGTTAGCCTTTGCCCTGCTTCATTTTGTACTACAAGGCCAAACTTATCTGTTACTCGAGGCATCTCTTGACTTCCTTATTTTGCATTCCAGTCTCCTATGATTAAGACATATTTGGGGGGGGGGGCGGTGTTAATTCTAGGTGTTCTTGCAGGCCTTTACAGAACCATCAAGTCAGCTTCTTCAGCATTGGTAGTTGGGACATAGACTTGAATTACTGTGATATTGAATACTTTGCCTTAGATAGGAACAGAGATTATTCTATCATTTTTGAGATTGCATCCAAATACTGCATTCCAAACTCTTTTGTTGAATATGAGAGCTACTCCACTTCTTCTAAGGGATTCTTGCCCACAGTAGTAGACACAATGGTCATCTGAATTAAACTCCCCCATTCCAGTCTGTTTTAGTTCACTGATTTCTAAAATGTCAATGTTCATTCTGCCATCTTCTGTTTGACCACTTCCAATTTACCTTGATTCAAGACCCAATAAGCCAGGTTCCCATGCAATGTTGTTCTTTCCATATTGGACTTTACTTCCATCACCCAGTCACATCCGTAACTGGGTGTTGTTTTTGCTTTGGCTTCATCCCTTCATTCTTTCTGGAGTTGTTTCTCTACTCTTCTCCAGTAGCATATTGGGCATCTACCGACCTGGGGAGTTCATCTTTCAGTGTTATATATTTTTCACTTTTCATACTGTTCACGGGATTCTCAAGGCAAGAATACTGAAGTGGTTTGTCATTCCTTTCTCCAGTGGACCACGTTCTGTGAGACCTCTCCACCATGACCCATCTGTCTTGGGTGGCCCTACATGGCATGGCTCATATTTTCACTGAGTTAGACAAAGATGTGGTCCATGTCATCAGATTGGTTAGATTTGTGTGATTGTGATTTTCATTCTGGCTGCCCTCTGGTGGATAAAGTTAAGAAGCTTATCAAAGCTTTCTGGTGGGAGAGACTGGCTGTGGGGGAAACTGGGTCTTGTTCTAATGGGTGGGGCCATGCTCAGTAAATCTTTATTGTAACTCTCTGTTGATGGTTGGGGCTGTATTCCCTACCTGTTGTTTGGCCTGAGGTCAAACTATAGTAAGGTTAATGAAGGTAATGTTTACCTTCTTCAAAAGGACGTGTGCACTCACTGTTGTATTCAGTCCCCCTGACCCTGAAACAGGCCAGTGTTGACCCACGCCTCTGCCAGAAACTACTGGGCACTCAGAGGTAAGCCTGTCTCAGTCTCTTGTGGGGACACTGTTCCTTTCTCCTGGATTCTGGTGTGCGCAAGGTTTTGTTTTTGTCCTCCAGGAGTCTGTTTCCCCAGTCCTGTGGAAGTTATATAATCAAATCCCACTGTCCTCCAAATTCAAATTCCCTGGGGGTTCTCAGTCCTTTTGCAGATCCCCAGTTTGGGAAATCTGTTGTGGGTCCTAGAACTTTCTTAAAAGTGCTAGAATTTCTTTGGTGTAATTGTTCTGCAGTTTGTGGGTTTCTGCTCAGCAGCGCTCTGGTGGGGCTAAACTGATTTGGCGGTGCTGAATACTCTTACCTTTTGCTTGTCTGTAAAGCTTTTTATTTGCCCTCTGAACATGAATGACATCCTTATTCAGTTGAATATTCTTGTTTGTAGGTTTTTCCCTTTCATCACTTTATTTTTTTTCATTTATTTTTATTAGTTGGAGGCTAATTACTTTATAATATTGTAGTGGTTTTTGCCATACATTGACATGAATCAGCCGTGGATTTACATGTGTTCCCCATCCCGATCCCCCCTCCCACCTCCCTCCCCATCTGATCCCTCTGGGTCTTCCCAGTGCACCAGCCCTGAGCACTTGTCTCATGCACTCAACCTGGGCTGGTGATTTGTTTCACCCTTGATAGTATACTTGTTTCAATGCTATTCTCTCAGAACATCCCACCCTCGCCTTCTCCCACAGAGTCCAAAAGTCTGTTCTGTATTTCTGTGTCTCTTTTTTTTGTTTTGCATATAGGGTTATCATTACCATCTTTTAAAATTCCATATGTATGCATTAGTATACTGTATTGGTCTTTATCTTTCTGGCTTACTTCACTCTGTATAAGGGGCTCCAGTTTCATCCATCTCATTAGAACTGATTCAAATGAATTATTTTTAATGGCTGAGTAATATTCTATTGTGTATATGTACCATAGCTTCCTTATCCATTCGTCTGCTGATGGGCATCTAGGTTGCTTCCATGTCCTGGCTATTATAAACAGTGCTGCGATGAACATTGGGGTGCACGTGTCTCTTTCAGATCTGGTTTCCTTGGTGTATGTGCCCAGGAGTGGGATTGCTGGGTCATATGGCAGTTCTATTTCCAGTTTTTTAAGGAATCTCCACGCTGTTCTCCATAGTGGCTGTACTAGTTTGCATTCCCACCAACAGTGTAAGAGGGTTCCCTTTTCTCCACACCCTCTCCAGCATTTATTGCTTGTAGACTTTTGGATAGCAGCCATCCTGACTGGCGTGTAATTGTACCTCATTGTGGTTTTGATTTGTATTTCTCTGATAATGAGTGATGTTGAGCATCTTTTCATGTGTTTGTTAGCCATCTGTATGTCTTCTTTGGAGAAATGTCTGTTTAGTTCTTTGGCCCATTTTTTAATTGGGCCATTTGTTTTTCTGGAATTGAGCTGCAGGAGTTGCTTGTATATTTTTTAGATTAATCATTTGTCTGTTTCTTCATTTGCTATAATTTTCTCCCATTATGAAGGCTATCACTTTAAAAATATCTCCCCACTCCCTTATGACCAATAGAGTTTCTGCTGAAAAATCAGCTGATAATATGACAATTCCCTTGTATGCTATTTATTGCTTTTCCCTTGCTGCTTTTAACCTTTTGTCTTTGTATTTAGTTTTTTGTTATTTTGATTAATATATATCTCAGTATATTTCTCCTTGAATTTATGGGATGCACTGCACTTTTTAAACTTGATTGAATATTTTCTTTCCCATGTTAGGGAAGTTTCTGACAATATTGTCTTCAAATACTTTCTTGGACCCTCTCTCTTTCTCTTCTCCTTCTAGGACCACTTTAATTCAAACATCAGTGTACTTAATGTTGTCCCAGAAGTCTCTTTGACTGTCTTCATTTCTTTTCATTCATTTTTCTTTATTCTTCTCCATGGCAGTTATTTACATCTTTCTATATTCCAGCTCATTTATACATTATTTTGCCTCAGTTATTCTGCTATTGATTCTTTCTAGTATACTTTTCATTTGTTATTGTCTTTTTATCAATTTTTTTGTTTTTTAGTTCTTCTTAGTCCTTGTTAATCTTTGTTTGTTTCTTCGTAATCTGTGCTTCCATTCTATTTTGGAGATCTTGGGTCATTTTTACTATCATTATTGTGAATTCTTTTTCAGGTAGATTGCCTATTTCCTCTTCATTAATTTTGTCTAGTGAATTTTTAACGTACTCCTCCATCTGAAACATATTCATCTCTCATTTCATTTTGTTTAAGTCATGGTGTTTGTGGTTTTCTTTCTGCAGCTTTCAGGGCAGTAGTTCCTACTTCTGGTGTCTGCCCCCTGATGGCTGAGGCTGGCCCAGGGGTTTATGTGGGCTTCCTACTGGGAAGGAATGTTTCCTGTGCACCATGGATAGATTTGAGTTTTGCCATTCTGATTGGCAGATTCACCTTAGGAGGTTTGTATTGGGGTGTCTGAGATTAGTGCAACTTTAGAAGCCTGTCTGCTGATGGGTGCTTCTGTGTTCCCATCTTGCTGGTTGTATGTGGTCTGAGGCATCCAATGTTGGAGCTTGCAGGCAGGGGGAAGAAACCAGCTCTTGGTACTGTTATAAGGGCCTCCAGGAGAGTTTACACTGATTAATATTCCCTGGGGACAAGACTCTGTGCTTTCCACCTTGGGGCTCAGGTTTCTCCCCTGCTTAGGGAATGATGATCCTGTAAACTGTATAGAATGGCAAATTAAAAAAAAAAAAAAAAAGGAAAATGAACAAACCCCAAGTCAACCAAATTAAGCAAAAATAAATAAATAAATAAATAACCAACCGAACAAACAAACTGAAAAGCAGTCAAACAGAACACAAGACAAATGAAAAAAATAGGACTGCCTGGGGCATGCTTGCTTGCTTAGGTGGGAGGGCCAGAATGCAGGGACAGACGAGAGGCTTCATGCACACTCTGGCAGGGAAGCACAAGTTGGCCATGACTAGGGCAAGCAGAGTAGGTCCACAGTATGTCTCTCTCATGCCCAGGGTTGCAGAGGCTGGCATGAGTGTAAGAGACTAATGCACACTTGCTCTAATGTGAGTTGCTCTCTGTGCCTGTGGAGGCAGAGTTGGCATGTAGGGAGAGTCTGTGATGGCAGCCTCCTCCCTGTGTGCCACTCAGTGATGGTGCCTTATTTAGGAGGCAGGTCGTACTTCCTTCAGGAGCATTCCTGATCACAGTGCTCTTTACTCCCATGCCTGCATGCCATCTCCACATGGCCAACAGTGCTCCTCTTCTCCAGTCCACTCTCTTAAGCTCACACTTTAGCACCCAGCCCTTGCCAGCCTTAGTCGACATATGACTCAGGCTGGGACACCCAGGGCTGACTCCCCAGGAGGTCCTGGCAGGGTAGCATGTGGTTTCACTGGGGCCTGCACAGCCAGAGGAGGCTTTGGCTTGAAGGAAGGGTGAGTTACTCATAAGGCTGCCTTTCCCAGTGCTCATGGAGACAATGGCTTGTGGGTTGGAATAGGGTTGCAGTAGCACCCCACCCTTTGTGCACCACTCAATAATAGTGCCTTGTTTTATGGTGTCCCAGACCTCTTGGCAAACTTTCCTGATTGTAGATATCCCCACTTTCTTCCCTTCAGGCTGTCTCCTCACAGCCAACAGCTGTTCCCTCCCTAAGTCCACTCTCCAAACTCCACTTTGAACCCCCAGTTACCCTCTGCCCCAGAAGACATGCAACTCAGGCTGGGGTGCACATGGGTGAAGCACAAAATATGTGCATAGATCCTAATCTGTCCTGCCTTCCACAGATCAGTTTCTGGGCTCCTCTCGAATCCCCTGAAAGTCCTTCCTGTCCCAGCTGGTCCACCCACTGTGAGAGGGGTTCTCTGAGTATGGGAATCTCTCCTCTCTTTCAGTTTCTCCACAGCAGTGCTGGTCACTTCCCATTTCCTTTTTTTTTTTTTGCGTTCATCCTACACAGTAAAGTGGGATTTTTTTTTTTTTTTTTTTTTTTTGGTCCTTTTTGATGTCTGAGGTCCTTCACTAGTGTTCAGCATGTACTCTGTGACAACAGTTCCATTTGTAGATAAATTCTTCATATACATGTGAGAAGCAGAATCCTATTTAACCACCTTGAGTCCTTCTACTAGCCCTTTACTGTAAATGAAGATGTTTCTGTCATCTGTATATCCATCAATGTGCCACTGTATCTAGTTTCAGTTAACTAAGCAAACCATCATAGAAGCTCTGGAAAGCTTTGATTATTGTAACAATGTATAATATTTGATAACCTTGTTAAACTTTGTGAGTTTGTATTCATTGCAGAGTTTATGCTGCTGCTTTCTGGACCCTTTTGAGAATGAGCTGGTAAAGGAGAGGTTGAAACAATCTGAAGTGTTCAAGAATCCAAGTGATTGGATTCACTTTTGGTACTTGAAATTACAGAATTTTAGAGGTTGGAATAAATAAAAAATGAAATGATTATCAGCTTGCTCTATTACTGCGTGAGATCACTTATACAGCTACATAAACTTGTAATCACTTTTTGGAAAGTGAAGTTTTTGCAGTGCCCATGTCATGGTCCAGCTTGCATTCAACAGCATTTAACTGATCTGCATAATGTAAAGATACTTTTAAAGAAATGGTATATGGTATCCATGAGTTCTTTTCCTTTTTTTTCCCCCCTCAGAACAGCAATGAGCATCAAGTAGAATGTCTTTCTCCGTAATCATTTCTTACATGTTGACAAGAGCTTATGAGTAAATTCCCTCCCTGTCTCAGTAAAACTGGCCCAGTTATTAAGTTTCAAGATTCTATGCTTTGTGTCAGTCTGGTTTCCCCAGAGGTTTGAAGTCAACAACAATAGAATTTTTCAATTCATAGCAGAAGACTGCTGATTATCAGCAGAAGATCCATGATCTGTCTTGAGTTATCTGTTTCTCAGCTACTTCACTAAATCATCTTAATCCTCCATTGTGGCCTTATTCAGATTTTAAAATATATTCAACACTTTCTCTTGTGTCAACATAGTGCTTCATGGCACTCATGCTGGTTGTGATTACCAATGAACTGAAAAAGTTAATTTCCTGATTTTTTTTAAAATTATTATGCCATATATAAATAGCATGTTGAATATTTCCAGTACCAACAGCACTTTTATATATCTTATGTATTGTCTCACGGAGAGAAATGATTCACATGCACAGTAGATGAGAATAAATACAGTCAGGATTATGTCTCTTATGTAGTCACACTTGACTACTTCTAAATTTTCTTCTGATGTATGACATTTGCTGACTCTTAGGATAACCTACTTTCTTCACAGACATTTATACTTCCTTAGAATACCTTTACAGAGAAGGCAATGGCAACCCACTCCAGTACTCTTGCCTGGAAAATCCCATGGACGGAGGAGTCTGGTAGGCTGCAGTCCATGGGGTCGCATAGAGTCGGACACGACTGAGCAATTTCACTTTCACTTTTCACTTTCATGCATTGGAGAAGGAAATGGCAACCACTCCAGTGTTCTTGCCTTGAGAATCCCAGGGACAGGGGAGCCTGGTGGGCTGCCATCTATGGGGTCGCACAGAGTCAGACACCACTGAAGCGACTTAGCAGCAGCAACAGCATCAGAATGCCTTTAGAAGTTACTTATGAGGGAGAAGTGATATCCAAAATGCACAGCATATTTTTAAAATGCAAGCACAAAACAAAAGAGGCTTCCCAGTTGTCGCTAGTGGCAAAGAACCCGCCTGGCAATGCAGGAGACATAAAAGACATGGGTTTGATCCCTGGGTTGGGAAGATCCCCTGAAGGAGGGCATGGCAACCCACTCCACTATTCTTGCCTGGAGAATCCCATGGACAGAGGATTCTGGCAGGCTACAGTCCATGGCATGGCAAAGAGTCAGACATGACTGAAGCCAGTTAGCATACAGGTATGCACACACAAGACAGAAACCTATAGAAAATAAAGTTGCTTAGATAAGCTTATGTCATATTCTACATCCTTTCATACTAATACTCATGCAACTCAAATGTTTTACTGACACCTACATGTAGTTTTTTTTTTATATACCAATTTTCAATTTAGACAGTGAATATTATTAACATTTACTTAAAAGATATTTCAATATGTATTCACACAAATAGAGTTCAGGTATCAAATAATACTTCTGCTCTTTCCATTACATGCTAAACATGGACAGAATTCTTTCCCTAAATATTACCTGAATTTTTTTCATTTCAGCCCTGTTTAGAAAATTAACTGATCACTTAAGTGACTACACCTCATAGCACTTAAGGTTTCTTATTTCATGCAGGAGAAACAAGCTGGGTAATTTAAGCAGAATATTTGTGAAGAGGCTAACTAGTGGTTCACAGAGTATTTTAGGAAGGCTAGAGAATCAGGCAGGAAAAATGGCCAGGAAGAAGGGAAACGAAGTAACTGCTAACAGTAGACCAAATGCTAGTTCTGCTGCTGCTGCAGCTGCTGAGCCCCACACAGGCCAGCTTGTCCCTCGGCCAGGTGGCACCAAACCCTGCACTCTGGGCATGCCCTCTGCTGCTTCTACTCTTGTTGCCCCGTCCCTGGAACCTGGAGCATGCTGCTACTATTGCTGTAATCGATTTACATGTCCTCTGGCTTAGACTTATTAAATCCCATTTCAAAGTCCCAGACGGCACAAACTTGCAGCAAGGCCACACACTGCCAATCTAGCTGCAAGAGAGGCTGAAACTATTGTGTTTGTTCTGTGCTGTGCTCAGTCGCTTTGCCGTGTCTGGTGTCTGGTGTCTCCATGGACCGCAGCCCGTCAGGCTCCTCTGTCCATGGGATTCTCCAGGCAAGAATACTCGAGAGGGAAGCCATTTCCTTCTCCAAATCAGAGGGTATATAAGAAGTCAAACATGGGAAGGGTGATCATATTCTGGAGAGCCAAAAATCAGCTCATGTTGATTACCTGATTTATGAACTTTCTATTACTTCAATGAGTTGAAGGAACTTTATTGTCAATAAAAAGAAAATCAGCAATCCTAAATACAAATTAATAAGTCAGTGGGACAATAATGGTCATAATACTATTAATGTTGGCTTTAAATTGAGGCTGACATTACCAATTCAGAAATTTATGAGAGTACTTTAAAATCTTCTTCTAGTTATGGAGTTAGAAATTAAAAAAATCACCCCTTATGAGTGAATGAGCAAGCATTTATGTAAATGCTGACCCGTGTTAAATATGTACTCTTTGGACATGAAAACATGAAAATAATGAGCCTATATTAAACATGAGGTCTTGACCTTGGATTGATCGAGTTCTCACCTGCAGAGTTAGCTATCTGTATAAGTACTCTTATTCTCCTTTTCTTGCAAGCTTATATGAAATCCCATTTGAAAAAGAAATAGTTTTTTCTTTTTTCAGGCTAAAGCTAGATTTTATCAAAACACACCAAGTTTATACTATTTAGCTCTATTATTTAGAGCTAATCCCTTATCACTCATCTCTGATCCCATAAAACTTCATAGAAAAATTAGTATTTTAAGATCCATTCACCCAGGAAGGGGCATATAAACATGGCAGATAACATGGCAGATGGGGCTAGAAGTATGGATTTTTGATGGAAATAGTCCAGTGTACTAGGACACATTTACTAAGTGAAAATACAATTCAGTGTACTAGGAACATGTACCAGGTGAAAATAAAAGCAAAACAACTCCTTTTTTTCTCAGAAATTCTGGAGTTTGAGTAGAATATATATACAAATGTGTGTGTATGTGTGTGCATATCAGTTACACAATACTTTGACTCCCAACTAATTTATCTTTCCACAACTGAATAAACTTTACCTTTTCTGTTTAACTGCTGAGTCACTAACAAATGTTCTTCTTTTCATAGACAAGACATCCGTAAATGACATCCATTGGCCTAAAATGACTGTAGCACACTTTCTTCCACTTGGCGGTTAAGTAAATATTAACTCAATAAGACTAGTGAAGTTGCTCAGTCGCGTCTGACTCTTTACAATTCCATGGACTGTAGCCTATCAGGCTCCTCCATCCGTGGAATTTTCAAGGAAGAGTACTGGAGTGGTTGCCTTTTCCTTCTCCAGGGGATCTTCCCGACACGGGGATTGAACCCATGTCTCCTGCATTGCAGGCAGACGCTTTACCATCTGAGCTACCAGGGAAGCCTACACTTGCCAAATTGTATTCGCTTTAAAAAACAGTATTGTCTCTTTTCTCCTCCTTCATCTGGTCCCATGGCTTCTAAAAATTTGTAACTGGACTCTTAATGTGTGAAGACTGGATCTGGGAGATTTAACAAATAAGTAATGGTAATAGTGTACTGAGATTCTACAGTATGCAAGAAAAACTACTGTGCACTCTATACGCATTACATCTGCTGACATGAAACTGCACTGACAGATAGTTTTTCAGCAGAGATGGGCTTATTCAGAATCAGCAGAGAACTGTAATTTGGGATCTTCCATCATGGCAAGACATGTAGTAGTTCCTGCACATTAAGGGAAGGAGGACACTTTTGTAGGGAGAAAAATAAAATGAAGAGAGCCACAGTAAACAAATACTCCATAGCTTTTGATTGGCTGAGTCCTTGCCAGGAAAGAAGAGAAGTCTTTCTTTCTCATGTTGGCCTCTGATCCTCCAACTCTATTTAACTGAGGTTTCTATTTATTATGTTTTTGCATATCTAACTGTCCAAAATCATTACCAAATTCACATATATATAGGGAGGAAAGGTGCATTTCTCAGTGTTACACAATTTTCAAGTGTTAAAACTGGGTTTGAGCAACATTAACCACATTTGAGGATCTAGAGGAACTATTAGAAAATTGATAAAGTCCGCATACAGCTTTTCCAATGTAAATTTTACTTAAGTGTAACTAAATAATTGAGTACCAGAATTTCTCTTTGAGGAAGTGCCCAGCATTGTAAATAAAAAATGATATAATCAGAATCAGAACCAGGAGAAATAAAAATGCAGGAAACAGTTACCAATAACAGCTAAAAATCACAAAAAAGGAGAGAAAGCTGAGACTGTATGTCCTTCCTACTGAAAATACAAAGTACCACATTCCAGAATCCATCAAGACTCTTAAGTCTAACAGCAGCAAGGGAGAGAGGAGCATGTTAAATAACACCTCAGGGATGCAAACAGCCAAAACCGTATTGTGGAAAACTACCCGAGTCTGCAACAAATAAATTGTAAGAGACTGCGATATAGTGAGAACAAGAGCTAGAGTAAGAGAGCATGCACATGTACCACAGGCACGAGAGTGAGCGAGGGGAAGAAAAATCTATAGACCCATGAACTTATCAACCAATTGCAACATATAAAACCTATCAGAACTCTAATTTTTAAAACTCCTTTAACAATTATGATATTTAACAATATGGATATATTTGAACTCTGAATATTTGGTAATATTATGATACTATTTTCATTCATATTTTAGGCATAATAAACAATAAGACTTTAGTTATATTTTAAACTGTTATATTTTATATATAATGATACATGTTCTTTCATTCAAATATTTAATATTTTCGATTTGTTTGAATAATCCATGAGGAAAGGATAGATGGAGGTGGAGGCATAGATGAAAGAAGGTTGAAATTTGGAAACTAAATAATGGGTTTCATCATATCATTCTTTCAAAATTTGTAAATACTGAATTTACATAATTAATAAAATGAATCTTTTTTTACTCCATGCAGTTAATATCAAGCACCCACTTTTTCTTTCAAATTCTTGGTTCACTATGGGTGTCAATGAGACATTAAACTGTTTCTGCAGGAAAGATGGTTACTTTAGATTTTAGAAGGCTCTTACAAGGTGTGCTAAAGTATTTATTAATAATATCACACTTACTCTTCTAAACCTGTCTTTCCAGTGCAGTGGTAAAAAGTCCAGAAATGCCATTTACTAGAAGCCCATGGTAAGAACTTCTATTTCAATTCTGTAATAGGAGGCACTCAAGCAAATTGTGATGGTTTAAGAAGAAAAAAATCATATTTACCTATAGCACAAAATCATATTCTTATGTACCAGAAGCATATACAAACATATGTATGACCACTGGTTGGCAGAGAGCAGCAGTAGGTTTTGCTTAACAACTTTCAGAGTTCCTCTTAAGAAGCAGACACTTTCATATGGAAGGAACTGAGACATTTTGTGGCAGCTTCCCTCAAATTCCTTCATGGACATGGATAACAACAAGATGGAAGTTGGGATTCAGGTTATGTTCTATTTTTGCATCTATGTGTTGTTTACTTGTGTGTTTATTTGTGAAAGTCACTGAGCTGTATACTACGATACTTACACTTTTCTGTGGGTGTGTATGCTACTCTACTCCAGTAAGATGTTGAAACAGAAAAACAAGAATAGAAAGTGCTTGAAATGCTTCTGCCTTCTCACATTTGTTTCAACTGATAAAGAAAGTCAGTCTTCATTGTGATATTGAAAGAAAACAAATGCTGACCCAAATAAATTCAGATCTGCATTTTTTATGGATATCCAAGTAGCAACTGATTAAGGCCTCAGCTTTAAATTAACCCTTTGTCAAATGCAGGGCAGTGATAGAGTTTTCCAATGTAAACAGAAGCATTTTGTGGTTCATATTCAATTTGAACTTTGAGGGTAATTTGGGGGATTCTATCAGTCACTGTACCTACATTAGGTATTGTGAAATGTGAGAAACATATTTCCTGGTTCATTTAATTTGGTATATATTAGTAATAATTCAACTTCAGTGGTAATAGCATCTCAAGATGAATGCCTTAAGCCAGTTGCAAGAAAGAGTTATATGGAAAGAAATATGAGCCTCATTTATTGACCTAAAGGTCAGAAAGTGGACTTGTAGGGAAAAATCTCAGGGAGACTTTTACTTTAATGGAAAATTAATAGATTATAATGTGTGTGGGGAAAACGAATAGGCTTGCTCTATGTGACACATTTTAACCCATTCTAGACTCATCTTCAGTCTAAGAATATATTTTGATAAGGCATTCTTAAACACATTAAGATGCTGATACATAAGATAAATATTGGTCATTTTGTAAATCAGTCTGAAAATGTCCCAAATATTCCATAAGCAATTCTTAACTAAATAATCATAAGCAATATATATATACATATATTAAAATTAATGCTTCTATAGGAGGTTCTATTTCACAGAGTATTTTGGCACATCCATTTGAATTTGTTATTTTAGCAATGGCATATTATCTATATTAAAAATTTTGCATATATGCTGCACACAAACTTACACTTCCTAGGAAATCACACTGTTCAATATGTTTTTTTTTTAATGGAATTATAAATTTACATATTTTTGTAAAGATTCAAATGCTAAGAGCTCTTAGAACAACTTTTGGAAAGTTCTTATTAGTTTCCTTTCCCTTTATCCCACTTCAGGCCTCAAGAAAAACCATATTCACAAATACACATCCTTTCAATACCTCTTCCATGCTTTTGTGGTACGTATGAACGTACCTACACATAGAATTTTTAAAATATGTCAGTGTGTTCTGTAACATTTTTTCCCACTTAACATGTTCTGAAATTATTTTCCATGTTAATACACATAGTTTTCCCTTTTCATTTAACCACGACAGTATGTATTCTTTCAAATATGGGTGTTTCATAATTTAGTTGACACCTATTTCCAAAATAATCACTCTTGAAAATAATATGAGAGTTTACAATTCCAAATAATATAATGGCTAAAATCTTGGTCTCTGGGTCTGATTGCACTCTGCTTTTTAACTAGTGTGGAACATTGACCACAGTGTATAACCATGTTGCTGCTGCCGCTGTTGTTGAACCACCCAGTTATGTTTGACTCTTCACAACCCGGTGGACTGCAGCACGCCATGTCTCCCTATCCTTCACCATTTCCTGGAGCTTGCCCAAGTTTATTCCATTGATAGCATTGGTGGTGCCAACCAGCCATCTCATCCCCGGACATGCTTTTCTGCTTCTGCCCTCAATCTTTCCCAGTATCAGGGAGCTTATCCAATGAGTTGACTGTTTGCATCAGGTGACGAAAATCCTGGAGCTTCAGCTTCAGCATCAGTCCTTCCAATGAATATTCAGGGTTATTTCTTTTAAGATTGACTGATTTGATCTCTTTACTGTCCAAAGGACTCTCAAGAGTCTTCTCCAGCACCACAGTTCGAAGACATCAATTCTTTGGCACTCTGCCTTCTTTATGGTCCAGTTCTCACAACCATACATGACGGCTGGGAAGACCATAGCCTTGAGTATACAGACCTTTGTCGGCAGAGTGATGTCTCTGCTTTTCAACTCACTGTCTATATTTGTCATAACTTCCCTGCCAAGAAGCAATCATCTTCTGAACTCATGGCTGCAGTCACCATCCACAGTGCTTTTAGAGCCCAAAAAAAGGAAATCTTGCCACTGCTTCCACCCTTTCCCTTCTATTTGCCATTACATAATGGGACTGGATGCCATATTCTTAGTTTTTTTGAATATTTAATTTCAAACGTTCCTCCTTCACCCTCATCAAGTGGATCTTTAGTTCCTCTTTGCTTTCTGCCATTAGAGTGGTATCATCTGCGTATCTGAGGTTGCTGATATTTCTCTTGCCTACCTTAACTCTGGGAGTTGGTGATGGACAGGGAAGCCTAGCGTGCTGCAGTCCATGGAGTCGCAAAGAGTCGGACACGACTGAGTGACTGAACCAGACTGAACTGAACTGAACTGATCTTGATTCCAGCTTGTAATTCATCCAGCCTGGAATTTCTCATAATGTGCTCCGAGGATATGTTAAATAAACAGGATAACAACAGATAGCCCTGTGTACTTCTTTTTCAGTCCTGAAACAATCAGTTGTCCCACACAGAATACTAACTGTTGCTTCTATTCATCACTGCCACTGCATATGTATAGGGGATTTGATTTAAGTCATACTTGGCTGGCTCTAGTAGTTTTCCCCTCTTTCTTTAGTTTAACTCTGAATTTTGTGATGAGAAGCTGATGATCTGAGCCACAGTCAGCTCCAAGTCTTGTTTTTGCTGTCTGTAAACAGCTTCTCCATCTTCAGCCACAAAGAATGTAATTGATTTGATTTTGGTATTGGCCATTTGGTGATGTTCATGTGTAAAATCATTTCTTGTGCTGTTGAAAAATGGTGTTTACTATGACCAGTGCATTCTCTTTGCAGAATTCAGCTAGCTTCTGCCCCACTTCATTTTGTACACCAAGGCCAAACTTGCCTGTTATTTCAGATATCTCTTGACTTCCTACTTTTGTGTTTCAATCCCCGATAATGAATAGAACATCTTTTTCTAGTGTTAGTTCTATTAGGTCATCTAGATTTTCATAGAACTGATTAACTTCAGCTTCTTCAGTATCGGTGGCAGGGGCATAGACTTGAATTGCCTTGATGCGGAATGGCTTCCCTTGGAAATGAACCAAGATCATCCTCTTGCTTTTGAGGCTGCACCCAAGTACTGAGTTTCAGATTCTTTTGTTGATTATGAGAGCGACTCTATTTCTTCTATTGGATTATTGACCAAAGATATAATGGTCATCTGAATAAAATTCACCCATTTCTGTCTATTTTAATTCACTGATTCCTAAAATGCCTAAATGAGGCATTAATAAATCTACCTTAATGTTTTATTTCTGCTTGTTCTACATTGAAATTAATATCAACCAAAATCTCTCCTAATAATTCATATGTACCAGATATGATATACATACTGATGATCTTCACATATCTGCACCCAATTGAGTAGCAAGCCTAAGAAGCATTTTAATACTTAATTTTCACACTTAAGTAGAAGAAATATTGAACTGTAATATTGAAAATTGAGCTCCCCAAAAGTTCCCAGGACTGTTGTGTCAATTATTAGTACTTTGATAAAATAGATAAAAAATTTTTTTAGGGTCCTTCTATAACTGATTTAGTTCACTGATTTCTAAGATGTCAATATTTATTCTTGCCATCTCCTGCTTGACCATGTCCAATTTACATTGATTCATGGATCTAACACTCTGGGTTCTTATGCAATATTGCTCTTTGTGGCATCAGATTTTACTTTCATAACCAGACACATTCACAACTGAGGGTTGTTTCTGCTTTGGCCAATCCACTTCATTCCTTCTGTAGCTATTGATAGTTTGCTCTTCCCCGGTAGTATACTGGACACCTTCTGACCTAGGGGACTTATCTTTTGGTGTCATATCTTTTTGTACAGTTCATTAGGTTCTCATGGCAAGTATATTGGGGTGGTTTGCCATTCCTTCCTCCAGTAGACCACAGTTTGTAAGAACTCTCCACTATGATTGTCTGTCTTGAGTGGCCTTACATGGCGTGGTTCATAGTTTCACTGAGTTACACAAGTCCCATCGCCATGACAAGGCAGTGATCCATGAAGGGGCTCTAACTATAATGAAGTTCATTTTCTTAATCTGTAAAAATGAGATGAGTATCTACATCATAGAATTATTCTGAGTATTAAGCAACATAAGTGACAAGCACTAAGAATAGAGCGTGGCACATGGTAAATAATAAATGTTAAATAACACACACACACAAATACATACATACATTGTATGTAAAGTACAAGACATATTGTCTGAGGTGTTAAATGTTCAATATATTTGATTATTTTATAGATATTATTCATATCTATATTTAATAATATTTATTATTTTGTTTTTAATAATAATAAAATTATGTTTTTAATAATTGATGTTTATCTATAAAGGCTTTATTTATATGAAAATTATCTACCATTTGCTAATTATAGTAATTTGCTTTACCCAGTTAACATTTTTTTTAACTCTGTATAGTCTTTCTCTATTAACTTTTTTCACACTTATGACCAAAAGTTTTCCATACATATTACCTATGAATTTTAATATTTGTCATACTTAGAAAGGGCTATACCACAAAAATTATAAAATTATTCTCCTGTATGTAGTATAAGTTATCTTTTTTCTGGAATTTTTTCCTGTTTCTGGAATGCATTTTTTAATATGATATGAGGGAGGCATCTGTTTTTAATTTCTTTTTTCCAATGCATCACCAATTATCTCCAAGTCATTTTTCAGTTCTTTCCCTATGGATCTGAGCTGCCACCTTTAATCATATAGTAAATGCATACTCATACATGGCTACCCATCAGGACTCTTTATTATTGGTCATTTAGATTACAGAATCCTTTATTTTATGTTGTGATGCACTTGGTTTTGGGGGGATAAGTGTTAGCCTTGTCAAATAGAAATAGTTGTAAAGATTTTCAGATCCTTTTATCCACAATCACATGCACTATTCTCAGTCCGTTTATGGTTACATATTGGTTCGATATAAGAGAAAGTAAGGAAAACCTCTTCTTTTCACCTGCAAGTGTAACTATTCTTTCTTTTACACCAGAGCTGATTCTGCCTTCCATCACTAGAAATGGAATTTCAAAGAGCTACAGGTTGAGTAGTAAATACTTCCTGCTTGACTTCTACTTTGAGATTGCTGAAGTTGAAGCTCCAATATTTTGGTTACCTGATGCAAACTGCTGACTCTTTGGAAAAGTCCCTGATGCTGGGAAAGATTGAGGGCAGAAGAAGAGGGCATCAAAGGATGAGATGGCTGGATGACATCACCAATTCAATGGACATGAACTTGGGGAAATTCTGGGAAGGGGTGAGGGACCAGGAGGCCAGCTTACTGCAGTCCATGGGGTCACAAGGAGTCAGACAAGACTGGGCAACTGAACAACAATAGCCTCTACTTCAGTCATCACAACTTTTCCCCTATCGTTAAGGGATTTGCAATTGTAACTACTTTTTTTGGCATTAGCCAAGTTGACTAATTCTTATGCCTCCAAATGAATTTTCCTTTAGTGGCCCAAACATCTCTTTATGTCCTTTTTGAGTCCTGCAAGAATCTCTTTCCACTCCACTTTCTATCCAAATCCTACCATTGTGTGGTAATTTCCACTATCTCTATTTCACATGGTACGAGGTTGCCTGAGAATTCACAGGATGGACGTTACACAGTGTAGCAATGTCTTCATAGTTAACTGTAACCAAACTGATGCTTCTTTATTCCCTTTTCAGGTTGACATATATTGTATGGGTCGTGTTACATTACTAGATTATTAAATAAATATATAGCTAGATGAGGATGCTTTCTGAAATAATTTGATGATTTAGTAGCATCTCAAGACCAAATTTACCAAAATTTGGGGTGCTTGTAGTAGTGTTTGAAGAACGTAGTGACTAGCTCTGTTCTAACACATCTATTCATTTGTGAAGTGATGGGCATCATTTGTTACTCTGGGCTTCGTAGTCAGTCAACCTAAAACACTATATGGCTCATAAAGTTAAATCATGGTGTAAAGGGGTATTGAAAAAGTGTTGAAAAGTAGAACACAGTTCCAGGAAGACTATTCATAATCTGTGATTTCTCTTTAGTTCTATATTGTCTCTTTAACTTGTTCTGAAATTTTAATGAGATTGAAAACAAGAGTTTAGATGAAAAATAAGTGTTTTAAATTATTTTAATGGCAAATAAGTAAGACTTTGATATTTTTCATGAATATATTGTATGGATATGATGCATTACTTAATGTTTTTCCTTCATTTATTTAAAATAAGATTTTCTTTATTGTCATTAACAAGTTCAGGACAGAGAGATCAGATGAGCTTCTGAAATGCCACTAGATTTAGGAATATAAAAAGCATTTTATGTTTTGGTTTTAACTGTATGGAGTAAACATTTTAATTTAAAGTGTAAATTTTAGGAATTAAAAACTAAATTAGAAGTGGACTGCTCATTCTTCTTTATAACTGCACTTAATTTTATCCTAGGATGGGCATAAAACAAAAAAAAATAGATATATTTTAGCATTCAAATGCATATTTTTAAAAGTTAATCTAGTTAAATAGTCTCATAGATATACTATGTCAACAAACTGTGAGGTAAAGAGTTGAAATAGTTTGAAAAGTAAAATTAAAAAGAAAATGAACTACTGAATTTATTGGCATAATAGAAAAATGTCTAGAACTAGAAGTCAGAAAGCTAGAGGTTTTGATAAAGGTTTTACAATAGCTCATTCTATGATATAAAATAACCAGCTGACCACTCCAGGGCTTAGAAAAGAGGAGAAGTTTTGTTTCAAAGGTCTTGAAGTTGCCTCTCTGACATAAAATATGTGTAAGTCTACAATTTTCCCAGTGAAGTCCCAATGTGGTAGTCTAACTACTATCACTTATCTTTTGTTAGTTCAATACTGACTCTATTATAAACTGTCCCACTTGAATGAGAGAAACTCAGTTTTTGTTTTGTTTTGTTTTGCAGTGGCACATAGGGTTAATTGAAAATAACTGATACAGAAATATAGATTAATGGAACAGTATAGGAAGCCCAGAAATAAACCCATACATGTCATTTGATCAATGACAAAGGAGGCAAGAATACACAATGGAGAAAAGAAAATCTCTTCAATAAGTGGTGCTAGGAAAAGTGGACAATTCTATGTAAAAGAATGAAATTAGTGTATTCTCTAACACTATACACAAAACAAACTCTAAATAGGTATGATTAGCCTTTCTCATGCTTATCCATTTGACATAGTTTGATATGACATGACCTGGCATGTAAGCTATATATATCCTCAAATGGAGTGATTTATTGATGTTCTTCTGCATAAGTAACAAACAAGCTAAACATTTCTAAGAATCCAGTTGCTCAGGAAAGAATGTGATGATTATTGAAATTACATCTTCTCTATAGTTAGTTATCATATAAAATATATAATATGTATAAAACAATATTATGAATCTTACAGCTTAAATGCCCAAAACAGTTGGAGCATTCATGGAGAAGATATTTCAGTTGATCTGTTTCACTTGTCATTGAAATATAAACTGACAGTAATAGGACAAGCTCATTAACTGTTTTATATCATCAAAATAAATCTGTTTTATGTTTACAACTATAGCACTGGAACCATTAATACCTATATTATTATAAATAAAATTTATATCTTTATCATTTTCTGAGTCTTAAATTTTTTTTCAATATAGTGTACAAAGTTTCACTTAATATGTTTGTGTGACTTTCATGCTAAATATTTAAAACTCTATTCCAAAAATTACACAATTTTATCAACATAATTCTTTATTAAAACCAAATTGTAAATATATTATATCTTGTTATAATAGCTTCAATCATTGCTAATTATAATTTGAATCCTTATTTTTAAAATAATGTTAATACAGTAAGGGAATTTAAACATGCATGTATTATTTTTGGAAATGACTTTTTGAAGATCACAGTGACTCACTCTAATAAGATCTTTTCTAAGTCTCATCTAGAGTAGAAAAATACAGAACAGTGAGTAATTTAGGGTGCTTAACATAAACTTTTCTCTCATTTACTCATATAAAAACTATCAAGAACACAGTACCAGGGATTATAACAGGTTAAGTACTAGTAATGTGGTGCTTTTTCAAGATGTAATTTCAAGAACACATGGTTTTTAAGGTTTTATAGATAAATAGGTTATTTCATATAATCTATAAAAGAAAAATAATAAAATATGTAATTAAATTCAACACTATCCTGAACTTATTTTTATGGAAGTTCAAAGAAAAAAAAATGGAGTTTTTAAATTCATCAAATATTCTAAAAAAAGAAAAAAGAAGGGTGAATATGAAGCTCCAGAATTAATAAATTTTTATTTGCTCTCCAGTATGACCTAAAAAAAAAGGCCTTCCCAGGTGGTTCTAGTGGTAAAGAATCCACCTGCCAATGCAGGAGATGCAAGAGTTGAGAGTTTGACCCCTGGGTAGGGAAGATCCACTGGATTAGGAAAGGGCGCCCCACTCCAGTATTTTTGCCTGAAAATTTTCAGGGGCAGAGGAGCCTGGCGGTCTATAATCCATGGGGCCGCAAAAAGGCAGAAGCGACCGAATCCACACACATGACATAAATCAAAGTGATCCAAATCAGTGTCAGACTTGTTACCTAAGATTAAGGCCGCATTGATGGAGATGAAGATAGATTTATCAGCAAGGGGTGCTGGGGAAGGTGCCATGGCATTCTCCCAAAGCTTTGAAACAGTCAGAACAAAGCTATGAAGTACTCTTTTCATTCTAGGATATCAAAATATTTAGATTTTTTTTTTCCTTTGTTCACTAATGGAGAAAATGAAATCCCTGCAATTGCTCACTCACCAGTGCTAGAGATTGCTTAGGCTTCTGTGACAACCTCATATTTAAACTATTACTCTATTTGTTGCTCTCAACCTGTACATGTACTTATTTTTGCATTTATATATGAGATGTACCTACACATAGCTGCATCTTTGTATGAATTTAGTTCTTAAACTATAGTATCAAAAACTTTTGTTTTGTTTTTATTATTAAGGTCAGATAAATGCCAGCTTGGTGAAACAGAAAATTTTAGCATACCCACCTTAGACAGACAGATATTTGACCCTCTATAATTCTGTGAATTCTTCAAGATGTATTTTCTTTCTCTAACACTAGACACCTGACTTGAGGTCCCTCAGTATGGGATGAAAAATGTAAAGTCTATTGATAAGAATTCATTCCAGAACATCCACAGAATCTATTTCAAACAGCTGAAATATCTCTACACTTACAGTAGTAAAGCATCTCGAGTGGAGAGATGGTAATTTAATATAGTATTTTATAATAGTATCAGTGTCACAACTATTTTTTTCTATATTTGGGGTAAAGATCTGATGACGTTTTTAACTTTACCACACTAGTTAGCATTTTCCTGTACTCACTACTTCCTAATCTTTAAAATTCCAGTGAAGTTTTATTATGTTTTCCTGCAGATAGAACAGAAATTTTCTTTTACATAAGAATTTAACTATCATTTTGTAATAAGGATGAGGTTTTTGCCCCTGTTTTGAATTTGCTGTAAGCTGATAAACTGAGTATTAAAGTTACCACTAGTAATAGAGAAGAATTTCTTTTTGCTTCTTCTCTATAAATATTATCAATAATGCTCTAAGGTTAGTGAAATCGTCTGGATCATGATCTTACTTGTGCACAGCTACTATGTAAGAAGAATTTATTTTTATCTATGTATAATCTATTTATTTATAATTTATCTGTCTATCTATCCCACTTATCTAACTTATCAACTCGTTATTTTCGAGTTTGGAAAGTTTTCACCATGAATCATCAAAGTACAGAAATAGACAGTTGAGATCTCTTAATGTCATCTGAGAGAATGTTTCAAGGTACCAAGAGTGAAGATACTGTTATATCACATGTATGGAGTTGGTTTTTACAAATAAACATAAGCAAGTGACTTATTATTTACCATCCGAGCAACGAAGGAAGCCTGTAGAAGCCTCACCAACCACTTATCAGATCTCAAAAGGGTCTGAATACAGAGCAGGGTTCATTTTCATTAACTATTGGATGTTCCAGTGATGCAGCAGTAACTCTAGAAGACATATTCTAGGTCACTGATAATAAATTTAATCACTTGGTTAAGTAGAGGCATAACAATTTTCTCCCTTGGAAAATTAATACTTTCTGCTCTTTTTAAATAACAGCTTTATTGAGATACAATTCACTTATGTCTCACCCACTCAATTCAATGTATGCAGTTTAATAGTTTTTAGTATATTCAGAGTTTCACAGTCACCTCCTCATTATTATTATTATTATTTGTATTTTTAAGACATGCTATTTTCATCTCAGAAAGCCCTCCCAGAAAAATCAGTATTCATCTTTCATCCACCTGCCAAAGTTCCTTAAACTCAACATTCAGAAAGTTAAGATCAGGGCATCTGGTCCCATCACTTAACGGCAAATAGATGTGGAAACAGTGACAGACTTTATTTTGGGGGGCTCCAAAATCACTGCAGATGGTGACTGCAGCCATGAAGTTAAAAGACACTTACTCCTTGGAAGAAAAGTTATGACCATCCTAGACAGTATATTAAAAACAAACAAACAAACAAACAAAAAAACACACAGAGATATTCGTTTGCCAACAAAGGTCCATCTTCTCAAAGCTATGGATTTTCCAGTAGCCATGTATGGATGTGAGAGTTGGACTATAAAGAAAGCCTAGTGCTGAAGACTTGATGTTTTTGAACTGTGGTGTTGGAGAAGACTCTTGAGAGTCCCATGGACTGCATGGAGATCCAACCAGTCCATCCTGAAAGCAATCAGTCCTGAATATTCATTGGAAGGACTAATGCTGAAACTCCAGTACTTTGGCCAGCTGATGCGAAGAAGTGACTCATTGGAAAAGACCCTGATGCTGGAAAGATTGAAGGCAGGAAGAGAAGGGGATGACAGAGAATGAGATGGCTGGATGATATCACCGACTCAATGGACAAGAGTCTGACTAAACTCTGGGAGTTGGTTGTGAACAGGGAGACCTGGAATGCTGCAGTCAATGGGGTTGCAAACAGTTGGAATTGATTGAGCGACTGAACTGAACTGAAAGTTCCTTTCCATTTACACATCACACATATTTTAACTTTGATTTTTTTTTTCATTCAAAAGTAAGTTTCCAAATATCATGTAGTCCAATTTATTGGTATTTTATTTTACTACATCTGGATTTGAGTCATAATAAGTCTTTCCTTACATGGAAAGTTGCTCAGTTGTGTCTGACTCTTTGTGACCCCATGGACTATTCAGGCCAGAATACTGGGATGGGTAAACTTTCCCTTCTTCAGGGGATCTTCCCAACCCAAGGATCAAACCCAGGTCTCCCACATTGCAGGCAGATTTTTTACCAGCTGAGCCACAAGAATACTGGAGTGGGTAGCCTATCCCTTCTCCAGCAGATCTTTCTGACCCAAGAATCAAACCGGAGTCTCCTGAATTGCAGGTGAATTTTTTACCAATTGAGCTTTCAGGGAAGCCCTCCTTACATGGAAGGATTTATTAAACTGTCTACTTGTCCATGCATTATTTTTTATATTGGATTTATTAGTCCATTGGAGTTTATTCTTCTGTATGTGTGAAAGGGATACACATTTATCTTATTCTAAACAGCTATCAAATTATTTTGGCACCACTTAATTGAAAAGTCTATCTTTATTTCAAAGATTGGTGATGCCATTTGCATCATTAACTAAAAATTTCATATATTCTTGGGTCTATTTCTGGATTTTTAAAATTGTATTTCACCAGGCTATCTATCTAGTTATATGATGGTAAAATAGCATTCAATTAGAGGAATGAGAGCATGTTTAATTCCTGGTTGGAGTAACATGACCACATAGTTCTTTTTCAGAAATTCTTAGCTGTTCTGGCATGCTAATTTTTCACATGACCTTCAATCTGTTTTCAGGGGAAAAAAAGAGGTTCTTTGTTTTTTTAATTTGACTTACAAGCAAACACCCTCTTCCAACAACACAAGAGAAGATTCTACACATGGACATCACCAGATGGTCAATACTGAAATCAGATTGATTATATTCTTATCAGTCAAAGATGGAGAAGCTCTATACAGTCAGCAAAAAAAGACTGGGAGCTGATTGTGGCTCAGATCATGAACTCCTTATTGCCAAATTCAGACTTAAACTGAAGAAAGTAGGGAAAACCACTAGACCATTCAGGTATGACCTAAATCAAATCCCTTATGAATATACAGTGGAAGTGAGAAATAGATTTAAGGGACTAGATATGATAGACAGAGAGCCTGATGAACTATGTATGGAGGTGCGTGACATTGTACAGGAGACAGGGATCAAGACCATCCCCATGGAAAAGAAATGCAAAAAGGCAAAATGGTCACCTGAGGAGGCCTTCCAAATAGTTGTGAAATGAAGAGAAGTGAAAAGCAAAGGAAAAAAGGAAAGATATTCCCATTTGAATGCAGAGTTCCAAAGAATAGCCAGGAGAGATAAGAAAGCCTTCCTCAGTGATCAGTGCAAAGAAATAGAGGAAAACAACAGAATGGGAAAGACTAGAGATCTCTTCAAGAAAATTAGAGATAGCAAGGGAACATTTAATGCAAAAATGGGCTCAATAAAGGACAAAAATGGTATGGACCTAACAGAAGCAGAAGATATTAAGAAGAGGTGGCAAGAATCCACAGAAGAACTATACATAAAAGATCTTCACAACCCAGATAATCACAATGGTGTGATCACTCACCTAGAGCCAGACATCCTGGAATGTGAAGTCAAGCAGGCCTTAGAAAGCATCACTATGAACAAAGCTAGTGGATGTGATGGAATTCCAGTTGAGCTATTTCAAATCCTGAAAGATGATGCTGTGAAAGTGCTGCACTCAATATGCTAGCAAATTTGGAAAACTCAACAGTGGCCACAGGACTGGAAAAGGTCAGTTTTCATTCCAATCCCAAAGAAAGGCAATCCCAGAGAATGCTCAAACTACCACACAATTGCTCTCATCTCACACGCTAGTAAGGTAATGTTCAAAATTCTTCAAGCCAGGCTTCAGCAATACATGAACTGAAAACTTACAGATGTTCAAGCTGGCTTTAGAAAAGGCAGAGGAGCCAGAGATCAAATTGCCAATATCTGCTGGATCATCAAAAAAGCAAGAGAGTTCCAGAAAAACATCTCTTTCTGCTTTATTGACTACGCCAAAGCCTTTAACTGTGTGGATCACAATTAACTGTGGGTAATTCTGAAGGAGATGGGAATACCAGACCACCTGACCTGCCTCTTGAGAAACCTGTATGCAGGTCAGGAAGCAACAGTTAGAACTGGACATGGAATAACAGACTGGTTCCAAATAGGAAAAGGAGTATGTCAAGGCTGTATGTTGTCACCCTGCTTATTTAACTGCTATGCAGAGTACATCATGAGAAACGCTGGGCTGGAGGAAGCACAAGCTGGAATCAAGATTGCCAGGAGAAATATCAATAACCTCAGATATGCAGATGACATCACCCTTATGGCAGAGAGTGAAGAGAAACTAAAAATCCTCTTATGAAAGTGAAAGAGGAGAGTGAAACAGTTGGCTTAAAGTTTAAAATTCAGAAAACTAAGATCATGGCATCTGGTCCCATCACCTCATGGGAAAAGATGGGGAGACAGTGGAAACAGTATCAGACTTCATTTTTGGGCTCCAAAATCACTGCAGATGGTGACTGCAGCCATGAAACTAAAAGACACTTACTCCTTGGAAGGAAAGTTATGACCAACCTAGATAGCATGCTAAGAAGCAGAGACATTACTTTGCCAACAAAGGTCCATTTGGTCAAGGCTATGGTTTTTCCAGTGGTCATGTATGGATGTGAGAGTTGGACTGTGAAGAAAGCTGAGTGCCAAAAAATTGATGCTTTTGAACCACGGTGTTGGAGAAGACTCTTGAGAGTCCCTTGGACTGCAAGGAGATCCTACAAGTTCATCCTGAAGGAGATAAGTCCTGGGTGTTCATTGCAAGGACTGATGCTGAAGCTGAAACGCCAATACTTTGGCCACCTCATGCGAAGAGTTGACTTGTTGGAAAAGACCCTGATGCTGGGAGGGATTGGGGGCAGGAGGAGAAGGGGATGACAGAGGATGAGATGGCTGGATGGCATCACCAACTTGATGGGCATGAGTTTGAGTAAACTCCGGGAGTTTATGATGGACAGAGAGGCTTGGCATGCTGCAATTAATGGAGTCGCAAAGAATTGGACATGACTGAGCGACTGAACTGAACTGAACTGGCTGACATTTATTAACTGATTTAGAATGAACTAATATCTTTACAATATTGAGCTGTCCTATGTCTTTTTTTTTTTTTTTTTTTTGCTTTTGTGTTTGTCTAACTGAAAGGGAGAGATGTACAGTGTGTCATTTCAGAAATGTCACATAACTATGCTCCTTCCCATGAGAATGGTCACACGTATGAACATCAAGTTTCATGCATGTCGTGAAGTTGAAAATAAGTTGTGAAAGAATTTACTAGTGCATATAACCAAGAGTCTATAAGAAAATCTGGAAAAAAATAGTATTAAAGAATGAAAATTGGGCTGGACAAGATAGGCTCTAAAAGTAGAAGGCACAGAGTATTATGAAAGAATGAATCCAGAAAACTGTATATGGAATTGATGAGGATATATAAAATGAAAATTAAATGTATTAATTAGTTTTATCAGAGAATAAAGAGATAAATTGACAAGATTTATTTTCTGGCATATAAATATTCTATTTTGTGTAATGTGTTAGCTTCTAATTTTTTTTAAACTGATGGCATATGCTTGTAATAAACTGGAAATAAACTTTAGAAAAATGGTGACATGTTTCATCAGAGACTTTTTAGCAGATGTTCAGTTCTTACCATGAATTTGTAAAATAGCAAGCAATATTCAGATTCTAAAGTTTTAATTCTTCCTCTCAGAGTAGAAGCAAATCCTTCAACAGTATCTTCTTAATATAGCTTTAATATTTTTCCTTTTCCATTATCATTACCATTGGCCCTGCCAAAAGTTTTTTTTTTTTTTTTTAAGAAGTGAAATCAATTGCAAAGTAGTATAAACTTGAAATATAATCATAATTAACCAGAGAGTTTTCTTATTTGCTTTATCTGAAACTGACAGTATACAGTCTCAAACGCTAGAGCACCCAAGAAAATGAAGCTTGATGACTTTTGGGAAACTTTTTTTGTTGTTGTTGTTTAATGTTTATTAGAGTCTAGTTGCTTTACAGTGTTTTGTTAATTTCTGTTTTACAGTAAAGTGAATCAGTTATACACATACATATGCCCCCACTTTTTGGATTTTCTTCTCAAGTCACCAAAAGCATTGAGTAGTTCCTTATGCTATACAATAGGTTATCACTAGTTATCTATTTTATACATAGCTGTGTATATATATTAATCCCAATCTCCCAATTCATCACACTTTCCCTTACACCTTTGGGATCCATATTTGTTCTCTACACTGTGCCCTTATTTTTGCTTTGCAAATAACTTAATCTCTATTATTTCTCTAGATTCTACATACAAGCAATATTATATGTTATTTGTTTTTCTCTTTATGACATACTTTAATCTGTGTGACAGTCTGTAGGTCTATACATGTCTTTGCAAATGGCACAATTTCATTCTTTTTTATGACTGAGTAACATTCCTTTGTATATGTGTACCACATCTTCTTTAACCATTCCTCTGTTGATGGAAGTTAAGGTTGCCTCTGTGTCCTGGCTATTGTAAATAGTGCTGCAATGAATATTGGGGTGCATGTATCTTTTTGAATTATGGCTTTCTCTGGATATATGCCTAGGAGTGGGATTGCTAGATCATATGGTAGTTCTATTTTATGTTTTTTAAAGAATTTCCATACTGTTTTCCATAGTGGCTGCATCAGTTTGCATTCCTATTAACAATGCAAGAGGGTTCTCTTTTTTCCACACCTTCTCATGCATTTATTATTTGTAGATTTTTTGATGATGGGCATTCTGACCAGTGTGAGGTGATACCTCATTATAGTTTTCATTTGTATTTATGTAATAATTAGTGATGTTCAGCATCTTTGCATGTGTTTATTGGCCATCTCTGTTCTTTTTGGAGAAATGTCCACTTAGGCCTTCCTTTAATTTTTTGGGTTTTTGTGTTTTTTGTTTTGTTTTGTTTTCATCAAGCTACATGAGTTTTTGGCATATTTGGGGGATTAATCTCTCATCAGTTGCTTTGTTTACAGATATTTTCTGCCATTCTGAAGTTTGTCTTTTCACCTTGTTTATGGTTTCCATTGCTCTGCAAAAATTTTTAAGTTTAATTAGCTATCATTTGCTTCTTTTTGTTTTTACTCTGATTATTCAAGGAGGTAGAGATAAGAAGATCTTGCTGTGATTTATGTCAAAGAGTGCTCTGCCTATGTTTTCCTCTATGAGTTTTATAGTATCTGGCATTACATCTAGGTCTTTAATCCATTCGGAGTTTAGTTCTGTGTATGGTGTTAAAGAGTGTTATAATTTCATTATTTTACATGTAGCTGTCCAGTGTTCCCAGTGCCATTTATTGAAGACTGTCTTTTCTCCATTGTACTTTCTTGCCTACTTTGTCATAGACTAGTTGACCCTAAGTGCATGAGTTTATCGCTGGGTTTTCTATCCCTTTTCATTTATCTAATGTTTCTGTTTCTGTGTCAATACCATACTGCCTTGATGACTGTAGCTTTGTAAATATTACAATCTGAAGTCAAAGACCCTGATTATTCCAGGTATGTTTTTCTTTCTCAGGGTTGCTTTGACCATTCAGGGTCTTTTGTGTATCCATACAAGTTGCATTGTTTTTTTTTTGCTCTAATTCTGTGAAAAATGCCCTTGATAAGTTTGCATGAATTGCTTGAATCAGTATATTGCTTTGGGTAGTATAGAAATTTTCACAACATTGATTCTTTCAACCCATGAACATGGCATCTCTTTCCATCTGTTTCTGTTGTCTTCAATTTCTTACATCAGCATTTATAGTTTTCTGGGTACAGGTCTTTTGCCTCCTTAGGCAAGTGATTCCTAGGTATTTCATACATTGTGTTGCAAGGAAGTATGACTGTTTCCATAATCACTTTCTTATTTTTAATTTTTAGCATGTAGAAATGCAAGAGGTTTCTGTGTATTAATTTTGCACTCTGTAACTTTACCAAATTCATTGACTAGATCCAGTGATTTTGGGGTGGCAACTTTAGGATATCCTATGAATAACATCACATCACCTGCAAACGATGACAGTTTTTCTTCTTCTTTTCAAAATTTTATTCATTTTATCACTTTTTCTTCTCAGATAGACATGACTAGGACTTCTAAAACTATATGTTGAATAAAAATGGCAAAGTGGGCATCCTTCACTTCTTCCTGATCTTACAGGAAATGCTTTCAGTTTTTCACCACTGAGGATGTTGTTAGCTGTGAGTTTGCTATATATGATCTTTATTATGTTTAGGTAGATTCCCTCTATGTCCACTTTCTAGAGAGTTTCTTTCATAAATGGATGTTGAATTTTGTCAAAAGATTTTCTGCATCTATTTAGATAACTATATGACTTTTAATCTTAAAATTTGTCAACATGGTATATCACATTAATTCATGCATATTGACATTGGCCTGCAATTTTGTTTTCCTTCTTATATTGTTATCTAGTATTGGTGTCAAGGGGATGATGGCCTCATAGAATGAGTTTGGCTGTGTTCCTCCCCCTGAAAATTTTTGGAACAGATTGAGAAGGAGAGATGTTAGCTTTTCTCTAAATGTTTGACAGATTTTACCTGTGAAGCCATGGTGATACTCGACTTTTGTTAGTTGGAAGACTTTTAATACAGTTTTAGCTTCATTGCTTATGACTGAATTGTTTACATTTTCTATTTCTTCCTGGTTCAGTCATAGAAAGTTATACTTTTCTAAGAGTTTGTCCATTTCTTCCAAGTTATCAATTTTATTTGCATATATTTGCTGTTAGTAGTCTCTTATTATCCTTTGCATTTCTGTGATGTCTGTTGTAAATTAATGAAGAAAAATAAGTTGAATAATTAATATATGCAGCTAGTAAGTAACGACACTGGGAATTTGAAGCCAGGTGATTTAGACTAGATATTGTAAGTAATGAGTCATGAAGAAACAGAGAATCTAAAAGAAAAAGTGACCACAGTGGGTGGTTGTGTATAATTTTTAAAGTCATGATTAGGGAAAACCTTTCCTGTGAGGAAAATTATATCTAGAGATGGAATAATGGTGATATCTAGAGGATAAAAATTATGAACAGAGGGAATACAAAGGCAAATGTGCCTGAGGACAGCGTGTTTGGAAAGGAATGGGATATTATTTAGCCATAAAAGGAGCAAATTTGGGCCATTTGAACTGAGATGGATAAGGCTAGAGCCAGTTATAGAGAGTTAAGTAAGTCAGAAAGAGAAAACAAATACCGTATGCTAACGCACATATATACAACCTAGAAAACTGGCACTGGTGAACCTATTTGCAAGGCAGGAATAGAGATGCAGATATACAGAATGGACTTCTGGACACAAGGGGAAGAGAAGGTGGGGCAAACTGAGAGCATAGCACTGACATATAATATACACTACCATGTATAAAATAGATAACTTGTGGGAAGTCGCTCTATAACACAGAGAGCTCTGCCCAGTGCTCTGCGATGACCCAGGGGGTGGGGTGGAAACGGAGGCTCAAGGAAGGGATATAGGTATACTAGTGGCTGATTCACACTGTTGGATGGCAGAAACCATTAGAACACTGTAAGGTAATTATCATCCAATTAAACATGTATTTTAAGCGAGAAAAGGAATGGAAAAGCAAATGTATGTGGAGTGCTGCAAGCTAGGGAAATAGTGGTACGGGATTAGGACAAAAGGATTTTTGTGGGAGAGTCAGTGAAGAGAAGGTGGTGGTACACAGTTAATCATCTTCCAGCAGTCACTGTCAGAGCTATGCTCAGATACCCTCAGATCCTCTCCCTTCCTTTTTCTGTTACTTTCTCTCTGTGTGTAGGTGTGTGTGTGTGCGTGTGTCTGTATGCCTTTCTAAGGTTTTGATGTTCAAGCTCTTGAAATGCATTCCTGGAGAACTTTTATTATATTTCTGGGGCCCCTTTCCCCACACATAGAAAGATACTAGTGCCTATGGATTATGTCTCCCCAAAGAAGTCAATGACTGATGGGCAGAGCATAGAAAAAATCAGCTCCTGTGCCTTAAACATAGACCAACTCTGAAGACCAATTACCACTCTAGAGATTCCTTGTAGAATAAAGTTACATATACTTCTCATAAGACTTTGATTGAAATTTCCCCTTTGCTTGGATTCTTCCCCTGCTTCATTCACACCAGCACTGGTCTTTCTCCCAGAGCATTTTCTTAATAAATAACTTGCACATGAATCGTAATTTCAGAGTGTTTCTTAGGAACCTAGTACAAGACAGGGGCTTCTCAGGTGGCCCAGTGGTAAAGAATTCACCTGCCAAATCAGGAGCCACAGAAGACAACAGTTTGATCCCTGGGTTGGGGAGATCCCCTGGAGAAGGAAAATGGCAACCTGCTCCAGTATTCTTGCCTGGGAAATCCCATGGACAGAGGAGCCTGGCAGGTATTGTCGATGGAGTTGAAAAGAGTCAGACACAACTGAGCACATATATATAATCTAAGAAAAATGGATACATCTCAGTAATCTGAGCAAGAACAGTATTTCATAGGAACCTAGCATGTTAGGTGCATGAATCAAGGTAAACTGGATGTGGTCAAGCAGGAGATGACAAGAGTGAATAACGTCCTCTTAGGAATCAGTGAACTAAAATGGATGGGAATGGGAGAACTTAATTCAGAACACCATTTTATCTGCTACACTGGGGAAAAATTCCTTAGAAGAAATGGAGTGGCCCTCAAAGTCCATAAGAGTCCAAAATGCATTAAGAGGGTACAATGTCAAAAACAACAGAATGATCTTGGTTCATTTCTTTGGCAAACCATTCAGCATCACAGTAATCCAAGTCTATGCCCCAATGACTGATGCTGAAGAGGTTGAAGTTGAACAGTTCTATGAATCTTCTAGAATTTCTAGAACTTCTAGAACAAGATCTTCTAGAATTAACACACACACACACACACAAAATATCCTTTTCATCCTAGGGAATTGGAATGCAAAAGTAGGAAATCAAGAGATATTTGAAGTAACAGGCAAGTTTGAGTACAAAGTGGAGTACAAAGTGAAGCAGGGTAAAAAGACTAACAGAGTTTTGCCAAGATAACATACTGGTCATAGCAAAAACCCTCTTCCAGCAATCCAAGTGATGATTCTACATACGGATATCACCAGATGGTCAGTAACAAAATCAGATTGATTATATTTTTGCAGCTAAAGATGGAGAAAATTTATACAGTCATTTAAAAAATAAATAAATAAAATAACCTGGAGATGACTGTGGCTCAGATCATGAGGCCTTATTGCAAAATTCAGACTTAAATTTAAGAAAGTAGGGAAAATCACTAGGCCATTCAGGAATGACCCAAATCAAATCCTTTATGACTATATAGATGAAGTGAAAATTACATACAAGGGATTAGATCTGATAGAGTCCCTGATGAACTATAGACAGAGTACAGGAGGCAGTGACGAAAATTATCCCAAAGAAAAAGAAATGCAAGAAGACAAAGTGGGTGTCTGAAGAGGTCTGACAAATAGCGGAGAAAAGAAGAGAAGCAAAGGGGAGTGGTAAAGGAAAAATGTATTCCCAACTGAATGCACTGTTCCAAAGAACAGCAAGAAGAGATAACAAAATCTTCTTAAGTGAACAATGCAAAGAAATAGAGGAAAACAATAGAATGGGAACAACTAGAGATCTATTCAAGGAAATTAAAGATACCAAAGGAACATTTCATGCAAAGATGGACTCAATAAGGGATAGAAACAGCAAGGACCTAACAGAAGCAGAAGAGATAAAGAAAGGTGGCAAGAATACACAGAAGAACTGTACAAAAAAAGTCTTAATGACTTGCATAACCACAGTGTCACTCACCTAGATTCAGACAGGATTGGAAAAGGTCAGTTTTCATTCCAATTCTAAAGAAAGGCAATGCCAAAGAATGATCAAACTGTGGTACTGTTGGGCTAATCTCACATGCTAACAAGATAATGCTCAAAATCCTCAAGCTATGCTTCAATAGTACATGAACTGAGAACTTCCACATGTGTAAGTGAGCTTTAGAAAAGACAGAAGAACCTGAGCTCAAATGGCAGCATCTACTAGATCATGGAAAAAGCAAGAGAATTCCAGAAAAACACCTGTATTTACTTCATTGACTACACCAAAGCCTTTGACTATGAGGATCACAACAAACTGTGGAATAGTCTTAAAGAAATGGGAAGGCCAGGCCATCTTTTCTGCCTCCTGAGAAATCTGTATTCAGGTCAAGAAGCAACAGTTAGAACTGGACATGGAACAACAGACTGGTTCCAAATTAGGAAAGGAGTACGCCAAGGCTGTATATTGTCACTCTGCTTATTGAACCTATATGCAGAGGACATCACATGAAATGCCACGCTGATTGAATCCCAAGCTGGAATCAGATTGCTGGGAGAAATATTAACAACCTCAGATATGCAGATGATACCACCTGAAAGGCAGAAAGAGAAGAGGAACTAAAGAGGCTCTTGATAAAAGTAAAAAACCATAGTGAGAAAGCTGACTTAAAAACTAAACATTCAAAAAACTAACAACATGGCATCTGGTCCCATCACTTCATGACAAAATAATGGGGAAATTTGATCGCAGTGGCAGAATTTATTTTGAAGTGAAAGCCACTCAGTCGTGTCCAAATCTTTGCGACTCCATGTACTGTATAGTCCTTGGAATTCTCCAGGCCAGAATACTGGAGTGGGTAGCCTTTCCCTTCTCTAGGGGATCTTCCCAACCCAGGGATTGAACCTAGGTCTCTCACATTGCAGGTGGATTCTTTACCAGCTGAGCTACAAGGGAAGCCTCCCCCCCACCCTTTATTTTATTTTGTGGGCCTCCAAAATCACAGATGGTGACTGCAGTCATGAAATTAAAAGACACTTACTCCTTGGAAGAAAAGCTATGAAAACCTAGACAGTGTATTAAAAAGCAGAGGCATCACTTTGCCAACAAAGGTCCATATAGTAAAAGCTATGGTTTTCCAGTAGTAATGTATGGATGTGAGAGTTAGACCATAAAGAAGGCTGAACACCAAAGAACTGATACTATAGAATTGTGGTGCTGAAGAGTGTTGAGAGTCCCTTGCAGGGCAAGGAGATCAATCCAGTCAATCCTAAAAGAAATCAACTCCGAATATACATTGGAAGGACTGATGCTGAAGCTGAGGCTCCAATACTTTGGCCACCTGATGCAAATAGCTAATTCACTGGAAAAGATCCTGATGCTAGGAAAGATCAAGTGCAGGAAGAGAAGATGAAATTATTAACTGGCATCACTGACTCAATGGGTATCAGTCTGAGCAAACTCCAGAAGATAGTGAAAGACAGCTGAAGCCCAGTGTGCTGCAGTCCATGGAGTAACAAAGAGCCAGACACAACTTTTTGACTAAACAACAACAACCTGAGCAGGTTCATCAAAGGAAGAAGATTCTAAGGATATAAAGCTGGAATTGGATTCCTCATAGAGCAGATAATATTACGGATCCCATCACTGATGATAAGTGAAGTATATATGCACTGTGCCATGCTGGAGCATTGAAAGTATTAAGATGTCCACTCTTTGTGAACCGTGATGTATCCAAGTGGGAGGAGATACACAGATAAATTCACTGTCTCCTGCACTGGAGTGAGATGGAGGAGGTTTTAATTAAATTATTGTCAGAATTGCATGTTGTTAGTGAGTGTAACTGATGCATTGAAAAGAAAAATGAAAGCTCTGTTATCCATATACTAACTTAAGGCATTACTTAATAGCTTCAAAGAGAAACTCATTTCCTGCCATTGAATGACTGTCTATGCTGTAGATCTGTCCCAGGATCTGATTATAAGAGGACCAGCACTTCGCAGAAAGCTGGATTTGTTGTCTCAGCAAGCCTGCAGCATTATAGTCAGACTCTGATAAGGAAGGGCATCTGCATGAACACTTATGGTAGACTGAACAATGGTTCCCCAAGATATCCACACCCTAATCCTTAGAACTTCTGACTGTTATAGCATAAGGCAAAAACAGCAAGCAGTAATGTGTGTGTGTGTGGAGGGGGGGATCTTTCAAGATATGATTAATTTAAGGATTGAAGATAAGGAAATTATCCTTGATTATCTGGGTGGTTCCCAAATGAGATTACATATGCTACTATATGAGAGAGGGAGATTTGTTTCTTGTGCATAGAGGACAATTGGATGTGAAGATATAGCAGAGAGATTTGAAGATGATTGCCTTGAAGAATGAGAATATCAATAATTGATGTCTCCTATGATAATTGTTTATTTCTCGTTACTTGGTTCCGTCAATTTTTGCTTTATAATTTTGGAATTTGTTATCAGAGATTATAACCATAAGATTCTGATATATTCCTATTGGATTATTTTCATTACCATTAGGATATGTCTAATCAATATCTCTAACAACATTTCTTATTTACAAGTCTTTTTCTGATGTATATACATATTTTATATATTATGTACATATTTGGTACATCATTTTAGTATTGTTCCTCATTTTTGGTTTCTTTTTACATAGTATACTATTTTCAGCCTTCTTCTTTCAGATATTATACAATCTTATATTCAATATTTATCATTCTGAAGAAGCAAGTGATTTTTAAGTCCATTCTGATAAGTTTAATCTTTTACTTCTAGTGTTTAGTTCATTTATGTTTGATATAATTATTTAGATATCAGTGGATAAATCTGCCATCATATTAATCTTTTTGTATTGGTTCATCTGTATTCTTTTCTGTTTCCTGTCATTGCTGTTTTCTTTTGGGTGAATACATTTGTATCATTCGTTTTTGCCCTAAAAATAACTTGCTAGAAATACATATTTTAACTATCCTTTGATTGTTACATAGGGCTTATAATATGCATCTTTACCTCATTACTGTCTAATATACTTTAGTAGTTTATTACCTCCTGCTACTGTTGCATTTACACATTAATTTGCATTTACTATCACTCACCATTTTTTGTTATTGTCTTCCATTTTAATCCTACATAATTCAAAGCCAACTATATTTTATTCTTTCTTAATTTTGTTTCCTTGTTTCATTTTGGGTGATTTTTTCCTGCCTGTATAAATCTTTTGTTTTATTTGTTTGTTTGTTTGTTTATTTGTTTTTTGGATGTCTGTTAGGGATGCATTTCTTCAGTTTTTATCTAAAAGAATGTTTATTTCACATTATTTTTAGGAAATTTTTTCACAGTATAAAATATTCTTGTTTAACAGTTGTTTTATTTTGTTCTTTCAGTTCTGTAGATGTACCAGTCCTTTCCCTTCTCACTTTGAGAGTTTCCATTAAGTTGTATGTTATTTTCACTCTTGCTCTTAAAATTTAATGTGTCTTTTCCCTTCTTTATCCCTGCTATTAGATTTTTTTCATTGTTTTTTAGCAGTTTTATTGGTATTTCCTTTTGTGTATATTATAATAGCTACTTCTTTGTAGTTACCATGAGAGTTACATGTAAAATCCTAAACATGCCTCATTCTAAATACATACCAACTTAGTATCAATAATGTATTAATATAAAAAATCTGCTCATTTTCAGCTTGAAGATCACCTCTTTCAGTTGTTGATTTCACAAAATTACATCTTTATACATTGGGTGCCCCAAAACAAAAACTAATGTTTATTTTAAATATACTAGTCCCTTAAGTTAGGTAGAAAGCAAAGTATTGAGTTAAAAATACAATGTTACAATGATTCTAGCTTTTAGACTAATATATTTTAAGTAATATTTCAGTTTTTTAGATCATGTAGAAAACAAAAAAAAAATAGACTGAAAAACCATTGTTAAAATAATGCTTCCTTTTGTAATTGTCCGTGTATTTACCTTTATTGTAATGTTTGACTGCCTTCAGGAGTCTAATAGTAATGAACCCCAACTTTTCACTAAAATGTCTTTTTTTCTCATATTCCTCACATTTGAAGAAATGTTGAAGAAATTCTTCGTTTTTGCTATAGAGAAGATTCTTGTTTGACAGTTTTGTTTTGTTTTGTTTCCTTTTAACACTGTGAATATATTGATCCACTGCCTTCTGACCTCCAAAATTTCTGAGAAATCTGTAAATGAGAATCCTTTATTTGTGATGTGACACTTCTCTGTTGCTTTCAAGATTCTCCTTTTGCCTTTGTCTTTTGAAAGTTTTATTACACTTTATTTCAGTGTGGATCTCCTTGAGTTCTTGATACTTGGAACTTATTGAGCTTTGTAGCTATTTATATTCATATTTTTCATTAGATTTGGAAAGTTTTTAGCCATTATTTTGTTAAATATTTATGTGTCCCTTTCTCTCTTCTGGAGTTCCCTGGTGGCTCAGACGGTAAAGCGTCTGCCTACAATGCAGGAGACCCGGGTTCAGTCCCTCGGTCGGGAAGATCTCCTGGAGAAGAAAATGGCAACCCATTCCAGTATTCTTGCCCGGAAAATCCCATGGACGTAGGAGCCTGATAGGGTCCATGGGGTCGTAAAGAGTCCGACACGACTGAGAGACTTCACTTACTTTCTGTCTTCTGGGACTGCCACAATGCATATTCACTTTTCTTTAATATATATATATATATTTTTTTTTCATTTGTGCTCCTTAGATTTAATAATTTCCACACTTGTATTCTAGTTCACTAATTCTTCTTTCTCTGCCTTTGTACACTTCCAGCAAATTTTGTTGTTCATTTATTATAATTTTGAGTTCCCAATTTTCTTTCTGGTTTCCTTTTAGGTTTTCTGTCTACTTATTAATATTTTTATTTTGTTCATGCATCGTTTGCTTGCCTTGTCCACAAATTCCTATAATTATATATAAAATGTATATATATATTATATATAAAATTTCTATAAATATTAAAGCATATATAAGATAGTTAATTTGAAGATTTTGTGAGGTAGATCCATTACCAGGCTTTTGAGGGGAATATTTCTATTGATTTATCACATTTCAGTTGGCCATACTTTCCTGGTTCCTTGTCTGCTGTGGGCTTTGTTGTTGTTGTCAGTGTTGCTGTTAACACTGGATATTGAATCTGAAAATGTGGTAACTCTGAAAGCCAGATTTTCTTCCTTTCAGGGTGTTTGGTTTGTTTACTTTGCTTTGTTTTTTGCTTTTTTTGATTGTTGCAACTTATCTTTGGGCCAACAGGTAAAATTAAGGTCCTAACAGGTAATTTTTGAGTTTTCCCTTTGTTTGGACCAACACGGTGACTTGTGCAAATGTAGTTAATTTTGAATGTCCATGTCGTTCATGTCTGGTTCTCAAAAGGGAAAATGAGAAAACCAAAGAGGGAAGAAATAAAGGTGCCAGCATTTTAAATCATCTGGAAGTTACTTCAGCTGAAGAGGAATTTGGTAACAATGGGGGAAAGTGTAACAACAATGGCTGCCATCCAACTTGGCTACATCTCTGAGAATCAGAAGCAGCAATCACTGAGAAGGATGTGGCTGTCTGATATTTGAGAACAGGGCCATTTTTATCCATACTGTCCCCCATAAGTTGTGTGCAAGCTGCTCCAGAACACATGTACACACTGACATAGGACTGGAAATGGGAGATAGGTAGTTGCTCCTATGCCATATGCTAAAGTTGACTAAGGTTATACACAATTTACTGCCAAACTTTCCCATTTTCAATCTTCGAGCCTTCCCCTTTTGAAGCTGCAAGCATTTTGTAGTTTCTAAGATTACAAGATAGTTACATAAGACAGATTCTGCCAGTTCAATTGGTGCTTTATATTCTGCACCTTCTCAGAATCCTACTTGTCTTTTACATTTCATTCTATATTGTTCATCCCTTTATAGCCTGTTATGATTTGGGGATATTGTCTATTTACAGACCTACTCTACTTGATATATGTGTGCATGTTCAGTAGAAAATAGTAATGTATACAAACAGTATCAATAGCAATGACTTCAACAATTATTACCTAAGTAAAATAGACCTTAAAAGAGTGATAGGGTATAAACATTATATGGTTATATTTCTAAACATTTTCATTTTGGGATTAGACTTCTATCAGTTTTGGGTGGCAATTCTGATTACAATAAGCCGTATTGACTTAGATCATTTACAGGTTGCTTATATATTAGCAACACTGAAGGCTCTTGATAATATAAGAATATAATATGGTCTTCACACCATAGAAGAAAAATGATGTTGCAAACATGTTCTTTGCTAGCAATAAAATGTATTTTTCTAATAAAATGTATTTTGAGCTTACAATATTTAATTACCAGCAACTTGAATGCTATCTATTACTAACATTTTATTTTGCAGATTTAGCTTTTTATTTCCTTATGTGTATGATATATGCCACTTTTAAATTGATCAACAGTGTACTTTAAGTTAGGAAAAACATTACCATTTTATGTAACTGTAATTAATCTCCCATTTGAGGCAAATGAAATAATAATGGGTATTTGAAGGTACATACAAAAAGAAGGAAATACAGAGACAGAAATTCTGTGTATGCTTGATTGACCCAAGATGTGTTCCTTTTTTTTCCTAGGAGTAACAGCATGTATCATTCATCAGTTCCCCTTGCTTTAGTTATAATCCAGTGTCATAAACTAATTAAATATATAATTTAAGCTGACAGGACTGTGGCAAGCCATGCCCCTTTTTCATATTTCTTTAATGAAAGGCAGCTTTAAAGATTTCCTGGAATATTAGGCTGCATGAGAAGGTCATCAATCTGTCATCTCTGTCCATCTCTGAGAATCTCAAGGTCTTTTTAAATTAAAATCATATGACTTTGTAAACAGTGCAAGCTGTTTTAGCTATGTCAATGCTCACTGAATAACGAGCATGTCCTCCTTGCTAACTTTCCAAGGTGCTTTTTATTTTTTATCGTTTTTGCTCATTACCTACCAAATCATGTTCAAGCTTTTTTGTTTGGTACTCAAAGCTTACAGTAATGTGGCTTTAAACTCCTTCTCCACCTGTATCATTAGATTAATCATCTTCCCATAACCTTTATCTTTTTTCTTTTTTAACTTATTTTTTCATAGAAGGATAATTGCTTTACAGAATTTTGTTATTTTCTGTCAAAACTCAAAATGAATCAGTCATAGGTACACATATGTCCCCTCCCTTGTGAACCTCCCTCCCATCTCCCTCGCCATCCCACCCCTCTAGGTTGATACAGAGCCCCTGTTTGAGTTTCCTGAGCCAGAGAGCAAATTCCCGTTGGCTATTTATTTTACATATGGTAATGTAAGTTTCCATGTTACTCTTTCCATATATCACACCCTCTTCTCCACTCTCCCCACGTCCACAAGTCTATTCTCTATGTCTGTTTCTCCACTGCTGCCCTGCAAATAAATTATTCAGTACAATTTTTCTAGGTTCCATATATATGCATTAGTATACAATATTCATCTTTCTCCTTCTGACTTACTTCACTCTGTATAATAGGCTCCAGGTTAATCCACCACATTAGAATTGACTCAAATGGGTTCCTTTTTATGGCTGAGTAATTTTCCATTCTTTATCCATTCATCTGTCATGGACATCTAGGTTGCTTCCATGTTCTAGCTATTGTAAATAGTATTGCAGTGGAAAATGGGATACATGTGTCTCTTTCAATTTTGGTTTCCTAAGGGTATATGCCTAGGAGTGGGATTGCTGGATCATATGGTGGTTTTACTCCTAGTTTTTTAAAGGAATCTTCATACCATATTCCACAGTGGCTGTATCAATTTATATTCCCACCAACATTGCAAGAACATTCCCTTTTCTCCACACCCTCTCCAGCATTTATTGTTTGTACACTTTTTGATGATGGTCATTCTAACTGATGTGAGGTGATATCTCATTGTGGTTTTGATTTGCATTTCTCTAGTAATGAGTGATTTTGAGTATTTTTCATGTGTTTGTTAACCATCTGTGTGTCTTCTTTGGAAAAATGTCTGTTTAGGCCTTTTCCCCACTTTTTGATTTTTTTTTTTTCCTTCTGGTATTGAGTTGTATGAGCTGCTTGTATATTTTGGATACTAATCCTTTGTCAGTTGTTTCATTTGCTATTATTTTCTCCCATACTGAAGGATGCTTTTTCACCATGCTTATAGTTTTCTTTGCCTAGTGAAAGCTTTTAAGTTTAATCAGGTCCCACTTGTTTACCTTGGTTTTTATTTCCATTACTCTAGGAGATGGGTCATAGAGGATCTTGTTTTGATTGATGACATTGAGTGTTCTGCCTATGTTTTCCTTTAAAAGTTTTATAGTTTCTGGTCTTACCTTTAGGTCTTTAATCCATTTTGAGTTTATCTTTGTGTATAGTGTTAGGAAGTGTTCTAATTTCATTTTTACATGTAGCTGTCCAGTTTTCCCAGCACTGTTTATTGAAGAGGCTGTCTTTGCCCCATTGTATATTCTTGCCTTCTTTGTCAAAAATAAGGTACCCATAGGTGCATGGGTTTATTTCTGGGCTTTCTATCTTCTTCCTTTGGTCTATATCTCTGTTTCTGTGCCAGTACCATACTGTCTTGAGGACTGTAGCTTTGTAGTATAATCTGAAGTCAGGAAGGCTGATTCCTCCAGCTCCATTCTTCTTTCTCAAGACTGCTTTGGCTACTCAGGGTCTTTTGTGTTTCTTTCCTTATGAATTGTGAAGTATTTTGTTCTAGTTCTGTGAAAAATGTCATTGGTAATTTGATAGGGATCCCATTGAATCTGTGGATTGTATTTGGTAGTACAGACATTTTCACAATATTAATTCTTCCTACCCAGGAACATAAAATATTTCTCCATCGGTTTATGTAATCTTTGATTTCTTTCATTAGTGTCTCATAAATTTCTGCCTACAGTTCTTTTGTCTCTTTATATAAGTTTAGTTCTAGATATTTAATTGCTTTTGTTGCAATGGTAAAGATTCCTAAATTTCTCTTTCTGATTTTTCATTGTTAGTATATAGACATGCAAGCGATTTCTGTGTATTGATTTTGTATCCTGTGACTTTGCCAAATTCACTGATTAGCTCTAGTAATTTTCTGATAGCATCTTTAGGGTTTTCTATGTACAGCATCATGTCATCTGCAAACAGTGAGAGCTTTGCTTCTTCTTTTCTGACCTGGATTCCTTTTATTTCTTTTTTTTTTTTTCCTCTGATTGCTGTAGCTAGGACTTCCAAAACTACGAAATAATAGTAGTGAAAGTATACACCTTTGTCTTGTTCCTGATCTTAGGGAGAATGCTTTCAGTTTTTCACAATTGAAAGTAATGTTTGCTGTAGGCTTATCATATATGGCCTTTACTATGCTGAGGTGGGTTCCTCCTATGACCATTTTTTGAAGAATTTTAATCATAAAAAGTGAAAAGTGAAAGTGAAGTTTCTCAGTCGTGTCCGACTCATAGCGACCCCATGGACTGCAGCCTACCAGCCTCCTCTGTCCATTGGATTTTCCAGGTAACAGTACTGGAGTGGGTTTCTGTTTTCTTCTTCAGGGGATCTTCCTGATCCAGGGATTGAATCCAGGTCTCCCACATTGTAGACAGTCTGAGCCACCAGGGAAGTCATAAATGGGTGCTAAATTTTGTCAAAGGCTTTTCCTGCATCTATTGATATTATCATATGGTTTTTATCTTTCAATTTGTTAATATGGTGTATCACATTGATTGATTTGTATGTGTTGAAAAATCCTTGCGTCCCTGGAATAAACCCAGCTTGATCATGGTGTATGAACTTTTGGATGTGTTGCTGAATTCTGTTTGCTAAAATCTTGTTGAGAATTTTTGCATCTATGTTCAGTGATATTGGCTTGTAGTTTTCTTTTTTGTGTGTGTTGTCTTTGTCTGGTTTTAGCATCTGAGTGATGGTGGCCTGGTATAATGAGTTTGGAAGTGTTCCTTCTGCAATTTTTGAAAGAGTTTTAGAAGGTTAGGCATTGACTCTTTTCTAAGTGTTTGATAGAATTCTCCTGTGAAGACATTCCATCCTGGGCTTTTTTTTTTTTTGGTAGATTTTTTTATCACAGATTCAATTTCAGTGCTTGTTCATAACGTCTATTTTTACCCTGCTTCAGTCTTGGAAGGTTGAACTTTTCTAAGAATCTGTTCATTTCTTCCACAATGACCATTTCATTGCCATATAGTTGTTCATAATAGTCCTTTCATTTCTTTTGCATTTATTTCTGCTCAGATCTTTATGAGCTCTTTCCTTCTACGAATTTTGTTTTGCTTGTTTTTTTTTTTTTTTTTTTTGTTCTTGTTGTTCTTCTTCTTCTTCTTTATCCAGTTGTTTTCAGTGTAAAGTTAGGTTGTCTATTCAACGTTTTTCTTATTTCTTGAGGTAGGATTGTATTGCTATAAATGTCCCTCTTAGAACTGCTTTTGATGCATCCCACAGGTTTTGAGTTGTGTTTTCATTGTCATTTGTTTCTAGAATTGTTTTGATTTTTTTCAGTAACCTGTTGGTTATTTAGAAGCATAATGTTTAATCTCCATGTGCTTGTGTTTTTTTTAGTATTTTATTTGTTGTTTCTCTTTTAATTGATATCAAGTCTCATAGTGTTGTGGTCAGAAAATATGCTTGATACAATTTCAATTTTCTTTAATTTACTGAAGTTTAACTTGTGACCCAGGATGTGGCCTATCCTGGAGAATGTTCCATGTGCAGTTGAGAAGATATATTTTTTCTGCATTTGGGTGGGATGTCCTGAAGATATCAGTGAGAACCATCTCATCTAATATGTCATTTAAGACATATGTTTCCTTATTAATTTTATGTTTTGATGATTTATCCATTGGTGTGAGTGGAGTGTTAAAGTTTCCTACTATTATTGTGTTACTTTCAATTTCTCCTTTTACATCTGTCAGTGCTTGCCTTATGTATTGAGATGCTCTTATGTTGGATGCATAGATATTTACAATTGTTGTGTCTTCCTCTTAGATTAATGCTTTGATCGTTATGTAGTGTCCTTCCTTATCTTTTATAATCTTTATTTTAAGGTCTATTTTGTCTGGTATGAGGATTGTTACTCCAGCTTTCCTTTGCCTCCCATTTTCAGGGAATATATTTTTCCATCCTTTCACTTTTAGTCTATATGTATCTTTAGGTCTGAAGTGAGTTTCTTGTAGACAGCATATATATGGGTCTTGTTTATGCACCCATTTAGCCAGTCTGTGTCTCTTGGTTGGAGCATTTAATCTGTTTACATTAAGTTACATTAAATTGTTTACATTTAAAATAACTGTTGATATATATGTTTCTATTCCCATTTTCTTAATTGTTTTGGGTTGATTTTATAGATCTCTTTCTTCTCTTGTATTTCCTGACTATAAAGGTCCCTTTAACATTTGTTGGAAAGCTGATTTGATGGTACTGAATTCTCTTAACTTTTGCTTTTCTGAAAAGCTTTTGATTTCTCTATTAATGCTCCATCAAGAATGAGATCTTTGCCAGGTGCAGTAATCTTGGCTGTAAAACACTGAAAGTTTTCAGTGCCTTCAAAATACCCTACCATTCCTTTCTAGTCTGCAGAATTTCCACTGAAAGATCAGTTGTTAAACGTATGGGGTTTCCCGTGTATGTTACTTGTTGCTTTTCCCTTTCTGCTTTTTACGTTCTTTCTTTGTGTTTAATTTTTCTTAGTTTGTTTATTATGTGTCTTGGATTTATCCTTGGGTTTATCCTGTATGGGACTCTTTGTGCCTCTTGGACTTGACTGATTATTTCCTTTTTTCACCTATAATCTCTTCAAAACTTTTCTCATACCCTTTCTTTTTCTCTTCTGCTTCTGGGACCCCTATAGTTCAAATATTGGTGTGTTTGATATTGTCCCAGAGGTCTCTGATATTATCCTCAGCTCTTTTCATCCCTTTTATTTTTTTTCCACTCTTCAGAAGTTATTTCCACCGTTTTATCTTCCAGCTCACTGATCTTTTTGTTTGTTTGTTTGTTTGTTTCAGATATTCTGCTATTGATTCCTTCTAGAATATTTTTAATTTCAGTAATTGTGTTGTTGGTCTCTGTATGTTTATTCTTTAATTATTCTAGGTCTTTGTTAATTGATTCCTGCATTCTCCATTCTGCTTTCAAGATCTTCTGTCATCTTTCCTATCTTTATTCTGAATTCTTTTTCAGGTGGTTTGCCTTTTCCCTCTTCATTTATCTGGACTTCTGTGTTTCTAGTTTGCTCCTTCATTTGTGCAGTATTTCTCTGCCGTTTCATTATTTGTTTTTTTAAATTTATTGTGTTTGAGGTCTCCTTTTCTCAGGCTCCAAGGCTGAATTCTTTCTTCCTTTTGTTTACTGCCCTCCTATGGTTGGTCCAGTGGTTTGTGTAAGCTTAATATAAGGTGAGACTTGTCCTGGATTTTGTTTTTGTTTTTCCTCTGATGGGCAAGGCTGAGTGAGTTGGTAATCCTGTCTGCTGATGATTAGGTTTGCAACTTGCTGTTGTTGATATTGTTATTGTTATTGTTCTGTAGCAAGGTGCTACTGGTGGTTGGCTGATGCTGGGTGTTGTATTCAAGTGGTTTCCTTTGTGTAAGTGCTCACTATTTGATACTCCCTCAGATTCGTTCTCTGGTAGTCTAGAGTCTTGGTGTCATTGCTCCCACTTCAAAGGCTCAGGGCTTGATCTCCATTATATCTTCAGGAATGCTGAAAAGTCTCAATGAGCAACTTCAGAAAAATGCCACTTGTATGGACAGGAGCTCCCTGATGAGATGCAAAAACCACAGGCAAGCCGTAAACTCAAGTCTGCTTCCCAAGTTAACTGTCAATTTCCTTTCCTCCTATCAGCACTGTGCTTTAGATTTTGTCCATGTGTTCACTGGGAAGATGGTCACCAGCCTCAGAGATCTCTTGCTGAACCGCTGCACCAGTCTCTTTGCAGCCTTCTCTATCTGCCACACATCCCAGCACTCCGCCAAGCTGACATTCTGACTCTGGTTTTCCGTGTCCTCCAAGGTACTTTTGACCAATGAAATCCTAACCCCACCACTTCCTATTTATGCTCTTTCACAGAACATTGCTCATATTCTCTACAAGTGTGCTCCATACTTAAGTGTGCTATTTTTCTCCTAGCAGTAATTTGTCCCTACTCTCTCACCATAGAAATTGAAATGCATATGCCCTCTTGTCTAAACAGTATTCTAATCTTCACTAAGAACCATGGGTCACTTTTGCTTTTCTCTCTCCCTATATAAGCAAAGTAACTTAATTGCTTGTGAGAAAGCAAAGATTATTTTAACTAAGACATAAATGTATCACTCAACAGTAAGCCCATGACTTCTATATAGTGTAAGTGGAATATGCAGTATTCTTGCTAAAATACATCTATTCATGATACAGTTCAGCTTAAGAGAAAGAGACACAATTAAATATTTGAATACAATAGCATCGTTCCTCAATACAGGAGCAAGCAAGAAAGATTTTTGTTTATGAATTCCAAAATACCCAAGCATATAGTGATTAATTGTTGTCCAGTATTGTAAAGTTTATATCAGTAGTCACACTGTTACCTAGAGTAATATATTTGATTTCAAATTCTCTGTTAAATAAAGACAAAAAAATGATTAAGGATTTGGTATTAAGCTAGCTCTATTTAAATGGCTCATACAAACCCTGACACTTCCTCTCTTTAGTAGCTTCCTGTCCAAGAATGGCACAGTGGAGGGAGAGGAGAATCATAGACATGTATGTTGCTAACCTAAGGAACAGGAGATGAATGGATATTACAGTTAAAAATGAATAATTCTCCTTTCAGAATCATTTCCAGAGAAAGCATCACACCTTTAACCTGGCTGACTCCTTACCCCAGTACACACACACACACACACACACACACACACACACACACACACCCTTCTGTTCTTCCCTTAAAAAACAGGGAGCAGAGAGACAAGCAAAGATGGTAGGGCAGAAAGACCCTAAGGTCACCTCCCCTCAAGGGCACACCAAAATTACAACTATTTACAGAACAACTCTCAATGAAGAAGGCCAGAACATATCAGAAAAGCTCTTTTATAACTAAAGATATAAAGAAGGAACCACAATGAGATTGGAAGGAGGGAAAGAGTCACAATATAGTCAGGTCTCACACTCCTGGGTAGTTGGTCCATGAGCAGAAGAATAACTATAATTGCAGAGGTTCACCCTAAGTCGAAAGGTGAGTGTGTTCCTTGTTGGGCTCCTCAGTTTAGGTGTTATGCACCTGGAAGAAGAGTTCTCAGAGCATTTGTCTTTGAAAGCCAGTGAGCCTTACTTTCAAGAATTCCAGAGCACTGGAGAAAATCTATTAAAGGATGCTCACAAAATTTCATATGCTCAGAGGCAGGAGTTTGAAAATATCTTAGATCAGACCTACTGTTAGAGAGTCTCCCACAGAGACAGGAAATAGCATTTCGACCTGAGAACAAAGACACTAGTGGAAACCATTTTGGGGGTACTCAATCTACCATGTAGAAATTGATTCTGGCAAGCACCACTTTAGAATCCTTCTTATGGCTTAGCCTCAGGACCCTGACTTGCCCTGGCCTAAAGACCCATAGGTGTGAGTTCTAGGATGCCACAAGTAACTCACTAGGCAGAGATACAACCCCATCTTCTCAAAGACAGACAACCTTAAGAGCCCCTGGGCCCACAGCCACCACTAGGTATCACTGTTCCCATCAGAGGGCCCAAGACCCAGCCCCACACGAGTGTCTGGGCACTAACCTGAGAATCCCAAGGTTCTGTTGCCAGAGATCTTGTGACCCAGCTCCACCCACCAGTTAGCCTGCACTAACCTCAGGAAAAGCCTCACTCAGTAGGGGGCAGATACCAGCTGCAAAATAACAGCACCTTTGCAACATACAGACTCCACCCACCCACTAATTAGCCAGATGCTGCCCTGATAACAGTTAGGTTTTTGACTCCACTCACTAATAGGCCAGCATAAGCTCTGTCACCCCACAACCAACTGTGTCAGGAACCAGCCCCACCCTACAGTGATACAATGCCAGCTCTGAGATTCCTGGGCCCTGGAACCAGATCTGAAGAACTGACTCTGCTTACAAGCGGGCTAGCGCCTGTTTTCCCCAGCCAGTGGGTGACTCAGTGTCCCCTGGACACTGGTTCTGCCCATCAGTGAGCCATCACTAGACTCAGAGGCCCCTTCAGTTCCCAAGTCAGCTGCCTGATGACCCACACCCACCAATCAGCAGGTAGAAGCCTCTGCACAAGGCAGAGACTGACAGTCAACCAGGCCAGGGACCAACCAAGCCTATCAGACTGTCCACCACACTCAGCCCGTGACAATAATGTGAACCACACAGACCACATCAGGCAACCCTAGAACACATAGCTCTGGTGAGGAGACGGCAGTGTGTGGCTAGAACACATAGGATATCCCCTACAAAAAAACACTTCTCCAAGACTGGGAAAAGTAGCCAATTTATCAGATAAATAAAAACAAAAACTTATGCAAACGAGGGAGCTAAGAAACATATTCCAAATGAAGGAACAAAATAAAACCCCAGAAGAAGAACTAAGTGAAGTGGAGATAGGTAGTCTCTAGAGAAATATTTAAGGGTAGTGATCATAAAGATCACCACAGAATGGGAGAAGAATGTATACACAGAGCAAAAATTTAGAAGATTTTAAACAAAGAGTTAGAAAATTTAAAGAACAGTTAAACAGAGATTGACAATAAAATAACTGAAATAAAAAATGCACTAGAAGGACTCAACAGTACACTGAATAGTACAAAGGAAGGGATCAATAAGCTGGAAGACAGAGTAGTGGAATTAACTGACCCTGGACAGGAAAAAAAAAATAAGAGAGAATGAGAAGAACTGAGGACAGTCTAAGAGACCTCTGGGACAACATTAAGCAGACTAATATTCACATTATAGGATCCTAGAAGGAAAAGAGAGAGAGAAAGGGCCTGCAAACATATTTGAAGACATAAGAGGTGAAAACTTCCCTAACTTGGGAAATGAGACAAACATCCAAGTCCAGAAAGCACAGAGATATCCCTACAGGATTAATCCAAAAAGGAGCACACAAAGACACATTGCATTTTAAAAATGAAATATTAAAAATAAAGAGGGAATATTAAAAGTGACTAGGAAAAGCAACAAATAAAACAGAAGGGAACTTCCATAAGACTATCAGTGAATGTTCAGGAAAAACTCTGTAGACCAGAAGGGATTGGCATGACACAAAGTGATAAAAGGAAAAAACTTCCAAACAAAATATATCTTGCAAGACTCTCATTCAGATTTGATGGAGAAATCAAAAGCTTTACAAATAAGCAAAACTGAAAGAGTTTAGCACCATCAAATCAGGTTTATAAGAAATGTTAAAGAGATTTCTTCTAAGCAAAAGAGAAAAGGCCTCAACTAGAAACACAAAGATTATAAAAGAAAAAAATCATCAGTAAAGTGAAATATGCAATAAAGGGAAAAAGTCATCCACACACTATCAAAGCTAGTAGGAAGTCTGAAATATAAAACTGCTAAAATCAGCTATATTCACAATAAGCAGTGAAGGGTTGAACAAAACAATAAGATGTAAAATATGATATCAAAAACGTAATTGGGGGGATTTTCAAGATGTCAGAGGAGTAAGATATGGAGATCCCCTTCTTACCTACAAATATATCAAAAATATATCTGCAGGTGGAACACTCCTACAGAAAACCTTCTGAACATCGGAAAAAGACTCCAGACTTTCAAAAAGACAAACAAATCCCCAAGGAATGAGATAGAACAAAAGATGTAGGAAAAAAAAAAGAAAGAAAGGAAGTGGGATAGGGACCTGCACCTCAGAGAGGTAGCAGTGAAGAAGGAAAAGATTCTGCATACTCAGAAGCCCCCTCACGGATGAGGGGATAGCTTTGGAACCTCGGAGCAGAGCACAGCAGTGGGTGTTTTGAACTCAGCACAGAGGTCAGTGCCAACCAGAACTCCGCAGACTGAAAGGCCAATTTGCACTCACGCTGTGGTGAATGGTGGCTGGGTGCTGAGGCTCAGGCTTTAGGGGTCAGACCCCAAGGAGAGGACTGGGGTTGACTGACCTGAAGATACTCTGAGGGGGCTAGTATGGCAAAACTGAGAGGGGCCAGGAAGAAGCCTGGGCTTTCCAACCAGAAAAGAGATCATTGCCACTAGGACCCTCAAAATCCACACACTTACAGGACCCTGCCTTCACAAGTACCGTAAGCAGGATGAGCTGCAGTCATGGACTGCAATCCCAGAGAGAAATAGACTGGCTGGGTGCTGCCAAGGCCGTCATGAGTACCAGAGGTGGGGCTAGTGGCAACTGCAGCTTGCAATTCCAGAGGAGGGAATGCTGGCCTATTGGCCACCACAAAAGCCTGTGTGAGTGCCAGAGGTGGGGGACAAGACCCTGCTGTGATCTTGACCCCAAAATTTGCAACTACCAAAAAGCCGTGAGTAGGCACAGATCACTGCCCACACCTTCTTGAGAGCATGTGCATCTTGTCTCGGTGGAGGGATCCACTACATGGGGCCAACTCCCCTGGGGGAGAACACGACCTGATTCAGACTGTAGCAAGTTCCTCTAGGCTTCAGCTGCAGCAGACGCTCCCACACACCCCATTTGGGTCTGCCATGCCTCTACCTCTTCCCAGCCCAACTGAGCTGTGAGCCCTATTAAGCTGCTACTTTCACCTGCTTTTGTCTGGGCAAGGAACAGAACCAGAGGGCATCCTATAAGCAGAGGTGGAGTCAAAACCAAAGTAAAAGACCAGGGCCTGTGTGACCAAATAAGAGGAAGTGAATGTGCTCCTCTAGGTACAATGGATCAAATTCCCACAATTAGCTTTAGATTGTGGATTCTGAGGGCAACTCTGGGCTTTGAAAGCTCATGCAAGCTGGAGTAAGGCCATATCAGAGTCTGAGCTGACTACACACCACCGACAACAGGTCCGTAGACCTTCCTAGAAATGTTGGGGCACTTTCAGAGTAGACAGATTGGCTGGAGTTCACTGTGTGGTGAGGACAATGGAGGACACAGCAGGACATTCTTCTTACTACCACTCTTTGTATATTTGTTTTTGTCTCTTTTTTTGTATTGTTCTATTATTGTTCATTTTATTATTCCACTGTTTTTATTTTTTTCTTAGTTTTTCTTTTTAAAATGCATTTATTACAAATAAATTTATTTTATTTTCTATTTCTAGAGTATTCTTTCACTATATTGTATTTTCTTCCATGTTTTCTTTTTTCTTTTTCCTTTTGGTAGTCTAGTTTTTAGTTTTTCACTATGGATATGTTTATTGGCTTGAATGCTCTCTTCTTTTCTGGTTCCTGTTTTTATTTTTTTCTCTTTTTTTTCTCTTTGTGAGTGTGTGAGTTTCTTTGAGTGTTCTTGTATATTGAGTGTTGTTTTCACTATTTGTTTTGGGATTTTTATCTGTCCTTTTTTTGTTTATATGTTTGTTTGATTCCTTTTTTTTTTTTTTCTTTTCCCTTTTTTTTTTTTTTTTTTTGTCTTTTCTTGTTCTTTCTTTTCCTTTTTCTCTATCTCTTTATTTCTCTATCTCTCCTGTGATGTATGGTTTATGGACTTTTGGTGTTATAGTAAAGGGTCAGGCCTGTACCTCCAAGTGGAAGACCCAAGCTCAGGACATTGGAGCAGCAGAGAACTTTCAACCCCACGGGACATTAGTGGGTGATAGTTCCCCCAAAGGCCGACATCTCAACACTAAGATGAGGTTCCACCCAAAGTCCAGCAAGCTTCAGTGCTGGATGCCTCATGCTGAACCATTAGCAAAATAGGAACTCAAATCTGCAATTTAGCAATCTGCCCAAAGACATAACAAGCCCCCAGACATTCCAAAACACACCACTGGGTGATCACTGCTGTTTAGAAAGACAAATCCAGCTTGACCCACCAGAACAGAGGCACCACTCAATCCAACCAGGAAACTCTTACAAGGCACTGCTCCAACTCCACCCACTGGGGGCGGACTCCACAAATAAGAGAAACTACAACCTTGCAGTCTGCAGAAAGGAGACTCCAAACACAGTAAATTAAACAAAATGAAAAGACAGAAATATGCAGCAGATGAAGAATCATCGTAAACATCACGTGATCAAGCAAATGAAGAGAATGAGACAGTCTACTTAAAAAAGAATTCAGAGTAATGATAGTGAAGCTGATGCAAATCTTGGAAATAAAGTGGAGGAACAGGTAAATAAAATAGAGGCGAGGATCAAGACAATTCAAGAAATATTTAACAAAGACCCAGAAGAAACAGACTAGACAACCAACAATGAACAACACAATGACTGAGATAAAAAATATACTGGAAAGAACCAATAGCAGAAATAAGGCAGTAGAATGGATAAGTGAGCTGGAAGATAGAATGGTGGAAATAACTGAAGCAAAACAGAATGAAGAAACAAGAATGAAAAGAAATGAGGATAGCCTTAGAGAACTCTGGGACAACATTAAGCGCACCAACATTCAAATCACAGGGGTCACAGAAGAAGAAAAGAAAAGAAAGATTATGAGAAAATATTTGAGGAGACTAGTTGAAAAATTCCCTAACATGAGAAAGAAAATAGCCACCCAAGTCCAAGAAGCCCAGAGAGTCCCATATAGGATAAGCCAAAGAGAAACACACCAAGACACATTTAATAAAACTAACAAAAACTAAACACAGAGAAAAAAATTATTAAAAGCAGCAAGGGAAAAGCAACAAGTAACATATAAGGGAATTTACATATGGCTAACAGCTTATCTTTCAACAGAAATTCTGCAGGCCAGAAAGGAGTGACAGAATATACTTAAAGTAACAACAACAACAACAAAACCTACAAAGGTTAATCTACATGGGAAGGAGATTATATGGAGAAATCAAAAGCTTTACAGATAAGCAAAATTTAAGAGTATTTGGCACCACTAAGACAGTTTTACAACAAATACTACAAAAACTTCTCTAGATAGGAAGCACAAAAGATAGAAAAAATCTACAAAAACAAACCCAAAACAGTAAAGTAAATGGTAATAGGATCATACATATCAATAACTACCTTAAATGTAAATGGATTCAATGCTTCAGCCAATAGGCACAGACAGGCTTAGCGGATACAAAAAAAGACCCCTATAAATGTTGTCTATAAGACATCTTCTTCAGACCTAGGGACACATACAAACTGAAAATAAGGGGCTAGAAAAAGATGTTCCATGCAAACAGAAATCAAAAGAAAATGGGAGTAGCAATACATATATCAGATTAAAAAAATAATAGACTTTAAAAATCATTATAAGAAACATGGAAGGATCAATCTAAGAAGATATAATAATTATAAACTTTTATGAACAAAACTTAGGAGCACCTCTATACATAAAGCAAATGCTATTAAAGGGAAATTGATAGTAACACAATAGTGGGAACATTAACACCCTGCTCACACCAATGGACAGATCATCCAGAGAGAAAATTAATAAAGAACCACAAGTCTTACATGACACATTGGATCAGATGTACCTAAATCATATCTGCAGGACAGTGCATCCAAAAGCTATAGAATTTGCTGGTTTTTTCTCCAGTACACATGCAACATCCTCCAGGATAGATCACATCTCGGGTCATGAATCTAACCTCAATAAATTTAAAAAAAATAAATAAAGAAAGAAAGAAAGAAGAAAAAAAACACAAGCAATTGAAACTGTATCAAGTCCTTTTTTCTGATCACATATTTAGATATCAACTGTGGGGGGTGGGGGTGGGGGGGTGGGGAAAGGAGGCTAAATACAACTCTTCTGAATAACTAAGAGATCACTGCAGAAATCAAATAGGAAGTTTAAAAATTGCTTAAAAATAAGTGCCAGTGAAAACATGGCAACTCAAAAAACATGGGATACAGAAAAAGCAGTGCTAATAGGGAAGTTTATATCAATACAAGCCTACCTTAAGAACAAGGAAAACATCAAATGAACAACCTAACCTTACACCTAAAGCAACTAGAAAAAGAACAACAACAACAACAAAAGACTGGTTAGTAGAAGGAAATAAATCATAAAGATTAGGGCAAAATAAATGAAAAAGAAATGAAGGGGATGATAGCAAAGATCTTTAAAACTAAAGGCTCATTCTTTGAGATGATAAGCAAAATTGACAAACCATTACTCAGACTCATTAACAAAAAAGAGAAAACTCTCAATAAAATTAGAAATGAAAAAAAAAAGTGATTAAAACAGACAACACAGAAATATAAGGATGATAAGACACTAGTACAAGCAACTATATGGAAATAAAAATAGATAAACTGGAAGAAACGGACAAACTCTTACAAAAGGGCAACCTTCTAAGACTGAACAAGGATGAAATAGAAAATATGTATAGAACAATCAAAAGCACTAAAATTGAAACTGTATAAAAATTTTTCAAAAAAAAAAATATATATATATATAATAAAAGCCCAGGACCAGAGAGTTTCACAGACAAATTCTGCCAAAAGTTAAGAGAACAGTTAACACTCATCCTGCTGAAACTCTTTCACAAAATTGCAGAGCAAGGATAATTTCCAAACTAATTCTATGAGGTGACAGTCACCCTGATACCAAAACCAGACAAAGATGACACAAACAAAAAGAAATTTCAGTTCAATGTCTTTGATGAACAAAGATGCAAAAATCCCTAAGAAAATTTTAGCAAACAGAATCTGACAACAGATTAAAAAAAAAAAAAAAAAAAACTGTATAATATCATTAAGTAGCTTTATCCAGGAATGCAAAGATACCTCAATATACACAAATCAATTGATATTATACACATATTAACAAGTTGAAAGATAAAAACCACATAATCATCTCAATAAATGCAGAGAACACTTTAGATAAGATTCAACACTAATTTATGATAAAACTCTCCAGACAGTAGGCATGGGAAGAATCTCAGTTCAGTTCAGTCACTCAGTCATGTCCAACTCTTTGTGACCCCATGGACTACAGCACGCCAAATTTCCCTGTTCATCACCAAATCCTTGAGCTTCTTCAAAATGCATGTCCATAAAGTCAGTAATGCCATCCAACTATCTTGTCTTCTTGTCCCCTTCTCCTCCTGCCTTCAATCATTCCAAGCATCAAAATCTTTTTTAATGAGTCAATTTTTCACACCAGGTGGCTAAAGTATTGGAGCTTCAGTTTCAGCCTCAGTCCTTCCAAAGAATATTCAGTACTGATTTCCTTTAGGGTCAACTGGTTTCATCTCCTTGCTGCCCAAGGTACTCAAGTGTCTTCTCCAACATCACAATTTAAAAGCATCGTTCAAAACATCAATTCTTCAGTGCTCAGTTACTTTACAATCCAACTCTCACATGCATACATGACTACTAGAAAAAACAGCTTTGACTATATGTACCTTTGTCAGCAAGTAATGTCTCTGCTTTTTGATATGCTGTCTTGGTTGCTCATAGCTTTTCTTCCAAGGAGCAAGTTTCTTTTAATTTCATGGCTGCAGTCACCATCTGCAGTGATTTTGAAATCCAAAAAAATAAAGTCTGTCACTATTTCCATTGTTTACTCATCTATTTGCCATGAAGTGATGGGACTGGGTGCCAAGATCTTAACTTTGTTAATGTTGAGTTCTAAGCCAGCTTTTTTATTCTCCTCTTTCACTTTTATCAAGGGGCTCTTTAGTTCCTCTTCACTTTCTCCCATAAGGGTGGTGTCTTCTGCATATCTAAGGTGGTTGATGTTTCTCCCCAATCTTGATTCCAGCTTGTGCTTCATCCAGCTTGGCATTTCCCACAATGTACTCTGCATATGAGTTAAATAAACAGGGTGACAATATACAGACTTGACATACTCTTTTCCCCATTTGGAACCAGCCCACTGTTCCATGTCTGGTTCTAACTGTTGCTTCTAGAGCTGCATACACGTTTCTCAGGAGGCAGGTAAGGTAGTCTGGTATTACCATCTCTTTCAGAATTTCCCACAGATTTTTTTGTGATCCACACTGCCAAATGAAGTGAAAATATTCAAATGACTTTTTAGCATAATCAGTGAAGCAAACATAGATATTTTTCTGAAATTTTCTTGATTTTCCTATGATCCAACAGATATTGCAATTTGATCTCTGGTTCCTCTGCCTTTTCTAAATCCACTTTGAACATCTGAAAGTTTTCAGTTCATCTGCTTTTGAAACCTTGCTTGGAGAAGCTTGAGCATTACTTTGCTAGCATGTGAGATGAGTGCAATTGTGTGATAGTTTGAACATTCTTTGGCATTGTTTTTCCTTGGGATTGGAATCAAAACTGACTTTTCCTGTCCTGTGGTTACTGCTGAGTTTTCCAAATTTGCTGGCATGTTGAGTGCAGTATTTCAACAGCATCTTCTTTTAGGATTTGAAATAGCTCAGCTGGAATTCCATCACCTCCACTAGCTTGTTTGTAGTGATGCTTCCTAAGGACTTCTCACTGTGATGTCTGATTCTAGGTCAGTGATCACACCATCGTGGCTATCTGAGACATTAATATCTCTCTCTCTCTCTTTTTTTAATAGTTCTTCTGTGTATTCTTGTCACTTCTTCTTAATATCTTCTGCTTCTGTTAGGTCCATACCATTTCTGTCCTTTATTGTGCCCATCTTTGCATGAAATGTTCCCTTGGTATCTCTAATTTTCTCTAAAGAGATTTCTAGTCTTTCACATTCCGTTGTTTTACTCTATTTTTTTTCTGTGATCACTTAGGAAGGCTTTTGTATCTCCCCTTGCTCATCTTTGGAACTTTGCATCCAGATGGATATATCTTTCCTTTCCTCCTTTGCCTTTCCCTTCCCTTTACTCAGTTATTTGTAAGGCCTCCTCAGACAGCCATTTTGCTTTTTTGCATTTCTTTTCCTTGGGGTTTGTTTTTATCACTGCCTCCTGTACAGTGTTATGAACCTCCATCCATAGTTCTTCAGACATTCTGTCTATTAGATCTAGCTCCTTAAATCTGTTGTCACTTCTACTGTATATCATAAGGATTTGATTTAGGTCATACCTGAATGAGCGTTTGGTTTTCCCTACTTTCTTCCATTTAAGTCTGAATTTTGCAATCAGGAGTTCATAATCTGAGCCACAGTCTACTCCCAGTTTTTTGTTTTTTTTTTTCCTGCTGACTGTGTAGTGTTTCTCTATCTTCAGCTGCTAAGAATATAATTTATCTGATTGCACTATTGACCATCTGGTGATGTCAGTGTGTAGTCGTCTCTCGTGTTGTTGGAGAGGGTATTTCCTATGACTGGAGCTTTTTCTTGGCAGAACTCTGTTAGCCTTTTTCCTCCATTTTTTATTCCAAGGCCAAACTTTCCTGATGCTCCAGGTGTCTCCTGACTTCTTACTTTTGCATTCCAGTCCCATATGATGAAAATGAAACCTTTCTTTGTGTTAATTCTAGAAATTATTGTAGGTCTTCAAAGAACCATTCAACTTTAACTTCTTTGGCATTAGTGGTTGGGGCATAGACCTGGATTACTGTAATACTGAATGGTTTGCCTTGGAAATGAACAGAGATCATTCTGTCATTTTTGAGATTGCATCCATTTACTGTATTTTGGACTCTTTTGTTGAATATGAGGGATACTCCATTTCTTCTAAGGGACTCTTACCCACAGTAGTATATGTATTCTGGAGGTATCATGCTTCCTGAGTGTTCAACTAACAGAGTGTGCTACTGACCTAATGTAAGGGAAACTGTAGAGTGTTGCACACAATCAGACACATAGATCACTGGAACTGACTAGAGAGACCACGTGTAAACCCATGCACTTATGATCAGTTAATCTATGACAAGAAAGCAAGAATATACAATTCAGAAAAGGGTGTCTCTTCAAAATTGGTTTCAGGAAAACTGGACATCTATGTGCAAAAGAATATTAGAATATTCCCTCATACCATATACACCAATAAACTCAAAATGAATTAAAGACATACATATAAGACCAGAAACACTAAAATTCATAGGCAAAAACTGGTAGAACATTCTTTGACATAAATCATGGAAATATTTTTTTAAAATCTGCCACCTAAAGCAAAGAAAAGAAGAATAAGCAAATGGGGCCTAAGTAAACTTAAAAAAAAAGAAGAAATGCCCAATGAAAGAATCCATTAACAAAACAAAAAAACAACCTACTGAATTGGAGAAAACATTTGCAAATGTTATAACTGATAAGAGATTAATATTCAAATTGTATCTGTGTATACACATACCATACGACTCATCATCAGAAAACAAATGCCCTATTAAAAATGAGCAGAAAAAAGAAAAAAAAATGAGCAGAAGATCTGAACAAGCATTTTTACAAATAAGACATGCAGATGGCACATGAGAAGATGCTTAGTATCACTAATCAGTAGAGAAATGCAGATTAAAACCACAATTATATATCACCTTAGACCTATCAGAATGGCTATGATCAAGAAGACCATAAATAACAAGTGTTGGCCAGGATGTGGAGAAAAGGAAACACTTATACACTGCTGGTGAAAATCTAAATTGGTACAGCACTGTGGAAAACAGAATGGAGGTTCCTCACAAAACTTAAAATATAACTACCATGTGATACAGCAATTCCAGTCATGAATATATACATAGAAAAGCTAAGATTAAAGCACTAATTTGAAAATTTATATCCTTTCCAATGTTCACAGCAGCATTATTTACAATAGCCAAGATATGGAAGCAACCTAAAATCCCATCAACAGCTGGATGGAAGATGTTATATGTATATATTATATTTTATCATATATGTACACTATATACACACACACAATGGAATACTACTCACCCATAACATAGGATGAAATTTTGTCATTTGGTTGAAATTTGTAGTGTATTATGCTGTGTGAAATGTCAGTCAGAGAAAGACAAATACTTTATGATATCACTTATATATGGAATCTAAAAACATGAACCTACTAGTGAATATAACGAAAGTGAAAGTGAAAGTAGCTCAGTCCTGTCTGACTTTTTGTGACCCTGTGGATTATACAGTCCATGGAATTCTCCAGTCCAGAATACTGAAGTGGGTACCTTTCCCTTCTCTAGGGGATCTTCCCAACCCAGGGAACGAACCCAGGTCTCCCACATTGTAGGCGGATTCTTTACCAGCTGAGCCACCAGGGAAACCCAAGAATACTGGAGTGGGTAGCCTATCCCTTCTCCAGTGGATCTTCCCAACCCAGGAATCAAACCGGGGTCTCCTGCTTTGCAGGCAGTTTCTTTACCAACTATGAGCTATGAGGGAATATAAAAAAGAGATTCAAAGATATAGAGAACAAACTAGAGGTTACCAGTGGGGTGAAGGATGGGGAGAGAGGTAAGATAGTGGTAGCGGATTATACTACTATGTATAAAATAAATAAGCTACAAGAACATAATGTTCAGTACAGAAATATAGCCAGTATATTATGAATATGGGATATAACTTTTAAAAATTGTGAGTCAGAATATTATAGACTCACAACTTATATAATATTATACATCAACTATGCCTCAATAAAAAGAAAAGAATGAAAAATAAGAAACAATATGCAAGTAACTCAGTTTACCCAGCAAGTATATAGGTAGTATGTAATATGGATTGCTCTATTTGCTTAGTTCTTATCCAAAATCTCATACACAGACTAGTAACTGGACATGGAAATTATTTTTATTGCCCAAACTTTGCAGTTTGGTTTGTCTTTCATCTCCTGGTAGAAACTGATTTACTATGGGACCCTCGGTTAGTGTTCTTTGCACTCCTCTCCCTTTGGGCCCCTGCTCCTGCTCCTTTCTTGGGATTGCCCTGCCATGCACTTTAGGAATCTAGAGCAAATCTATTGTATTGCACACATTTAGCAGCATGTTTGCTCGTAATTGCTTAGAACACCACACTGAAATTCAAGGCCTGAAAAAGAATATCCCTGTCTTTGGTATAATACAAAAGTGTTTCTCTGTGAGCTTTCATCTTCCTGTTTCTACTAGTACTGTACTAGTGGTAAGCCTTGGCTAACTAATGCCATAATAACAAATTTGACCTAATTACAGCCTTTTTACATATCTAATGACAGTGTTCAAGGAAAAACAAAAATGACTTTTTCAATGAGATTCAGGCCTAAGGTGCTTTTCAATATCACCTCTCTCACGCAAGGCAAGTTTAGTGTCTTAGTTATCAGATAAAAATTAATCAGAGAAAGATGGACTGATATTTTGATTACTTTTAGCTGTGACTATTGAAATTTGAACTTGCTTTTTCCATAACAAATTGCTATATTCATTATTTGTTTCAATTCTCCATTTAATTTGAGCTGGAAATACATATGATAGCAAATAAAGAAGCAGCAATAATAAACCGGTAAAAGTAATAAGAGGTTGAATTTATGGTTGTTGGGGGCTGAGTTTTCTGTGATGTCTTACCTAAAAGTGAACTGGACTCAAGGACCTTGTGTAAACCAGTGTGACTTTGTCAATAGATGCCGAAGTAGAAAACAGGGGGTTTAAACTAGCTGAACTCATGTCAATACAAGTAAAAGGGACAAATATATATATATGAACTATAAAATAGAATTAGAGAAACAGGCTATTCTTTGTTCTGACTTTAATAGCAATATAATTGGTTGTAACATTTACTCATATTTTATTGAGTTTCTATTTCTTTTACTATGGTTAAATGTGATTGAAACCACTTTGTTGTGGAAAAATGGAACTTGTGACTCCTACAAGCAAAATGAAAGCAAACGCTTCTTGTCTCAATGGATTGGGGTGGGGTGGAGAAGAATCCGTAATCCATTGGAGAATGAAGTTTAAAGTATTCACCTGTGAGAGTCAACTGTGGACTCAAGAACCATTGCCCATCAAGGAAGCCTGCAACACTACCAGCTTTCACCTCTCTCCCCAAGGGAGATTTGGAACAGCCTAATCTGTTCAGGGAAGAGGAGTTTTAAAAGGCAGCTCTGGAAGATGTGTAATAGCAAAAGTACAGAATAGTGTGATTGTCTCATGTAACCTGGAAAAAAGGCCCAAGGATTCTCTCTTCTATGGATCATATGTGGCTATGGACCTTATTGATAATAGCCTAGTATTTACTGCTCAAGATACCTAGACGTGAACAACAGCCAATCACTTTACATGATAAGATTTTGAGATGGTCATATCCTTATACTTTAAACATCATTGGGGCTTAATCTAAACTGTATTATTATAAGATTATATCACTCTGTTTATATCTTTAGGTTATGGATTTAAACTAACATATTTCAACTACATAATTAAGATATATATGGGTTTTAAAAAAGAGAAAATTGGTTTAATGTAAAAGGGGGCTTTTGTCAGGTGGTTCTTATATACCTAAAGGAAATTTTTTGAGGAATTTTCTATTATATGACAAGTTTGAAGTGGGTACAGGAAAGTTCATATATTAATAAAACACTGATCTTATACACATGTAATATATAAACACCTAGCATATAGAAATGAGTGAGATTTCACTTTAATAATTTCACAATGACATAGTTATGGACTGATTTGGAAGTGTCTATGTCAGTTTGGTTATTGCTTTTTGTGATAACTACTTCTGCTTCTCAAAGAACTTTCTTTTACTTCAAAATAGGAAATGGAGAATGAGTGTCTTCCTTTAAGAATGCTCTGTAGTTCCTGCTATCACTAGGCTTTTCTCCCTCAATCATCTCCTCCTTTGCCACTTAGGATCTCAGATACTCTAGAATCTGCCAGCAGTGGTTCCCCAGCTGCCCATTTGCAAGTCAAATGGCTTTCCTTCTAGATTTCTCTTCTAGATGCCACATACTGAAAGTTGGTGTTCATTCTTTCCAGCCTAGATCAGAATGCCAGCTAGATGAAGATCCTTGTAGGTTTTGTAATACAGATCCTTGTTTCACTTGTACACTATGGAAATTCCTGTTTTCAGTTTTCTGAAATACTTATTTAAGTATTTATTAAGTATTTATTATACTTAGTTAAGTATATAGTGTAAGAAAGCTTTTCTGGAGGGTTCAAATATGCTTATTAACTTGAAGATCCCATTAAATGTTGAAGTGCAGTATGGCTTTGTTCTTATATTTGTATATTTGCATATACCATATTAACCTTGTCTTATAAATCAAAGTATTTTGAGGTGCAATTAGAATTCATCTTTATTAAAATAGATGAAAAACTCTGATCCTTTGTTCAACATAGGGAAAATCTCATGGTTTATTTGAAGCTTTTCAAATAGTTTGAACATTCTGACTTTAGATCCATGTCAAATGGAGACAAAGTTAAGCTGCCCTCGATGGAAAAGTTTGCGAAGATGAATTCATAGCCAAGGCATTGGTGATTGCCACACAGAGATACAGCTACCAGGAAAGTCCCCAAATTAAAAACTTTCTGGGAATCATGAAGGGGGATCAAATACCAAGTTGACTTCTAACTCTACATGTAGCCTCATATGAATATCCCAGAAACAACTTAAAATGATAAAGCAAGAGAGTATAATATACTATCGAATGAAATAAAAATATAAAGAGTAATAAACATGATAATGACCAGTTTTTCAAGCATATGTGTGTATTCATGTTTTTGAGAAGACCATAAACTTCTAAGTAAAAGGACACTTAAAACAACACCAAAGCAAAATCATACTTCATTATATCCAATGCTTTCTGAAGTCAAAGATTATCTGATGTTTAAATACAAAAGAGAGATGCTGCTCAATCAATATAGTTTCAGATTTTAGCCTTTTTCCCCTTCTTTGATAAATTAAATGACTGCTGATTTGGGGCAGTAAACTATAGAGTTAAGATATGTTCCAAAATATAGTGAAATTGTAAGGAGTGATTAGGAACAAAGTACCAATAGTTATATGTGTGTGCATGCACACTAGGTCACATCAGTTATGTCTAACTCAGTTGTGTCTAGCCCTATGGACTAGAGTGTGACAGAGTCCTCTCTCCATGGGATCCTCTAGGCAAGAATACTGGAGTTGGTTGCCATGCTCTTCTCCAGAGTTTTATGACCCAGGGATCGAGCCAGTGCCTCAGGTCTCCTGCATTGGCAGGCAGGTTCTTTACCGCTAGTGCCACCTGCAAAGTCTGAGAAGAATCAGAAGAGAATCCCCCATTGTGAACCAAAAACAAGAGTCAGATAATTTTACAAAATAAATATTTCCAAGGGCTGAAAACATGATTTATCCACACAGATATACTTCCAGGTTGCTAGTCAAGTATCCAGTAAAGGTAAATAAATAAAATCAGTAAATGAAGAAAGGAGGCACATGCTATGGATTAAGTAGATACTTCCCCTTTCTTTCTCATCCTACTTAAGCTACTCTCATGCCTTCCCTTTTAACAGTGGAAAATCTTTCATACTGTAACCTATCCATCCCATTCCAGAAGTAAATGTTCTTGACTTTGTGAGGGATTCAGAACCTGCATGGATCACTAATGGCTTGGATAGAGTAACCTAAAGAGGTTTGGAAATGAGAAGTTTGAAGGTGGAGGCATGTAGCTTTAAGTTTTGATTTGAAGAGAGAGACACCCATATAGAAAGCTAGTCCAGCAAGAAGGAATATGCGAGATCACTCACAGGAGAACTTTCTATCTGAAAGGAAGAGAAAACACAGAAGGCTGGGCAGGAGGAAGCCCTTGTGATTACAGATAAGCAGGGGGACAGAGCCTGTGAAGTCCACAGATATGATCTGTGATGGTTGAAAGGAGCAGGAATGCTCATGACAGGGGGACAGTCTCAGGAGAGGGATGTGTTTTCTTCCTGTGAAGATAAAGTGTGCAAGTGGTGTGCAGAAGCCAGTCGTTAACGATGTCTTCCTGGGACTGTCTGTCTTCATACTGTTGAAGAGCTACCTTATTCTGGGCACCAATGATGCCTTCTCTCTAAGTTTTCCACTTAAGTCTAGTTTCCTAAACAATTTTCATGTCACTTTTGCACCTCCTGTGTCTCTCTTAAGGGAACAGTTGAATGTCAGAGCACAAAGGGCTACTTGAGATTCTAGAACATATTAAATTTACAATTTGGAAAACTGAATGTTGAGTCAGATAAGTGCCTTCCTGTCATTAGAAGTAGTTGTTGATAAAAATGATCCAAAAAAATCACCATAAACTTCAGTCTGATGGTCTGGTGGGTATTTAAGAAGTCTTTATTTTGATTAACTGATCAATAAGATAAAAACATACTCATTTGTTATTCTTCAAGATAAATAATTAAAAATAATACACATCTTCTGAATTTCATTCCAGCTTTCTTTCTAACATACAGCATCACCTCAATATCCACACAAGATTGGTTTATGACCCTTGCGAAAATACCAAAATCTGTGGAAGCTCAGTCTTTTAAATATAAAAGATGTGTCTATTCACATCTCCCCACATACTTTAAATCATCTTTAGGTTATTTATTATCCCTAAGACAATGCAAATGTTATATAACTAGATGTTATTACCCAGCAAATCAAGTTTTTTTTTTTTGAAATCTTTTTTAAAAATATTTTTTGTTCACAGTTGGTTGAATCTGTGGAAGTGGAATCCACAGTACTCTGGTGGTCATTTATTTTCTTCCTCTTTCTTCTATGGTATGTGTATATGAAAGGTTCTTGCTGAACGATAAGACGCGGGATTCTTGGCCTCCGGAGGAGACGAATTCAATCCGGGGCCAGAGACGAGGCTGGATCGCTCAGAGCTTTTGTGTAATAAAGTTTTATTAAAGTATAGAGATAAGCTTCTGACATAGGCATCAGAAGGGGGCAAAAGAGTACCCCCCTCCTAGTCTTTAGCTGTATGTTATATAGTCACTCACAGTCTGTTAATGAAATGAAAGGAATGTCATAAAATTTAGAATGGCATCAGATAATTCATCCCAGGCCATAAAACGATTGACTTGAATCTTGTAGAAGGGCAGAATACCAACAAATAGTTCCGTTTACATAGATTAGGGGAACAATACCTGAGTAAGTAAGTTAGGCCGTTTGGCGGAACCAACTTGAAGATAGAGTCTGGGGTTCATTAACATAGCTTAAGACAACATTTCCATACGAAAAAGAAATGTATTGGTTAACTCAAAGTTTGAGAGTAGTTAGCTTTAGGTGAGACCAGGTGTCATGGCAACACAGAATGTTAAGAGAAACCTCCTTTTAAATTTGTATAGAGAAGGAAAAACAGATCGCTGGTTTGTTTCTTCCTGCCGCTTAAGAGAGATAAAAATGTCTGGCACTTACAGCCTCTTTCCTCCATTTGGAGACCCCTGGCCTTCCTGCCTGTTACCCTCTCATATATGTGTATGTTTGTCTACTGTATGTATGTTAATAGGGACTAGCTGCCTAAGAGAGAATTAATGCATAAAGTATAGAAGAGCTTCTAAGATGTGTTCTGCCAAACTTTCTCAAAAGAATTTTAATATACTCTTTAATGTTGTATTTTCATCCATTCATCTCCATGGAACACTGTTGTCCAATAGAAATACAATTAAGAGCCACAAACATGAGCCACATATGTAATTTTAAATTCCTTAGTACTTACATTAAAAAGCAAAAATAAGTGAAATTAATACTATATTTTATTTAGCCCAGTATGCCCAAATATTAATTTTCCCAGGTGATTCAGTAATAAAGAATCTGCCTGCCAATGCAAGAGACACAGGAGATGCAGGTTCAATTCCTGGGTCAGGAAGATCCCTTGGAGTAGGAAATGGCAACACACTCCAGTGTTCTTGCCTGAAAATTCCATGGACAGAAGAGCCTGGTGGGCTGTCCATGGTGTTGCAAAGAACTGGACACAACTGAGTGACAGAACATGCACACACACACAAATATTATTTCTAATTATATTCAATACAAAAATTATTATTGGGATATTTATCATTTCACAGGAAGTCTTCACAACCAGTGTATGTTCTATATTTTCAGCTCATCTAGATTCAGATGATCCACTAACCACATTTCAGGTTCTCAAGAGCCACCCATAGTTATCAGCTACTGTATTGGACAGCACATCCCTAGAGAATAATTTTTCAGTCATAGCTTGAATTCAGTCATGAAAATCATAGCTATTGCCCATATAGTAGCTGTTTCTTTGGTGTGATATTTTAATCACATCAGTGACCATCAAAAATAAAAATTGTCAAATTCTTAACATATTTGTACATCTTTAAAATTATTTTTGCTTCTGTAACTTTAACCCACAGAGGCATTTGCCACATGCTTTAATCAGATGCAAGAGTTTTGTAGTTAAAACGTAACTTAAAATGTTCTTTAAAGTTAACTTGCATTGAAGTATGGCAGGAATCAAGCAAGTTACCCTTAGAAGATTCACATAATAATCCACTAAATTTTCTGTGATTTTCTTGCATGCAAAATGTATTCCCACTTCTGAAACTGCTAAAAAAATTGGATGATTCTCTGTTTGAAATGCTGAGTAATTTAAAGTGGCTACCAGTTGGGGCTTCCCTGGTGGCTCAGAGGTTAAAGTGTCTGCCCACCATGCGGGAGACCCGGGTTCAATCCCTGGGTTGGGAAGATCTCCTGGAGAAGGAAATGGCAACCCACTCCAGTATTCTTGCCTGGAGAATCCCATGGAGGGAGGAGCCTGGTAGGCTACAGTCCATGTGGTCACAAAGAGTGGACATGACTGAATGACTTCACAAAAAAACCAGTTGTTCTAGGAAATTCTCTGCCTAGGGCACAATCAAGCATGACACCTTCAATGCTTATCAGAATCCAAATCTTTCAAACTCATTACAGACTCCTCTCTACAGTTCAGTATTATTGAATTCTATATAAGTGTTTCAGTTTACAGGTTTATTATTGAATAAAGTATGAATAAAAACCAAAGCCTTGATACCCTTGGCTTGGGTTGATTGATATGTGAAATGAAAATTCCCAATAGTATGTTGTATCCAGCAAATTATATACTGGCTTTATTGTTCTATAGCTTCTGATGCTTGGCTGGCCAACTGCAAATATTTGGTGGTAAATCATAAAAGATAATGCTAAAGAAGGAATTATTAAGTAAAGAAACAGATGAGTTCTACCTGCAGAGAATGAAATCTTGTTAATGGGAAAGGAAAATGAAATCAATCAGAAAATAATAACTTTTTATGAATAACACAAAAATGGAAGTAATCTTCAGGCATTCCTAGCTGACAGAAAAAGTAGAAAGGGAAGCAAAATACAGACTACAAAAACAACAATAAAAGAGACTCTGTGTGTAACTGTTGCTCACCATAGCTTTAATGCTGGTGATTTTCACTGGCATGGATTCACCTCTACCACCTTATACAGTAGACATAAAAGAGTTTCAGAGAAAATGCACTTTTACATGGCCCATCTTTGATCTCTGTCCTTTATTATTATTAGATTGGTCCTGTATGACTATAGAAGTAATGCATTTGGCTGTAGTGTATCTCAGTATTTTTAGATCTGCCAAGGACAACCATTCATTCTTTTACTACAGTTTATGAACAGAAATTATAAAACCTATACAGTAGATTAAGCAAATATGTTGAGGAAGATACTTGGTCAATTTAAATAAAGGAGGTCTTAACAAGAAAATGGATGAAGGGGATCAAAAAGAAGAATAAATTTAGACTTCAATAGGATATAGGAGTCTATGATTTTTAGCAGATAAAATAGGTTTTGAGATATGAGTGAAATTCTCATAGTAAATATTCTGATTCATTTTATGTGATTAGCTCTTATGCTTATGCCAGGAATTTCTAATACAGTTTTGATGTTGGGAGACAGCACGGAGAATAGAAAGAAATAATGTATATGGAAAATGTAAACAACACTTGGCACCTACCCATGACTTAAGGGTTTTTCCCCTTCACTGTTAGCCTTATCATAAAGTGAATTGTGATAAAGCAAAACATCTTTTGTACTGAATATAGTTTAGGAGTGTATCAATATTGTAGTTTGGCTTTATGACACACAGAGTTTAATTCTATTTTTTTTATATTCTGAAAATATTCCCTTTGAATAAGCCATTCTAAAATGCCATCACTTTGCAAAATGCCACATTTCGATTTAACTGCAGAAGAACACCTTTTCTTTACTGAGCCAGCTGCCAAAACATTTGAAAATGTTCTGAATTTAAAAGGCTAGTCTATTTTCCCCCACAGAAACATTTGGAGCACAAACAATCAAAAAGTTCTAATAATACTCATCCAAATGGTGCAGAAGCTTCCTTTAACCTCAGTGACATTGAAGTGATCTAACTCCTGCCATGTAGAAGCCAGATAATTAGTTTGCAGAAGGACTTTTTATCAATAGAGACAGTAGTTTAAATTCCACTTTGCCAAAATCCAATTCTATGACCTCCAGTGAGTTAATTAATTTTTTCTAAGTCTCAATTTCTAAAACTGCCAAATGGAGATAATGATACTACCTCAATAGGCTGTAAGGAGGACTATGTTAAAAAAAAACAAAAACATACATTTGGTGATTAGCAACTTGCCTGGCACACAGTAGGTGCTCTGTAAAATATTATTATTCTCCACAGAGACAAAATAAATATACATTAACATATAACCCTAAAGTAAGTTACTCGCAACAAAAATAAATATATAAAATATAAATAAATATATAAATCTATGTAAATAAATAATAAAATATATAAAATATAAATTAAATATCCTTACCATATGTGAGGTCCCTTCTCTCAATTCTCAATTAATAACTTTTTCTATTCCATTCACTACTTACCAGCCACATAGACCTTCTTCCACTTCATGGCACATGCCTATCTCTTTCCCAGGACTTGCTATTTTCCCTGCATGAAAGAAAATAGACAATTAATAGATGCATAATGAATCCTTCACATTCTTCAAGTTAAATATTTAAAGGTGAAGAAACTAAGGCCAAGTAAGTAGTTGTCATCTCCTACAGTTGTAAGAAATGGACTGAGGTTTTTAAACTAAACATATTTAACAGCCTAGTTTTTCACATACACACAGAAGCACCTTTACCATGAAGCCAATGAAGCTTTAAATTTCAGAAAGGAACATAGTAAGGTGGTCGTAAGTCTCAAGTGGTATAAAAAGTAATATATTTTAAGTGAAATTGGTCAAGATTACTGTCTCTTTCCATCCAGAATGTCCCTTTATTATAATTTCAGCTTCAGAATTCATTAATAGTTGAGTTTAGTTCAGTTCAGTTGCTCAGTCGTGTCCGACTCTTTGTGACCCCATGAACCACAGCACACCAGGCCTCCCTGTCCATCACCAGCTCCTGGAGTCTGCCCAAACCCATGTCCATTGAGTTGGATATGCCATCCAACCATCTCATCCTCTGTCCTCCCCTTCTCTTCCTGCCTCCAATCTTTCCAGCATCAGGGTCTTTTCAAATGAGTTAGCTCTCCGCACCAGGTGGCCAAAGTAGTGGAGTTTCAGCTTCAACATCACTCCTTTCAATGAACACCCAGGACTGATCTCCTTTAGGATGGACTGGTTGGATCTCCTTGTAGTCCAAGGGACTCTCAAGAGTCTTCTCCAACACCACAGTTCAAAAGCATCAATTCTTCGGTGCTCAGCTTTCTTTATAGTCCAACTCTCATATCCATACGTGACCACTGGAAAAACCATAGCCTTGACTAGATGGACTTTTGTTGGCAAAGTACTGTCTCTGCTTTTTAATATGCTGTCTAGGTTGGTCATAACTTTCCTTCCTAGGAGTAAGCATCTTTTAATTTCATGGCTGCAGTCATCATCCTTTGGAGCCCAGAAAAATAGTCAGCCATGCAAATTATACGACTGTTTTCAAGTTTGAGGAGATCTCTATATAGTTTGTTCTTTGTTTTTTTTTGTTTTGTTTTGTTCTGTTTAATATCAGCTAAGCATCAGGAAGTCACAGCAATTCTTTTGTGAAGTGACTAAACTTACAGGTACTTTAAGGTGTAATGCTGGAAGCTGTTCTCACACCGCAATGTATTGCAGAAATCTAAGTAGAAACAGAAATGACTGCACACCACACAAATACATCTTAGTAATTGCAAACTAATGTATCCCCCAATTTCCCCATTGTTGCTGTTGATGAGTCGTTAAGTTGTGTCCAACTCCTTGGACCCCATAGACTGTAGCACGCCAGGCTCCTCTGTCTACCACTATCTCCCAGAGTTTGTTAGAACTCCTGTCCTTTGCATCGGTGATCCTATCTAATCATCTGATCCTCTGCTGCCTCCTTCTCTTTTTACCTTCTGTCTTTCTCAGCCTTGGGATCTTTTCCAATGAGTCAACTCTATGTACCAGGTGGCCAAAGAATTTGAGCTTCAGCAACTGTCATTCCAATGAATATTCAGGGTTGATTTCTTCTTAACTAGATTCCAAAACTACCTGTGCTTATGTGGATATGACCTGACAGGAGGTCATTTGATGAAGGAGAAGTTGAAGGAGAAAGAGATAGTAGTCTGATCTGCTTATGATTAAAATCTCTAACTTTTGCAGAATTTACAAAAAAAAAAAAAAAAAAATTAACACATGGCTATGATCCCTCCCCAGGTTTTTTGTAAAAGGGTTTTTTAAATTAATGATTAAAAAAAAATTCAATCATACATTTTAAAGGTAAATTTTGACTTGCTTTCCATTTTGTGTATTACAGATGTGATAATTACAAAATCATTGTCCTGGGAAGAAGTAATCAAAGAATTGACAGCCAGAATTCATAGAGGTGTGCTAGGAAGTTATGTGAGACATTTTTCTGGACTTTCTGTGTTTATAAGATTTTAAATTTTATAACTTATAATTTATTTTTATTCTAAGTAAATATTTACTCTCATACCTGGTTTGTGTTCCTAATGTTGAGTTGTATGGATTTCAGGCCCCGCACTACCTGGGTTCATCCTGCTAATCCAATACCTTGCCACCACTTTTTTCCTGTAATTTGAGGTTACTTGTTATACATAGTTTTGGAGTCCTTGAAATATTCTTAAAATTTTTGCTCATGTTAGAGCAAAAAGTATTTATATAGAGAGTGTGTCTGACTCTGTGTGACCAATGCTTGTTTTAAGCAAGTGATAATTGAAAGGAATGTAGGTTGACAGTCAATCTGAAGCAAGTGTGAAAAGCACATTACAATGCCACATATTATGTCCTTTTCAGACTTAACAATGTCACCTTCAGAAAATGATTTCTGACTAAAGGAAATGACAACCCACTTCAGTATTATTGCCTGGAAAATCCCATGAACAGAGGAACCTGGTAGGCTACAGTCCATGGGGTCACAAAGAGTCAGACACGACTGAACAACTTCACTTTCACTTTCACACATTTCTTGGTAACTGTGTTGGCTTTCTCAGAGGAAAGTAGACAAGCAATGAAGGGAAACTTGAACATGGTTACTCAAGTTTTCTGAAGCAAAATTGATCATTTTCCTTCTTTAGTCAATACATAGGTTTGATTTATTGTTATAATGGTTATATCCACCTTGTGGGATTTCTAGTATATTTTTCAGAATTTGTTCTGAGACTATTGTAAGTGTGCTGACTCTAGGAGTTATAGTGGTTAATATTCTGCAGAAGATGATTTATTTTGAATCATACTCTATAAATATTTAATATTCCAAATTAAATAATATAACAGATTATGTACCTATATTCATTCTGAAGGTAGCTATTATAACTATTGAAGGTTCTCCACTGGAAAATATTCTGTGTTTAATTAACAGGCAAAGATCAAAAACATGCTGCATCCTGAAAAACTTTTTAAAGATTTATTATATTTGATAAACTTTTATTGTGCAAGTGTGCTTTGAATATCTATCCCATAATAATATTACTTTGATTTATATAGTGTATTTTCTTTCAAAATCTTAGACACTAAACCATCTTTGAAATATCAAAGCACTGTGTACTCAATTCAAGTCTAAAATCAAAGCAACTTTACTAGCTCCTTTATTAGCATAAGAGATAAAAGACAGGACAGATGGGTAGCATATATTTCCTCAACTACTTCACTAATTTTTTTAGTTGGAATGTGAATTTGTTGCTATTGATGGATATTTGTTTTGTCTACTATTTTATGTAGATTCATAGTCCTATACTTGATATTTCAAAATCTGATTATTATATCTAAAATAAAAATTTAAAAATAATATTTATGCCAAAACTCATTTGGTCACAAAATCTAATCTTTATTTATCAAAGGAACCATTTGTGCTTCTGTGCCCCCAATAGTCAGATGTGCCATTGTTTGCTGACAGATTTTTGCATTTTTGATAATAAGTTATTTGATGTTTGTTGGCCACCTCATGTGAAGAGTTGACTCATTGGAAAAGACCCTGATGCTGGGAGGGATTGGGGGCAGGAGGAGAAGTGGACGATAGAGGATGAGATGGCTGGATGGCATCACCAACTCGATGGACATGAGTTTGAGTAAGCTCCCAGAGTTGGTGATGGACAGGGAGGCCTGGCGTGCTGCGATTCACCGGGACACAAAGAGTCGGACACAACAGAGCGACTGAACTGAATTGAACTGAACTGATTAACATTTTCTTTTGCCTTCGTATTAGTTTTAATTAAACTGTAAAAATACTTTTAGAATAAGATCTAATACTCTGATGACAGTTAATATCATAAAAGAATGAGTGATGTGATGATCAGCATGTATTACATTAATTCTGAGACAGTGAAGAGCAAGAAATAGTAAACAGAGAAATGCATTACATGGGGTAGATGATTAAAGAGTGTTGTGTTGTGTTGACAAACCATAAGTGAGTTTAATATATCAGCAACTGGTTTGTTGGTCATAAAACCAGCTAGAAGTGGTGGTGAAAAATTAAAGAAATGAAAGTGAGTGTTAATCTTTAGGAGACTGACTCCAAAGTACTAAGTTTTATGAAAGTACTATTAATAGTACTAAGTACTATTAATTTGTGCATTATTATGCAAAGTGAAAACAAGCATATATATATTATATATATAATATAGTAGTGTAATGCAATATACATATGGCAGCATAATAAAGTATATATATATAGTATTACACTACTATATATATACTGTGTTATATATTATATTATATACATTATTATACATTATATTATATCATATCATGTCCTATATAATATTATAATATTACATATTAATAATATGTTATTATCAGACATAATTAATATATAATTATAATATATAATATTAATATATAATGATCAATAATATATGACATATTATTTATATATACAAGTATATATAAAAATATACTATATTATATATAATATATATTAGTTTATATATAATACATAAATTATACTATATGTATATTATATCATATATTATTCTAATATATAATAATACATATTATATATCATTATATTATATAATATGTTAAATTATTTCATATATCATATAGAAATTATATTATATATAATATATAAAAATTATGTATTATTTAACATTATAATATATATTATAATTTTATTCTAATATATAATAATATATTATATATATTATATATATAACTATATATATATAATTCCTAAAAGCATTCAGTTTTTATATATATTATATATTATATAATTTTATATATAAACTATATGTATATAGTTATAACTATATAATTATATATAGTTATTTTATTTGTATTAAATATTGATATACATTATTTATATTATAATATATAATTTAAATATATATTTTTCTTTATATATGTATAGTTTATATTACTTATAACCATATATACTTATATAACTAAGTTATATAACTATATATATAGTTCCTAAAAACATTCAGTTTGTAGGCTATCACTTATTGTATCACTAATAGTTTTCATTATGTAGATAAATCAACATATAACAATGCATGGAACAGCCATCAGGCTAGTAATGATAGTTAGAAAAGGTCTACTGATGCAAACTTTAAAAATGACTCTTTTGCCTAAAAAGAAATTATATCAAACTTCATCACTGAGACAAAAGTTAATTAATCAAGAATGTAGAAAGTTAGATAAAAAGCACTTGTTGTGTACTACCTGAATGATGTGGAAATTGTGTAAATACTAAAAATGTTTGTTAGAAGATGAGAAGCCATGCAAATGCCCAATGAACACATGTTCAACATCGCTGATGATTAGAGAATTGCAAATCAAAACTACAATGAAGTATCACCTCACACCAGTCAGAATGACTATCCTCAAAAAACTGCAAACAATGAATGAAGGAAAGGATGTAAAGGGAACCTTACTGCATGATTGTTGGGATGTAAATTGATCACTTTGGAGAAGAGTATGGAGATTCTTTAACAAGCTAGGAATAAAACTACCACGTGAAAGTCAAGTGTTAGTTGCTCAGCTGTGTCCGGCTCTTTGCGACCACAGTTTTGTCTGACTCTCTGTGGCCCCATGAACATTAGCTCACAAGGCTCCTCTGTCCAAGGAATTCTACAGGAAAGAATACTGGAGTGGGCAGCCTTTCCCTTCTCCAGGGGATCTTCCTGAACTAAAGACTGAACCCAGGTCTCTTGCATCTCCTGCATTGGAAGGTGGATTCTTTACTGCTGTGCCACCTGGGAAGCCCCCAAACCATCATATGACTCAGCAGTCTCACTATTGATCATATACCCTGGTATATGATCATATACCTAGTCACTCAGTCACATCCAACTGTCTGTTACCCATTGACTGCAGCATGTCAGGCTCTTCTGTCCATCACCAACTCCCGGAGTTTATTGAAACTCATGTCCATTGAGTCGGTAATGCCATCCAACCATCTCATCCTCTGTTGTCCCCTTTTCCTCTCGCCTTCCATCTTTCCCAACATCAGTTGGGAGTCAGTTCTTCACATCAGGTTGCCAAAGTATTGGATTTTTCAGCTTCAGCATCAGTCCTTCCAATGAATATTCAGGGTTGATTTCCTTTAGGATGGACTGGTTGGATCTCCTTGCAGTCCAAGGGACTCTCAAGGGTCTTCTCCAACACCACAGTTGAAATGCTGGCTCAAAGAGTATATACAATTGTGCATTTAAAAGATAATGCCCAATGACAAAACCCACTGAAATGTTGTGAAGTAATTAGTCTCCAACTAATAAAAAAAAATAAATAAATAAAATAGACAGGATAAAAAAAAAAAAAAGAAAGACAAATATCATGATATTGTTTATATGTGGAATCTTAAAAAAAAAAAAAATGGTACAAATGAACTTATTTACAAAACAGAAATAAAGTCACAGATGTTGAAAACAAACTTATGGCTACCCAGAGAGAAAGGGATAAATTGGGAGATTGGGATTGACGTATATACACTACTATATATTAAATAGATAACTAACAAAGACCTACTGCATAACACAGGGAACTCCACTCAATACTCTGTAATGACCTATATGGAAAATGAATCTAAAACAGTGGATATATGTATACGTATAACTGAATCACTTTCTGGTACAGCCGAAAATAACACATTGTAAATCAACTATACTCCAATAAAAAGTAATTTAAAAAATAAAAAAAAGTAAAAAATGAAAATAAAAGATAATGCCCAGAGGATAATAATTGAAATAATTTAAAGAATTCCATCTCTGTGTTCTGAGGCCAGTTCAGCCACACACTAGTCCACATACCTCTAGCCGCATACACCAATGCAGTTGTTCAGCAGTGTGACTGGCCTTCCAGAAGTTACTAAGACCAGCCATCATATGAGGCTCCAAAGTTTTTACTTCTGAGCTGGATCACAGATGAATTTTTATAATTTTATAGGAAAATGAAAATAAGTGAAAGTCACTCAGTCAAGTCTGACTCTTTGTGACTCCATGGACTATACAGCCCATGGAATTCTCCAGGCCAAAATACTGGAGTGGGTAGCCTTTCCCTTCTCCAGGGGATCTTCCCAACCCAGGGATAGAACCCAGGTCTCATGCATTGCAGGTGTATTCTTTACCAGCTGAGCCACTAGGGAAGCCCTTGTATAGTAAATGTAGTCTCCAAATATTAGTTGCTTCAAACAATTCAGTGAAATAAACCGCTTCATTACCAAATTCCACAGCAATTCTCACAAAATGTGACATGGTCTTTTTTGTGAACCTGTTGTATAAGGAAACTAAGCAGCACAAACATGAAGTTCTGTTTAAAAAATAAATAAATGCATAAATAAAAGATAATGCCCAATTTCCCTATGTAGAGATGAAACATTCTTAATTTTCTCATTGCAAAATAGACTTTGTAGACAAATGCCTATTTTCATATATTGCACTGATAATGTCATATTAAGCTGTTCAGTGTTTATCCAGCTGATAAATGATATCACATCAGTTGTACTTTGCTTTTTTCTCATTATGGACTGCGGATGATAATCTTTGCACTTATAATTCCTGTATTGTGACCACCTCCTTTGACCATTTTCCTGTTGATGTGTATCAGAGCTACTATAATCACATGCATTTAAAAGATTACCATTTGTCATGGCGAGCATATGTTTCTCACTTGTCTTAAATTGCTTGATCCGTTTTGTATGAGTTTTTGTCCTACAAAAGCTTTTGATTTTTATGTTGTTGAATTGACCAGGTTTATTTTTCAATTTATAATTTTATCTTAGAGTTGGAAAAGTCTTCCTAATTCAGATATTAAATAGGATTCTTTTTTTTCAATTAAATATAATTTATAGACTTATTTTTACCTATACATTTCAAGAATGCCTTTAAAAATTTTATTTTGTGTCAGGATATAGCTGACAGTGCTGTGGTAGTTTCAGGTGAACAGCCAAGGGACTCATTCTTACATATACAATATATCCTTTCTCTCTCAGCTTCACTGATGGCTCAGATGGTAAAGAATCTGCCTACAATGTGGGAGACCTGATTTCTATCCCTGGGGGTCAGGAAGATCTCCTGGAGAAGGAAATAGCTACCCACTTCAGTATTCTTGCCTGGAGAATTCCATGAACAGAGGAGCCTGGCAGGCTACAGTTCAGCAGAGTGATTTACTTATAGGTACAGCAGAGTGATTTGGTTACATATATGCAAAGTATCTATTATTTTTAAATCATTTTCCCATTTAGATTTTTACAGAATATTGAGCAGAGTTCTGAACGGTTGTTGCTGAACAATAAGACGCCGGGATTCTTGGCCTCCGGAGGAGACGAATTCAATCCAGGGCCAGAGACAAGGCTGGGTCGCTCAGAGCTTTTGTGTAATAAAGTTTTATTAAAGTATAAAGGAGATAGAGAAAGCTTCTGACATAGGCATCAGAAAGGGGCAGAAAGAGTACCCCCTTGCTAGTCTTCAGATGGATGTTATGTAGTCACTAGCAGTCTGTTAATGAAAGAAAGGAATGTCTTAAGACTCAGAATGGCACCAGGCCCCTCATCCATCAGATGCATTTTGGAATAATCTTGGCACCAGATGATTCATCCCAGGCCATAAAACGATTGACTTGAATCTTGTAGAAGGGCAGATTACCATACAAATAGTTTCATTTACATAGATTAGCAGAACAATATCTGAGTATAACATACTGGTTTGTCAAGTAGGTTCTGAGCCATTAGACGGAACTGGCTTGAAGACAGAGTCTGGGGTAAATGCACAGAACATTAACATAGCTTAAGATAAACATTTCCATAAGAAAAATGTATTGGTTAACTCAAGGTTTGAGAGTAGTTAGCTTCAGGTGAAACCAGGTGTCATTATGGCAACACAGTATTTTAAAAGAAACCTCCTTTTAAATTTGTATAGAGAAGAAAAAAAAAAAAAAAAAATATATATATATATATATATATATATATATATTGCTAGTTTGTTTCCTCCTGCTGCTTACTGCTAAGTCGCTTCAGTTGTGTCCGACTCTGGGCGATCCCATAGACGGTAGCCCACCAGGCTCCCCCATCCCTGGGATTCTCCAGGCAAGAACACTGGCGTGCCACTTAAGAGAGATAAAAATGTCTGACACTTGCAGCCTATTTCCTCCATTTGGAGACCCTTGGCCTTCCTGCCTGTTACCCTCTCAGTTTCCTGTTCTATATAGAAGGGGCTGATTTGTTAACTATTCTAAATACAGTAGTGTGTACAAGTCAACCCCAAACTCCCAGTCTATACCTCCCCTACTCACCTTGTCCCTCTGCCAGCCATAAAATCATTCTTTAAGTCTGTATTTCTGTTTTGTAAGTAAGTTAATTTGTATCATGTTTTTATATTATGCATATAAGTGATATCATATAATATTTGTCTTATCTCTGTCTGACTTAGTATGGATCTCAGGTCCATCCATGTTACTGCAAGTGACATTAATTCATCCTTTTTAATGACTGAATAACAGTCCATTGTAAATATGTACCACATCTTTATCCATCTTCTCTTCATGGACAGTTAGGTTGCTTTCATATCTTGGCTACTGTAAATAGTGCTAAAGTGAACTTTGGGGTGCAGGTGTCCTTTGTAATTATTGTTTTCTCTGGGTACATACCCAGGAGTGGGATTGCTGGATCATATGATAGTCCTATTTTTACTTTTTTAAGGAAACTCCATACTGTTCTCCATAGTGGTTATACAAATTTAGATTCCCAATAACAGTGTAGTCGAGTTCCCTTTGTCCCACACCCTCTCTAACATTTGTTGTTTATAGACTTTTTGATGATGGTCATTCTGCCTGTTGTAAAGTGACAACTCATTATAGTTTTGATTTGCATTTTTCTAATAATTAGCAATGATGAGACTTTTTCAAGTATCTCTTGGCTGTTTGTATGCTTTCTTTGGAGAAATGTCTATGTAAGTCTTCTGCTCATTTTTTATTGCAATCATTTGTTTATTTATTTATATTGAGACACATGATCTATTTGTAAATTTAGGAGATTAATCTCTAGTCAGTTACTTCATTTGTAAATGTTTTCTCCCATTCTGTGTGTTGTCTTTTCATTTTACTTATGGTTTTGTTTGCTTACAAAACATTTGAGTTTAATTAGCCTCCATTTGTTTAATTTTGTTTTTATTTCCATTACTCTAAGAGACAACTTAAAAAGGTTCTGCTGCAATTTATGTCAAAGAGTCTACTGTCTATGTTTTCCTCTAAGAGTTTTATAGTATATGGTCTTACATATAAGTCTTTAATCCATTTAGAGTTGTTTAAACCTTTAATCCATTTTTGTGTATGGTACTAAAAAATGTTCAACTTTTTTTTTTTTTTTTTTTTTTATGTACAGTTGTCTATCTTTCCCAGCGCCATTTATTGAATAGACTCTTTTTTTATTTTTTCCATTATATGGTCTTGCTTGCTTTGTCAGAGATTAATTGCTGAAAGGTATGTGCATTTATTTCTGGGCTTTCGATCCTGTTGCATTTATTTACATTGCTGTTTTTGTGCCAGTACCATACTGTTTTGATGGCTGTAGATTTGTAGCTAGTATAGATGAATAAGAGAGCCTGATTTGTCCAGCTCCATTTTTTTCTTTCTTTTTTTTTTTTTTTTCTCTCAAGACTATATAGTAGTCTTTTGTGTTTCCATACAAATTTGAAAAATTTTGGTCCTAGTTCTGTAAAAATGTCATTGATAGTTTGATAGGGATTTCATTGAATCTGTAGATTGCTTTGGGTAGTATAGTCATTTTCACACTATCAAGTCTTTCAGTTGAAGTATACCTTTCAATCTTTCTGTGTCATCTTCAATTTTTTCATCTGTCTCTGATAGCTTTCAGTATACAGGTTTGTTGGCTCCTTTGGTGAATTTATTACTAGATATTTTAATCTTGTGTATATAATGGCAAGTAGGATTTTAATTTCATTTTCTGATCTTTTCCTGTTAGTGTGTATCAATGCAAGAGATTTCAGTGTACTAATTTGATTCCTACAATTTTATCAAATTAATTAAAGACCTCTAGTAGTGGTCACACCGAGTTGGCCACAAATGAAGCGACGCAGCAGCAGCAGTAGTTTTAGACTACTACTAAATTAAAGTGCTGCTCTCATTATGCCAGCAAATTTGGCAAATTCAGCAGAGGCCACAGGATGGGAAAGATCAGTTTTCATTCCAATTGCAAAGAAAAGCAATGCCAAAGAATGTTTAGGTTACCGTACAATTGCACTCATTTCACAAGCCAGCAAGATTTTGCTCAAAATCCTTCAAGTTAGGTTTCAGCAGTACATGAACTGTGAACTTCCAGGTGTAAAACCTGGATTTAGAAAAGGCATAGAAACCAGTGATCAAATTGCCTACTTATGCCAGATCATAGAAAAAGCAAGAGAATTAAAAAAAAAAAATCTACTTATCCTTCATTGACTCTGCTAAAGTCTTTGGCTGTGTGGATCACAGCAAACTGTGGAATATTCTTCAAGAGATGGGAATGCCAGACCACAATACCTGCCTCCTGAGAAACCAGTATACAGAAAAAGAAGTAACAGTTAGAACCTGACATGGAACAACAGACTGATTCCAAATTGGCAAAGGAGTGCATCAAGGCTGTATATTGTACCCTGCTTATTTAACTTATATACAGAGTAAATCATGCAAAACGCCAGGCTAGATGAATCACAAGCTAGAGTCAAGATTGATGGGAGAAATATCAACAACCTCAGATATGCAGATGATACCATTTTAATGGCAGAAAGTGAGGAGGAACTAAAGAGCCTCTTGATGAAAGTGAAAGAGGAGAGTGAAAAAGCTGGCTTAAAACTCAACATTAAAAAAAAAAAAAAAAAAAATCCTAAGATCATGACATCCAGTCCCATCACTTCATGGCAAATAGAAGGGGAAAATTTGGAAACAGTGTCAGATTTCATTTTCTTGGACACCAAAATCAATGCAGATGGTGAGCACAGTCACAAAATTAAAAGAGTTTTTGCTCCTTCAAAGGATAGCTATGTCAAACCTAGACTGTTTTAAAAAGCAGAGTCATCACTTTGCCGACCAAGGTACATATAGCCAAAGCTATGGTTTTTCTGGTAGTCATGTATGGATATGAGAGCTGGACCATAAAGAAGACTGAGCACCAAGGAATTAATGCTTTTGAGTTGTGTTACTGGAGAAGACACTTGAGAATCCCACGGACACCATGGAGATCAAGTAAGTCACTCCTAAAGGAAATCAACCCTGGATATTCATTAGAAGTACTGATGCTGAAAATCCAATACCTTGGCCACCAGATGAAAAAAGCTGGCTCATTGGAAAAGGCCCTGATGCTGGGGAAAATTGAGGGCAAGAGAAGGGGCAACAGTGGATGAGATGGTTCAATGACATCGCTGACTCAATGGACATGAGTTTGAACAAACTTAGGGAGATAATGATGGACAGAGAAACCTGCCATGCTGCAGTTCATGGGGTTGCAAAGAGTTGGACATGGTTTACTGACTGAACTACAACAAGTAGTTTTCTGGTAGCATCTTTAGTATTTTCTGTGCATAATATTGAGTTCTGAAGTGGTGTTAGTGGTAAAGAACACACCTACCAATGCAGAAAACATGAGATGTAGGTTCAGTCCCTGGATTGGGAAGATCCCTGGAGGAGGGCATGATAACCCACTCCAGTATTCTTGCCTGGAGAATACCCATGGATAGAAGATCCTGGCAGTTTATAGTCCATAGAGCTGCAAAGAGCTGGACATGATTGAAGCACCTTAGAACAGATGCAGGACACGTGAATAGTATCATGTCATCTGCTAACAGTGACAGTTGTACTTCTTTTCCAGTATGGATTAATTTTATTCTTTTTCTTCTCAGATTTCCATGGGTAGGACTTCCAAAACTATGTTGAATAAAAGTGGCAAGAATGGACATCCTTGTCTTGTTCCTATTCTTCTAGAAAATGCTTTGTGTTTTTCATACTTAAGTATGATATTTGTTGTTTACCTGTCATAATGTGTAAGTGAAGTCGCTCAGTTGTGTCCGATGTAGCCTACCAGGCTTCTCCATCCACAGGATTTTCCAGGCAGGAATGCTGGAGTGGGTTGTCATTTCCTTCTCCAGGAGATCTTCCTGACCCAGGGATTGAACCCAAGTCTCCCATATTGTAGGCAGACGCTTTACCGTCTGAGCCACCAGGGAAGTCCAATATTGAAGAATGTTCCCTCTGTGCCTGATTTCTGGGAAGATTTTTTTTTAATTGTAAATGGGCCTTGAATTTTATCAAAAGCTCTTTCTGGGTCTACTGAGATTATCTTTTTTTTTTTAAAATTCTTCAATTTGTATCAAACTGATTAATTTATACATACTGAAAAATTTTGCATCCCTAAGATAAATCTCACTTGATCATGGTATATGATCCTTTTAATGTATTGTTGGATTCAAATTTATAGTGTTTTGTTGAGTATTTTTGTGCTTATGTTCACCAGTGATATGAACCTGTAATTTTTTTTCTTTTCTTTTTTTTTTTTTTTCTGATATATCTGTCTGGTTTTGGTATCAAAGTGGTGGTAGCCTCATGGAATGAGTTTGGCAGTGTAATTTACTGGAACTATTTCAGAAGGATAAGTGTTAACTCTTCTTCAAATTCTTCTTGATGGAATTTCTCTGTGAAGCCATCTGGTTCTGGACATTTATTTGTTGGGAATTTTTAAAATCACAGTTTTAATTTCAGTACTTGTGATTGGCTTGTTCTTATTTTCTATTTCTGTCTGGTGTAGTGTTGGAATGTTATATCTTTATAAGAATTTGTCCATTTCTTCTAGGTTGTCTATTTTATTGGCATAGAGTTGCTTATAGTAGTCTGTTATGATCCTTTGTATTTCTGTGATGTCCACTGTAATTTCCCCTTTTTGGACTCTAATTTTATTGATTTGAGTCCACTCTTTTTTCCCCCCACCTTAGAAGAAAGGCTCACTTTGTGGCCCAGCATGTGATCAATTCTGTAGCGTGTTCTACACACATGTGAAAAGAATGTGTATTCTACTGCTTTTGATTGGAATGCTATATAAATAACAGTTAAGTGCATCTGATCTAATATGTCATTGAAGGCCTGCCTTCCTTTATTGGTTTTCTGTCTGGATGATCTGTCTATTGATGAAATTAGGGTTTTAAAGTACACCACTATTATTGTATTACTGTTGATTTCTTCTCTTATTACTTTTAGTATTCACCTTATATATTGAGGTGCTCAAATGTTGTATGCATACACATTTACAATTGTTATATCTTCTTCTTTGATTGATCCCTTGATCATTAAGCAGTGTCATTTTTCTCCTATAATTGTCTTTATGTTAAAATCTGTCTTGAGTATTTCTACTCCAGGTTTCTTTTGGTTTGTATTTGCACAGAATGTCACTTTCTATACCCTCACTTTCAGTCTGTGTCCATAGATCCGAAATGGGTCTCTTATAGACAGCTTATATATGAATCTTGATTTTGTAAACATTTAGGCAGTCTAAGTCTTTTGGTTGGAGCATTTAATCCATTTACATATATGATGATTATCACTATGTATGTTCTTAATGCCACTTTGCTAATTGTTTCAGATTTATTTTTGTAAGTTTTTTTTTCTTCCCTTCCTCTTTTTCTTACTTCACTTGTGACTTTGTCAGTAACTCCATTATCAAGTTCAGATTCTGTTTTCTTTTTTGGTGTATGTATCTATTGTACATTTTTGGTTTGTGGTTATGATGAGATTTTGATATGGAATTTTATAAATAAACAAGATATTTTTAAGTTGCTGGGCTTTTAATTCCAAATGCATTTCCACTGTGCTTGTGCTCCCCTCTTCTCACAATTGCTAGTTTTGACATCATATTTTTGTTCAGATAAATTCCTATCTTTATTGTGTGTTTGCCTTTATCAAAGAAGTTTTCTACTTGCAGTTATTTTGGTTCTATATTTGGTCTTTTCTTTTATGCCTATAGAATTTAACATCTGTTACAGAGCTGATCTAGTGATGCTGAATTATCTTTTGTTTTTCTGTAAAGTTTTTTTGTTTTTCCATCAAATCTGAATGAGAGTTTTTCTGTTAGAGTTTTTTTGGTTGTAGTTTCTTGCATAACATCACTTTAAATATATCATACCATTCCCCACTAGACTGCAGTGTTTCTGCTGAGAAATCAGCTGATAAAATTATGGGAGTTCCCTTTTATATTATGTGTATCTTTTAGTCTTTAATTTTTGTCAGTTTGATTATTGTGTGTCTTGGCATATTCTTCCATGGGTTTAGACTGTGAGGAACTCTTTGTGCTTCTTGAAATAGTGTGGCTGTTTCCTGTCCTATGTTAAGGAATTTTTCAGCTATTTTGTCTTCAAATATTTTCTCAGGTCATTTCTTTCTCTCTTCTCCTTCTGGAACACCCTATAATACAAATGTGACTGCATTTAATGATCTCCCAGAGGTTACTTAGATTTCATTATTTTATTTTTATTCTCTTTTTCCCTTTATTCTCTTCCCCAGTAGTGATTTCCATCACTCTATCTTCTAATTCACTTATCTGTTCTTCTGCCTCAGTTATTCTTATTTTGAGTATTTTTACTTCCAGAGTATTTTTCATTTCAATTCTTGTATTGTTCATCTCTGTTTTTTGCAGTTCAGTTCATCTCAGTCTTTGTTACACACTTCTTGTGTCTTCTCAATCCTTAAATCCATTCTTTATTGCAAGGTCTTGGATCATCTTTAGTATCATTACTCTGAACCCTTTTTGGGTACATTGCTGATCTGCAATTCAGTTAGTTTCTCTTTTGGGGTTTTATCTCATTCCTTCACCTGAGACATATTCCTCTGTCATCTCATTTTGTATAACTTTCTGTGATTGCAGTTTCTGTTCTGTGGGATACAGTATTGTAGTTTTTCTTGCTTCTGCTATCTATCCTCTGGAAAGGCTTCATAAGAGGTTATGCAGAATTTCTGATAGGAGGAACTGCTTTACATCCACTGGTGGGTAGAATTAGGTCTTGTTACTTTATTGGGTAGTGTTGTGTCAAGGAGTGTTGTAAAGAGCTGTGGGCTCAGAAAGGCTTTGAGAAGCCTGTCTCCTGATTGGTAGGACTGTGTTCCTCTCCTGTTGGTTGACTGGCCTTTGGCATCTGAGCATGGGAGCCCGTAGGATGTTTGGTGGGCTAGGTCTTAAGAAAATAGCAGCTGAAAGTGTCCACAGAGTGAGCCATAGCTGACCCTGTCTATGCTTGATTCTCCAATACTAGCATGTGGGTCCAGCCAGGTCTTTTATGAGGTCTCTGATTTTTTCCCATGTCATGGTGCACACAAAACATTATGTGCTCCCTCTAAGAACAGAGTTTCCATTTCCTTTAATCCTGTGAAATGCCTGTGAATAAATCCCTCTGGACTCAAAGTCAAAATGGGGGGGGGGGGGCTTCTCCTCTTATTGCCCAAACCCCAAGATGAAGAACCTGGTGTGAGGCTCAGAACTTTCAGTCTTATGAATGAACTTTTGCAGTATAAGTATTTTCCGGTTTTGGGTCACCATCCTGGTGGATATGGGATTTAATTTTATTGTGATTGTGCTTCTCCTGCAATTTCATTGTGGCTTTTTACTTGACTTTTAATCTAAGGGGTATTTTTTGGTAACTTTCAGTATTTTGTATCCTTGATTATTAAATTAGTTATGATTATGGTGTTTTTGTAAAAAGAGGTGAGCTCACATCCTTATACTCTGCCATTTTGTCTTTCTTATCTCCTCTTGCTATATTTTGGAACACTGCATTCAGATGGGTATTATCTTTCCTTTTCTTTTTGGTTTTTAGCTTCTTTTCTCAGCTATTGGTAAGGCCTCCTCAGACAACCATTTTGCCTTTTTGCATTTATTTTTATTAGGGATGTCTTGATCACTGCCTCCTTTACAATGTCATGAACCTCCATCAATAGTTCTTCAGGCACTCTGGCTATCAGACCTAATCCTTTGAATTTGTTTGTTGTTTCCACTGTATAATCATAAGGGATTTGACTTAAATCATTCCTGAATGTGGTTTTCCCTACTTTCTTCAATTTAAGTTTGAATTTGGCAATAAGCAGTTCATGGTCTTAGCCACAGTCAGCTCCTGGTCTTGTTTCTGCTGACTGTATAGAGCTTTTCCATCTTTGGCTACAAAGAATATAATCAATTTGATGTTGACCATCTGGTGATGTCCATGTGTAGAGTTGTCTCTTTTGTAGTTGGAAGAGGGTGTTTGCTATGACCAAAGCGTTATCTTGGCAAAACTCTATTAGCCTTTGCCCTGCTTCATTTTGTACTCCAAAGCCCAACTTGCCTGTTACTTCAGGTAGCTCTCGACTTCCTACTTTTGTATTCCAGTCCCCTATGATGAAAAGGACATTTTTTTGGGGGGGTGTTAGTTCTAGAAGATCTTGTAGATCATCACAAAACTGTTCAACTTCAGCTTCTTCAGCATTAGTGGATTACTGTGATATTAAATGATTTGCCTTGGAAAGGAACAAAGATTATTCTGTCATTTTTGCGATTGCACCCAAGTACTGCATTTTGAACTCCTTTGTTAGCTATGAGGGTTACTCCACTTATTCTAGGGAATTCTTGCCCACAATAGTAGACATAATCGTCATTTGAATTAAATTCACCCATTCCAGTCCATTTTATTTCACTGATTCCTTAAATGTCGACATTCACTCTTGCCATCTCCTGTTTGACCACTTCCAATTTACCTTGAGTCATGGACCTAACATTCCAGGTTTCTATGCAATGTTGTTCTTTACAGCCTCGAACTTTATGTCCATCACCAGTCACATCCACAACTGAGCATTATTTTTGCTTTGGCTCCATCTCTTCATTCTTTCTGGAGTTATTTCTCCATTCTTCTCCAGTAGCACACTGGGCATCTACCGACCTGGGGAGTTCATCTTTCAGTGTCATATCTTTTTGCCTGTTCATACTGTTTATGGGTTTCTCAAGGCAAGAATACTGAAGTGGCTTGCCATTCCCTTATCCAGTGGACCACTTTTTGTCAGAAGTCTCCACCATGACCCATCCGTCTTGGGTGGCACTACATGACATGGCTTATAGTTTCATTGAGTTAGATAAGGCTGTGGTCCATGTGATCAGTTTAGTTAGTTTTCTGTGATTGTGGTTTTCATCTGACTGCCCTCTGATGAGTAAGGATAAGAGGTTTATGGAAGCTTCCTGATGGGAGGGACTGACTGTGGGGGATACTGGGTCTTGTTCTGATGGGCGAGGACGTGTTTAGTAATTCTTGGATCCAAATTTCTGTTGATGGTCAGGGTTCCATTCCCTCCCTGTTATTTGACCTGAGGCCAAACTGTCGACCCATGCTTCCACTGGAGTCCCCTGGAAACTCACAGGCAAATCTTGCTCAGTCTCCCACTGGCCTCAAAAATCAATTCCCTGGGGATCTCTTTCCCTTTGCCAGATCCCCCGTGCTGGATCTGTTGTGGGTCCTAGAAGTTTCTTAACAGTGTGAGAATTTCTTTGGTGTAATTTTTCTGCAGTTTGTGGGTCATCTCCCCAGCAGCTCTATGATGGGGCTAATGGCAATTTCCTCCAAGAAGGCTTATGCCACATGCTGGGTGACCCAGGTCTACTTCATCCAGAGCCCCTACCCCTGCAGCAGGTCACTTCTGACCCACGACTCCATGGGAGATACTCAAACACTCAAAGGTATGTCTGCTTAGTCTTTGTAGGGCCTCTGCATCCAGATGCATGCATATCTATACATATGTGTACATATGTATATATATATATGTGTGTGTGTGCATACATATAAACATAAGCTTGCATAAATATGTATATGTACATATATACATATATATAATTTATTTAACAACTGTTTTATGTTGATGTCACATGATATTTGGACATTTTAACAAAAAACAAGTAGTAAACACATGTACAAGAGTGCTACATATTGTTTCACTTAAAGTATATATATTTTTTAATATCTGAATTGTACAAAATTCCCTTTATTAGCTGTGTGGTAAAATATATAGATGAAGTAGACTTCACTCCTACCTTAAAGAAACATACAAACTAGTCTTGAGGATGAACAATGGGTTATTTAAAATACAATGCAATGCACTATATGTCACCTCTTTCCTAGTAACTAATAGATGTATATCCTTGATTTAACCTATTCAGTTTAGAGGCTCAAAACACATAAGGATAATCCATATGTTTTGTATACTCTAGAATATGACCTTTGAGAATATTCTTTCCCATCTCTTCAAACATTTTTTCGATTTATTTTGTGAAGGGGAAAATATTTATGTGTTCTTTGGTTTGTTGAAATCTAATGAAACAACTTTTTTTTTTTTTTACTTTTTAAATAAAATTTTAAAGATTGACTCCATTTACAGTTATTACAAAATATTGGCCATATTCCCAATGATTTTCAGTTTATTTTATTTGTTAAAATTTTGCTGGATAAAGCTTTCAGAGTTGCTTAAACACACCATTAGCCATTCAAGATTTAGTGCAAATTTCTTCAATCATATTACTATCTTCTAGTAATTAATTAATCCACCTGCTCTAAAGGAAGATTAACACTGTTCTGGGGAAGTACATGTAAATGGCTTTGTGAAGAATATAGCCCCTTAGTGTAAGTAAGTACAGAACACTCTTACAGAAATAACAAGTCTGACTGTTATGTATATGTTCGTGAATGGGAACTCTTTTGGTACATAAAAAACAATCAATACTTCATCACTTAAAACCACATTTCTTTTTAAATTATCCTGACATTTGTGCAGGTGTTGGTATGAGGATCTCATCACTGGCTCCTTTACTCCAGCTTGGCTGGAGCCAGAAGATGGTTTTTGAAGATGAGGTCACTCATATGGCTGGAAAATTGGCATTGACTATCAGCTGGGACTATAACATACTTCAGTTCCTTTCTATAAGAATCTCTCTTAAGGACTAGTTAGGCTTCCTCAGAGCATGGCAGCTGGGATCCAAGATGAGTATTCAATGGACAGGCAGTAGAAGCCACCTACATTTCTTAAATCTAGGTGTGGAAACAAGTGACATCATTTTCACAGTATTCTGTTGGACATGTAGTCTACAACCTTTGCCTGGATTGAAGGTGAGAAAACTAGACCCCACCTAGAGGGCTTCCCTGGTGCCTTAGAGGGTAAAGAATCCACCTGCACTGCGGGAAACCTGGGTTCCATCCCTGGGTGGGGAAGATCCTCTGGAGGAGGGCATGGCAACCCACTCCAGTATTCTTGCCTGGAAATTCCCCATGGACAGAGGAACCTGGCAGGCTATAGCCCATGGGATCGCAAAGAGTCTGACATGACTGGGCAACTAAGCACAGCACAGAGCATTAATGGGATTTGTGCAAAATAATTTAATCTATTACTGTCAGTGAAACCTCTGTCCTCTAGATAAAGGACTCTCAGGAAAAAGGAGAGTAAATATGTAGGAAAATGACAAACTTTACTGCTATGGCAGTTGCACTATCATTTCTAAAACTAAGAACTGGGGAAAAAATAAATTCATTCTTCACAATGTCTCTCCCATTTGCTTATGTGCTTTTCCCTTTCAACAGAAAATGTCTTTACCTTTAGGATTGAACTCTCAGAATTGACTCTTACTAATATTATATTTAAACTGAATTATGAGCTATTTTTTTTCTTTTAGGTAGAATAAGGGAAGAAGCTATTACCATTTATCACTTCTTTTTCTTTAAGAATATTTATACATTTTTATAACAAAACATGTTTGCAAACATTCAAAAAAATAATGCAAAAATGCAAATATATCTGAAGGCTATAGATAGACTGTCATCAGCAGAAATATAGTGATTAACTTCAGACAGTAATGTCTGTGCCAAGATCACTTATTGTTGATGATATACTGACAGATACACATTAATATTTCCTGGAACAGCAGAGCTAGAAGAGTGAAAGGCCATGAGCTTTACAAGGGTCACAAAACCATGTCAGCAGCAATATCCTGGCCCAGGTGTAGTAGCTGGGGAATGAGGCAATAATAATGGACTTTTATGAGGTGAAAATGATTCAAAGAACCCTGCTTAGAAAAGATGGCTTGTAGAAAATTCACAAAATCTAAATAAAAACTAAAGGAATAGGAGATGGCAAATTAATTCATATTCCAGAAAACTCAAAAATAAGCAAAACAGTCAGCTTTAGTTATTTTAAGTGATCTTGGAGAGTTGAAGTGAGCTTATCAAGCAATATTTTTTTGAAAGTAGCTGAGTCCCTTCCAAAAGTGATACCCAAATTTCCCTAGTTCTAAAAAATATTTTTGTGCTACTCCTATTGAAAGCCTAATGATAAAGCAGTTTTACTGTATAAAAATTGGCTTTTCTGTCTTCAGTAAAGTATAGGTAATATTTTGTGGAGAAAATGACAAGAAGTTTCTGTATTGTCATGTCACTTTGAAGAAGGTAATAAATCACACAGCTTACAGTATTCAGTACTAAGCTTGATGCTATAGCAAGACAACCCCTGGGAGCTTACTTTGTGTGTGTCAGCTGGGATAATAGGAAAGAACAAACTGCCTGTCATTGAAAGGACCTAATTTCTAGTCCCAGCCCTATTCTGCCAATCATTTTATTTCTCTGTATGCAATTTTATCATCTGCAACTTGAAGTGGTTGGACCCAGTCCTCTTTGAAATCTTCTTTGGTTTTAATGTCTAGGATCTTATTCATCTAAGATTTTTGTTTGGGGAAGGAAATAGTTTTTGAAACATATGCATACTAATATGGATTCTTAGGATTATTTCATCTTAATTTAGGTGAGCACCTGATATTGAGCCCTGGCCTTTATGTGGACCCTTAAATATCTGATCTCCTTCAGTACCAATGCATTAGCTTTTCCCTACACTCAGGCAACACCACTATCAGATACCTTCAGAGTTCCATTACCTTTTGGAGTCTTTGTTCAAATGTCAGAGAGAGACTGTTTCCTGACATACAACCCAATATTCCCTAACTACTAGCATAATTATTTTTCTTCATAAATGTTAATATTTCTGATAATGTAAGTAGTAATTTATTATATCCATTTTCTCACTACAATGTAGCATCCATAAAGGCAAGAAATATGCTCTAATTCTTTGTTGTATGTAAGAATGCCTAACACATTAATTATTTCAACTTGTATCTGATCTCAGTATTTATATTTTTCATGATTTTTCTCTACTTTTAAATTAATTTCAAGTTGCAAGCTTATTCTCAATGCTTATATGACTTTTCATCAAATACGCTACCAAATTGACATTGAGAGATCTTTCCCCACAAATCAATATTTAAACTGAGCACCAAAGAACTCTGAGCACTGTTGTTACTTCTGTTTCCATCTTTTACTAACACAATTGCCCTTTTAGATGATTTGTTTATAAACTGATCTCACCTTTCAGACTTTGTACTTTATCTGTTGAATGTTTTAATCGTGTATCTCTAGTAACTAGCACATATTTTTTTTTTCACACAGATGGCAGTTAATAAGTGTTTTTAATTAAACATGTACTAAAAAAAGCTGTCAGAATTAAAGTTTTCCATTCTTATAAAGTGTATATATTGGCTTAAGTTTTAGGTGAATATAGCAAAGAAAGGATAATATACACTTTATTAGGTAGAGTAAATTACCCAGGAAGCTACAGTTAGAACTGGACATGGAACAACAGACTGGTTCTAAATAGGGAAAGAAGTATGTCAAGGCTGTATATTGTCACTCTGCTTATTTAACTTATATGCAGAGTACATTAGGCAAAATGCTGGACTGGATGAAGCACAAGCCTGAATCAAGATTGCCAGGAGAAATATCGATAACCTCAGATATGCAGATGACATCACAATTATGGCACAAAGCAAAGAAGAACTGAAGAGCCTCTTGATGAAAGTGAAAGAGACTGAAAAAGTTGGCTAAAAACTCAACATTCAGACAACAAAGATCTGGTCCCATCACTTCATAACAAATAAATGGGGAAGCAGTGGAAACAGTGAGAGACTTTATTTTGGGCCTCCAAAATCACTGCATATGGGGACTATAGCCATGAAATTAAAAGACACTTGTTCTTTGGAAGAAAAGTTATGACTAACCTAGACAGCATATCAAAAAGCAGAGACATTGCTTTGCCAACAAAGGTCCATCTAGTCAAAGCTATGTTTTTTCTAGTAGTCATATATGGATGTGAGAGTTGGACTATAAAGAAAGCTGAGCGCCAAAGAATTGATGCCTTTGAACTGTGGTGTTGGAGAAGACTCTTGAGAGTCTCTTGGACTGCAAGGAGATCCAACCAGTCCATCCTAAAGGAAATCAGTCCTGAATATTCATTGGAAGGACAGATGCTGAAGCTGAAACTCCAATATTTTGGCCACCTGATGCGGAGAGCTGACTCATTTGAAAAGACCCTGATGCTGGGAAAGATTGAAGGCAGGAGGAGAAGGGGATGACAGAGGATGAGATGGTTGGATGGCATCACTGACTTGATGGACATGAATTTGAGTAAACTCCAGAAGTTGGTGATGGACAGGGAGGCCTGGCACGCTTCAGTCCATGGGGTTGCAAAGTCAGAAATGACTGAGTGACTGAACTGACTGAACTGAAATTACCCAATAAAGTGTTTTTTAACAATAATCTCTTTGTACAGATAAGAGAGATTTTGGAAATAATTCTTTCTGTGGTTAGCACTTAGTATTTTTCTATCACTTGGGAAAGTGCTTATTATTTTGGCCATGAAACTTTCAAGCCTTGGCACTTGGCTACTCGTTTCTGGACCCGTATTTTCCAGCTTCATTAGAAGACGCAATTCCTGTCTTTCAGTTTCTATAATGCACCATGCGCTTAGTCTCTCAGTTGTACCGAATTCTCTGTGACATTTTGGATTGTTATCCTCCAGGCTACTCTGCCCATGGGATTTTTCACAAAAGAATACTGGAGTGGGTTGCCATTTCTTCCTCCAGATCTTCCTGACCCAGGGATTGACTCCTTGTCACCTGTGTTTCCTGCTTTGCAGGCAGAGTCTCTACCCACTGAGCAATCAGAAGAACCCATATAATGCACCATTGTCTCCATCAATTTTACATCTTCTCTCATGCTGTACTTCAGTCTGGAACATACTTTATGTCCCCTGCCCAAATATTAACCTTTGCTTGATTAACATCTATTCATTTCTCAAGCCAACATTGATCTCTGGTCTGTGTGATAACTCCATGCTAAGCCTGGTATTTCCTTTTGGACCCATTACTACCGTTGTACATCTTAAAGAGGACTGTGATCATTTATTTTCATTCCATCTGCTGAATGGCATATTCAGCCACTACTGTTGCTGTTTCCTAAGCACCTCCATTCTATGCTTTAATATTTGAAGCTTTGATTTGCCATAAGCATAAAGCATTTCCACAGTTACGTGTAATGTTATCTTCAGACCAGTTCCAGCTGTTCCCCCCAAAGCCATGTTTATATAACTTTGTCCTCCATCCTAAGTTTAATTAAAGTGGTGTGATATAAATAGTGTCTTCCTTTGGTCCCAGCAGATGGGTTAAAATTTGTAATTGAATTTAATTCTTTCATTTCCACACAAGAGATTGGAACACTGCCCATTTTCAACTCCATATTCTCACTTTAGAGTCAGCTATTCTGATGAAAAGACTTACGCAATGTTCACTTACATGTTTTTCTAGAAGCAAAAGCAATGCTTGCCAAGTTGAATTTTTGTTGTTGTTGTTGTTGTTAGCTACCTGCAAAGTCCTACAACCAATAAAAAGTGTTTATCACTTAAAGATAAATCTCAAAATTCTTTCACTATTATTAACACATTCTTCACATTGTTCTACACCAGTTTTATTTTAGCCTTATGTCATATTTCTTCCAATCATGACCACTTTGTTCCACCAGGCTTTATCTACTGCTCACAATTTTACTGTTTACATTGTTCATGTCTTCTCTGTTCCTAATGGGAATACCTAATTCTCATTTAATCCAACCCTGTGTTTGAGCTTCAACTCATATCCCATCAGTGCCCTGAAGCCACTCTTCACTAACTGTATTATAATCCAATTTTCTTACTTAGATATCTTACTGTCAGATTTTATCTCTGTGTTGACTTCCTTGTAACTTTAGGTTATTATCTTCTCTTTGCTTATCTATCCATATGAAGGTGTAAATCAATAAATGATGCATACTATATCCTTATTAGTTTTAGGGAACTGACTTAAATAATGTCTGCCATCAAATTGTATAGCCAAGGATTACCACGCAAATTTTGCAGCTGTACGTTAATCCCTGGCAAAAATCCATGGAGAACTAATCAGTGAAAGCCAGAGATTATGTCTATATTAAGCTCTCAACCATCACTCTTGTTTATACCTCTGGAAACACAAATGTATCTCTCTGCCTAAAAAACCAATTCAGGAAGTGATCATTTATTAGAAAATAAATACACTGTTCTTCAATTAACCCAAGTGAAAGACCACAGTGCATCCCTAAAATGTATTTTAAATTTTTTGTCTCAACTGATTTCAGACAAAGAAGCAAATGTGTCAAGCCTTGTTTCCTAGGATGCCATTCATCAGATATGCACAGTTTTAGAGGTCAGAGACATACTGAGATGTCATCACAGAATTAGTTCTTCTGTCAAGGAGTTGAGAATAACATTTGCACCTTGATGTCCCTGGAGATCATCAAAGGAAATATTGTACATGACATGAAAGACTCTTCAGTATGTGCCTAATGCTATGAATATAGCATTTCAAAATTCTGGTGACCTAACAAAATGTTGAGCAGAATATTAGAATATTTAGTTAACTGAACAAAATAATAAAACATAATATTAAATATTTTCATAAAATGTGTGTGTATTTATATGTATACATATATAGTGAGTGAGGACCAAAGTGACTCAGGTTAAATAGGTAGTAAAGGATTAATTAGACTCAATTCTTAAAGTCTTGCTGCATTGTTGTGACTATGTGGCAAGAACATAGATGTGTGTTTGGAGGCTACATCAAACAGAAAATCAAAACAGCATGATTTTAGGGCAAAAGGAATATGTCAACTTCAGACATGGTTGATCATTGGTTCAAACAATGTTAAAGTAATATAGTTTATCTCTCTGTCTCTTATCCTTGTTTTATTATTCTCTGTTTTATTATCAAAGAGTTTCTCCTCTCTTTGTCACATGAGGATTTTGCTGCTCTAGAATTTCACTCTCAAAACTCCACATCCAGCTTACGATTCTGATTGGTTTGACCTAGGTCATGGGCCCATTTTTGAACCTTTGTGATCATATGGAAGAAATCTACCAATTGGGTTAGTCCTCAGTTCTTGTCTAGCTCTGGGAATGACTTAAATCATGTAATATAGGCTGCATTATTAGGACCCAAAGCAAAAATGAAGTTCTGTTACCAGAAGAACATAGAGTGTATTCTAACTGGCAAAAATAAATGTTTTCAGGAAATACCAAATGATCTGATCTCAAATCAATGTTTTACTTCTTATAAAAAAGTATATCTAAAACATTTAATGCAGCAGTTACTTCAAATGAATAAACATAGAAAGATAGTTCATTCTGAAGTAATCATGAACTATGATCTTCAAAAATGTAATGAATATAAAGGCTAGTGGAAAACTCAGAGCATTTCCCCATCTGCTGACGTGTGTTCAGTAATTTATATCAGAACTTGCCTTAATAATTATGAAAAAATTGAATGAGGTAAGATAAACATGCATATAAAACATATATAAAACCTGTCTTTTATCATTCATTAAAATGTTAAGTTGGGCACTAAAAAATATTCATTATAACAGTCAGTGAGCAATTTTTCTTTTCAATACAGGCTTGACTAAGGAAAAATATATTAATATTTGGAATTTAATGTAAAAAAATTTCCAACTTCCAGCAAGCCAAGAAGTCTTCAGTAGCTAGCTCTAGCCAAATACTGCTGCAGTAGGGGAACCATAGTATCTAGTCTGTATATTATTGACCTTATTCCCTAAATTAGTCAACCAAAAACCAATATAACATTAGTAACAGAAAAGGACACTTAATATCCTTAAAGGAAGAGAAGTGCTCCGGTGTATGGGAAAGAGAGGATATTAAATAAATAAAGAGCACAGAAAGAGGAAATGAAACTGTTTATAATCAATAATCATATCATTCATTATTAACACATTCTGCACACCTCTATACTTTATTATCTGTAACTTGAAACTAAATTATTCCATAATTTTTTAAAGTTTTGCCATTTCTAAGTATAGTTGAATAATAATTTAAAAATATTATGTAGTATTTTAGACATAGAAAAGAATAAAGAGTCACACATCTGCCCCCAGCCAAGGAGATAAAACATCACCAACAGGAGTGCAAGCTCCTCTGTATTTCTTTCTGACTTTGTTTCCCTTCTTCTTTAAAAATGAAACAAAACAAACAAAAACTTTGCAAATCAATTAGGTAACTATAAAATATTTGTGAAGAGAACATTTTAGGGATCATGCAAATGAATTATTTCAAATGATAGTTTCACTGTAACTGTAGTCACTCCAACCTGGCATTTATATGTATACAAGTAGACATGAAGGAAAGTTGAGATAAATACATGAACATTTAATTTATATATCCTTAGCACAGACTCTTCCCTCTAATCATATTTTTGACAGTTATAAACTTTATGAAACAAATTAGTTCAATGTTTTTACTAATTTCTTTCTTTTAATCTTGATATCATCTCTATGAGGTAAATATTGTATCCATTTGAAAGATGAGGAAAATTAAAGATCAGTCAATGCAACTTCCAAAATCTATACAGAAAGAATATGCAAAGTTGAAATTTGACTTTGGCTCTGTTGACCCAAACCAAAGATCTAAACCATATTATTTCCGTTTGTTTCTTTATTTCTCAGTCACAGGTTATTTCTTTTAATGTTCCACACAAGCTTTCAACATCACTAAATATTTCCTCTATACTCTTCTTTGAAGATAATTTGTTTTATATGATTGTTTTGACACCAGCTGTCACTGTTATCACTCTATAGGAATTATACATTTTCTCTGGCAGCTTTCATGCTTAAAAAAAAATAATTTAAAATTCTAAAATTTTAAAAATAAAAAATATGAAAAATTAAAAAATAATTAAAAAAAATATCAAACAATAATAAAATAAACTGTTTTCAGCAATTTAACTATTATGTACTTATGTACAGTTTTACATACCTGGAAATTGAGACCAAAAACATCAAAAACTTGTCCAATGTTAAGCTCTTAATTGTCAGAATCAAGATTCTAATCCATGTGTCTGTGATGCACATGTTTGTTTTAGTAACAGGCTCTTCCTTTAGTGTTCCAGACAATCCTTCGACATCCTAGACACTTCCTCTGTATTCTTTTTCTTTGCTGTTTGCATACTAGGAAAAACATTTATGGGGATAGGTATCTCAGGCAATTGTTTTTCTGTTGTCAATGGGCAATTAGAAAAAATCTCCTCAACAAAAACAACAATGACAGTAAAAAGAGACTGCAGGAGAGACATGTAATTGTGAATTAAAAAAAAAAAAAAAAAGGAAAGAGATTTAAGCTGCATTTCAGTTGCAATATATGGATTTTATTTGACTTTTCAAATATTACAAATATATATATGATGATTTTAAAAATGTAAACTGACTACATATTTTGTTTTTAAGAAGAAATTATTTTTATGCATATCATTAAATTTAATAATATTATCACTATTATACATTATATTACTAATATTCAGCACTTAAAACCAATAATCATCATGCCATGAAATGGCATACAGTAAAAAAAAGGAACACCACTAAGTAAAAGAGACTAAAGTGAAAAGGTTAAATATTATATAATTATAACTCTGGCACATTCTGGAAAAAGTAAAACTACGGAGACAGTAAAAAGATCAGTGGTTGCCAGGGATTGTGAGGTGGGAGGAATAAATAGGTGAAAACGGGGCAATTTTAGATCAGTGACACTACTCTGTATGACAGCATAATTATGGTTGCATACATTTTTCCAAAGCCATAAAATGTAACAGCAGCAAGAGTGAAACAGTATAAATTTTGAGTGATAATGATATAGCAAGGTAGGTTCATCAATTGTACTAAATGTACCAGTCTGCTGGGAAATATTGTGCATGAATGGGACAGGGAATATATGTGATATCTCTGTACATTGTTTTTGATTTTACTGTAAACATAAAATTTCTCTAAAAATAAATCTATTAAAAAGAGAAATTATTTTTTATTTGCAAGAACAAGTTAATACTGTTGTAGTTATATTTATTAAAGCTGTTATATTTTAGAATTACATACTGAAATATTTATTTCTAAAAGTTTTAGTGCCTGGGACTCACTTTTGCATAACCAAAGGACAAAGAGGTGAGTATGGTTAAGAATAAAAGAAATTGTCATGATGGAATAATTGTTGAGGCTAGAATAGGTACATGACAGTTATCTAACACTATCATCTCTATTTTTGTAGTAATGTGACTAAAAGGTGAGATTTAAAAATAGTTTTTCTTAAGCCTATCAAGATTCCCACTATATTCACTAGAGATTTAGCATAGGCTCATGCTTACTGTTTGTATCTTTATTTAAATAATAACATTCTAATCATGGTCACCAGGAAGAACATGAAAATTATGTCATCTGTTCTTTCCTTCACAGTAAAATTAAGGGGCAGAAATAAAGTACAGGGCTGAAATAGTGGAGAAAAACATTCCAGGTACATGAAGAATGGCTCATCTATGATTACACAGATTAATAAGGAACTGTTAAGTGAAATTATACTCTAAGCTTTTTATCACCAATTTTTACCTTCAATTCGGATTTGCCTTTTACATTCCATTATTTTGTAATTTTTTGATGACCCTAATGTGTTACAAATTTAGTACCCAGTTGTTTATATCCTAGGTTGGTAAGACTGAAAGTCCTTGACCAATGACTTTCAGAAAATATGATAAATGTAACCATAGCTACTATTAGGTGAAAAACAAAAGACTTATTACATTTTCATAAAAATGACAATGAAGTCAGACATACTGTTTTTGTGTGTGTATAGTGTGAGCATTCTTCTTTGATTCCAAAAGGTATAGAGAGTAAAATCTGAATTTGTGAAGCTTTCCTCTTTTCCATCCCCCATCAAAGGAATGAAATGCTACATGAGAAGAAAACTCTACCTCACTTTTGTGTATCTGACACATTTGTAGACTATGTTGAACAAAGTTTATAATTAATTCTTTCAATTTGAGTCTTCTACTGGACTGTATTAGCATGTAGGCTTGGGTGACAATATAAAATAATTGTTATCATGTGGACTGCAGAATATATTTTTATTCCACTACTAATGTGTTATGGCTCAACTCCCCAAACTTTCTGCGCTGAAGTTCTAGCTTCCAGTACCTCAATGCGTGATTCTATTTGGAGGTAATGGCGGCTCCCTGGAGAGTGGTGTCCTTATAGGAAGAGGGAGTTTGAATAGACACGTATGGAGAGAAGACCGCATGGAGACACAAGGAGAAGATGACCGTCTACAGGAGTGACATCTCAGAAGCAACTAACCCTGCTGACACCTTGACTCAGCCTTCCAGCCTCCAGAACTGTGAGAAAATGCATTTCTGTTTTATAAGGCTCACTGTTGGTGGCACTTTGTTATTGCAGCCCTGGCTAACATACAAAATTTTAGAAAAAAATAATCTTGGGGGGAAGGAGAACCTCTTATATTTAAAAATAGAATTTCTATGTGTGTGACCATAAGACAGTGGAAGAATCATGTCAGTCCTTATGAAGGGGTCCTACTGTTACCTACCAGTGGCTGACAATTCAATGCTTTTGATAATTGGTCCATTAGACTACTTTGATTGTGGTACTCTTACTTCTCATCAATTGATTCTAATAATTATGTGATAAGCCACCAACTATTGATAGGTACTGTGCATGTAATCACAGTTCCCATGTTTCCCATTGGCCAAGTAAGCCATTCAGGACTTGGAATGAGTATTAGTTCAGTTAAGTTCAGTCACTCAGTTCTGTCCGACTCTTTGTGATCCCATAGACTGCAGCACGCCAGGTTTCCCTGTCCATCACCAAATTCTGGAGTTTGCTCAAACTCTTGTCCATCGAGTCAGTGATGCCATCCAACCATCTCAACCTCTGTTGTCCCCTTCTCCTCCTGCCTTCAATCTTTCCCAGCAGCAGGGTTTTTTTTTCCAATGCGTCAGTAAAATTCAGTAATTTTTCATAAATTTTTCATAAATTTTCATAAAAATCAGTAAGTTTTTCGTATCAGGTGGCCAAAGTATGGGAGTTTCAGCTTCAACATCAGTCCTTCCAATGAATATTCAGGACTGATTTCCTCTAGGATAGAAAATCCAAAACCCTACTTAATTTTTACCCTTTATTAACCTTACCAAGAGGTAGAACTGTAAATGCTATCTTATATGTAGTGACATTCTAGTAGTACTGGAGAATCACTAAAAATAAGAGAATTTTATCCTCTTGAATTGATTTCATGAATAACAGGCTTACTCACCAATGTTTTATGCTGCATTCAACACACACATGCAAGTAGATACACTATAGAACAGTGTACTATTTAAGGTCATAATCTCTAGAGTCAATGTTTCTGGGATTATATTTTGACTTCCCAATTTAATAATATTCAAGTTACTAGAAACACTCATCATAATTTTTTTTTTCCACTTGAAATAGTTTTTCAGTTTACCTGATTTAAAAAAAAATGGAGGAAAATTTAGTTGGATCTAAATATGTAAAGTGCCAAGAACTGCAGCAGAAACATAGTAGGCAATTAATAAATATTTACTGTTAGTCTAGTCAAATGTGAAGAGCCATTAGGGCCACCAAATCATTAACCCATCAAACTACTGAAAATATGTATGTATACCAATGAACTTCCTCAAAATAACAATATAAACTCATTTCTAGGACTAAATAATCCATATTTCATTCTTTCTCATGCCTCAAGTATCTCTGTTTTACTAAACCTCATTGATTATACTCACTAAACTCTCACTCTTCCTCCTTATCCATGTTTATTTTTCTAAGACATTGTTATTCTAAGAAAGTTTGTTAACACTTCTGCTCACTACAAAAATTAATAGTAGTAACAATAATAGTTGTCATTCATGGAATAATTACAATGTACTAAACACTATAATAAGCTCTGTAATTACAAAGAATATCCCCATTTTACAGATTTGGAAACTGAGTCTAGAGTTCAAGTAACTGTTTGAACTCACATAGTAAGTGGTAAATGTGGAATCTGAACCTACACATCCAGACTGCAGAGCAAAAGAAATGTAACTATTGTACCATATGGAATATACTCCATAGCATTCACTGAATTTTTCTTTGCTCTTGTAAGTTTGTAAGATGCAGTTACCTCCACATGACTCCATTTGCAAAAGACTTAAATCCTGGTATTAAATATAAATTTGGATGTGTATAATTATGTAACTTTATAAAACAGAGCAGTCTGCAATAATTCCACAATGGAAAAGTATCCTAATAAATATATTTCACATATTTCATGTGCATTTATAAAGACAGCAATCTCTCATCTAGATATGAAAGCTTTAATTAGGGGTTGTTGAGCAAAATCTTTTTCTAGAGAACATTTTTGGCAATATCTGTTTCTTTAGAAGTATCTGCTATTTTTCTTAGAAATGCTACCTTTCCCATAGATCTTGCTTGTTCCTTTATTCCTTGGCTTCTAATAATTTTTTTACTTTCATTTTGAATTGCACCAAATACTTTTAAAACACACACACACATCTCTCTCCTTGTAGGTTTATCACTCTGATGATTTTCATAGCTTTATTTAAGCTGTGAAATTATGAATTCTCATTGCTTGCTCCCGGCTTTTCAGTGTTATTTAGGTGGGATAGAGGCAGACTTCATGGACTGAATCAATTTTAATTGTATCTTCTGTAATTTGTCTGCTGCACCTCAGAAAGTTGGTTTAGGAAAAAAAAAAAATTGCAAGTAGGCCTCTGACATACTAACTTCACACTATTCTGTTTTCTGTGATCAATACTCCTCTCTTTAGAATCTCTCACTTTCTTTTTGCCATTCATCTTCTGAGTTACCTCCAAATGCTTTTCAATTGCAAACTGTATACTTGAGTTTTCTGCTGAATTTTTAGAGGCTGAGTTGAGGAGCTATGCCTCTTTAAAAGGCTTCCCAGGAGGCTCAGTGAGTAAAGAATCCACCTGCGGTGCAGCAGATACGGGTTCGATCCCCAGGTTAGGAAGATACCCTGGAGGAGGGAGTGGTAATCTTCTCCAGTATTCCTCCCTGGAGAATCCCATGGACAGAGGAGCCTGATGGACTACAGTCCATAGCTTTGCAAAGAGTCCCTCGAACACAAGTGACTGAGCCTGCTTGCATGTCTCTTTAAGGCTTTTAAGTACTCTGTCTAAAGAGGCAAATTCTGGGAATGTTGAATGATAATCTAGTGAATGGGATTCATCTAGTTGTTTGTGGTGGGTGCTGTGATACCCAGGTCATATTTCTCTTTCTTTACATCCACCGCCTATTCCCTGAGCTGCTAGCTGCTAGCTGCTCCCAGGTGTGTGATTCCCTTAAATTGCTTTGGTTGAAGAAAGTTCCCTCACCAAGGTTACAACATTTTCCTGAAGGGAGCCCACAGCCAACAACTGTTTAATGGAGCCAGCGGCAAAGTTTGGGCCCCTTTCTTTCAACTTATTTCTACTCTGAAGAGATATCATAGCCCCTAAACCCAATGTGAGATCAACTGAGGGCTCTATGATAAGTGGATTGTGGAAATATAGTTCAAATTCTTCCTCCACTCAGATGATTTTTCCTCACCTCCTCAAGCACCTTTACTGACTGTACTCACTGACAAGCCCCCTTTCAAATTGCCAGTTCAGAGTCTGTTTCCAGAACACTGGCCTAAGACAGTGTTGAAATGAATCCTAGCAGACTGCATTTAATTATGTAAAACCTCACCACTATTTTTAACTAAGCTATTTATATAATTGTCTTTCTTTTCCAAATTCTATTTCCCCTATCTTCTAAAAGGCGAATCAGCTACAATGAAGGAATGAGAATTCTGCTTATTGAAGTTACCTGATTGAATAGCGGGCTTCCCTGGTGGCTCAGACAGTGAAGTGCCTGTTTGTAAGGCAGGAGACCTGGGTTTGATCCCTGGGTCGGGAAGATCCCCTGGAGGAGGAAATGGCACCCCACTCCAGTACTCTTGCCTGGAAAATCCCATGGATGGAGGAGCCTGGTTAACCTGGTTAGCCTGGTTAACTAGGCTACAGTTCATGGGGTTGCAAAGGGTTGGACACGACTGAGTGTCTCCAGTTTATTGAATACTGATTAATGCTATTACAAGCTAATTCCATTTTAAAAGTAATTAACAAACCAATCTGTCTCTCTTGTCTCTCTTTCCTTCTAGTTCCATCTCTATATCTCTATCTCTATCTCTATGACACATACATGCTTTTTCTCTCTCTTCATGAGCCAAGTCACTGAAGAAACTAGGGGTGTTGTTAATTACAATTTATTGCTGGTATATCTTCATTGAAGATATACTTCCTTCTCTTCTCCCATTAGACTCTCAACTCTAAGAGGTTAATGAATTAAAATAATATTCTAATCCCAAGTATATATTTGATACCCAAATAATTTGGTATGGATAGAAGAACATTCTAAAATTTTAACTTTCATTCTGACAGCTTGAAATAGCAATTATAGCCCCATTATACTACTGAGAATTATGTTTTATTTATAACTTATTATATAATAATATTTATGTAATTTATATTTGATAAAATTATGCATCAATATATTTCTAAACACTGTATCATTTGTAATAACAATAATGCTATTATTTTAAAGTATATGAAACTGACCCCTCCTACCAAGTACCATTTAGGGCCTAACTTTGCTGTCATATTCTAGGACAGGTGTTGGTGCTTAATCATTTCAATTAAACCATACTTGTTTGCCTCTTTCAGGATCTAGCTCTTATCACCCTATACAAACTTTTCTTACACATTGTACTCCATTAAAGTCAAACATAGCCACAATAAATATTCTGATAACTTTTAATGGAGTGAGAAGTAAGTATCCCCTGCATTTACTGAAGTATTCAGAGGCAGTTTTCCTCCCCACGTACTTCAGCACCTTATCATACTATTCACCTGTGATCCATTTCCCAGGCCCCTATCAGCAAAGTAATTATATTCTCAAGCTCAGCTTGCAACAGGAGAGTCATAATTCACAGAAAGGCACCCCGTTTTAGAGAAAGTGCGGCTTCTGTAGGCACAGGCCCAGGAAGGTAACAGGGAGAGGACCCACAACAGTATGTGAGACACAGTGATTTTCACATCAGGGATGAGTATCAGAGAAGAAACTCACATGCTAGAAATTCCTCTCATGTTCCAACATTTTTTAAACTTTATTTTTCCTTATGACTCTCAAACCTATTTGTTTATTAATTTTATATCCCTTAGGGTGATAAGGAGAGGCTGTTCCTCTCCCTTTCTCAAACAAGCTTTTCTTTTTCTGATCAGACATTTCAGATAATCCTCCTGCTTTTAATGTCCTCCTGCAGGTGGTCCTGTGACAGGCATTTCATCTTTCCACCCCTCTGATCTAGAAGCAATCACTAACACAAAATTCTTTCTAAAATAGATCACTGAAAACAGTTTAGTATGTATTTACTGAGATAAGCCCTAATACCTCTTCACAATTTACCTTCCTGAATTAATAAAGCCATTTAGGACTACAGCTTTCTTGGTCACACTGGGACTCTTAGAAATTGCTGAATCTTAAAGATGATGATTATGTACTGCATGGTTGATCATAAGTATGAGAATAGCTGACATGTAAGAGAAAAACCATGAATTTTGAGTTAAGACAACCTCTTTGGATGGATTCTATTAGCTCCATTGATTTTGTATGAGGTAATTTCCTACAGCCATGAGTGAAACACACAGGCATACACACATATTTGCACACATATCTGCACCACTGAATTTATATACAACACACACTTATTTAACTTCCCTGACAGTCACAGCTGATTGAATTTGGCAGTCAGTCAACTAAATCCTGACATCTTTTCTGCACAAACTGCTGCTGAGGACTTTTCAAATACTGATTGGTATGCAGCATATCAACAATTTCTCTCAGCTTTTTGTCACCTGAAAATTTTATGAGCATACATTTTTGTCTTTATCCAAGTCAATGATAAAAGGATTGCCTAGGACAAGGCTTAGGACAGAGTCTAAATGATCACTCTTTTTTTTTATCAGTGGGGGAGATGTAATTCAACTGTCTAAATGTACTATCATCCAACTCTGACCAAACTTGAGTTTTCTCTCATCTGACCTACATTTCTCCAAATAAATCATGAGAAACTTTAACACTTTTCTGAAAAACAGATCATCTTGTGACTTTCCTCTGTTTGACCATTCTTACTAGATACCACTTTACTTAAAATACTACTGGAGTAAGGTTATGCTTTCATGTTGATTCTGTAACTATGCTAATCCCTTGTATGATACCTTCTTTTTTTTAGATTCTTAGAACTCATTTAGTTTTACAAACAATTACTGAGCATTTATATATATCATGTGCTATGTTAGGTTCTTCAGTTATAAAGATAACTATTCTACAATGCATGTTCCCACTATGCTCACTGTCTGCTCTATAATATGCTATAAAGTATTTCCAGAATCTGATATTAAGCTCATGCATCTATAGTTTTTATCATTGACACCAAAATTGGTATCATATTTGATAAAGCAAGTATTCCATTACCTATTTTATGTGACATTACAAAAAGTATCAAGAACAATATCGATGCCAAAAACTCCACCTCTGTGTACTGGTGCTGAATCGAATCTCAAAGACAGAGTTTTGGGTGAAGTAGAAGAGAAAATCTTTATTAATTTTCCAGGCAAAGGGAGACACTGGGGGACTCAAGTCTTGAAAAAACTGTGTCTCCTAAGCCAGGAGGATTTTGTAAATTTTATATCATTGATTCAAGGGCAAGGTTGATGATAAGGATAAGGGGATGTACAGGGCCTACATTCTTTTAATCTGGTCTCAAGAGGTCTCCTGATGAGCTTCTTGAGGTTATCAAACTGTGATCTCTGGAATGAAGAAAGCTAACATTTTCCCTTTGTGGGAGTTTTAGTTCTACAGAAGAACTCAAAGATGTTGTTGTGTGTACTGCTTGAAGTGGAACCAGGACCCCGCTCCAAGGCTGCACTACTGCTCCTTGGATGCTCCTCCCTTGCCCCTCCCTTCTCTGATCGTGCTTATATTATATAAGCACTTATATATATATATATGCTTATATATATATATATATATACTTATGCTTAGTCACTCACTCATGTCCAATTCTTTGCGACCCCGTGGACTGTAGCCCAACAGGCTTCTCTGTCCATGTGGTTTTCCAGGCAAAAATACTGGAGTGAGTTGCCATTTCCTTCTCCAGAGGATCTTCCCAACCCAGGGACTGAAACTGAATCTCCTGTGTCTGCCACATTGCAAGCAGGTTCTTTACCTGCTGAGACATTGAGGAAGGCCTCCCTTCCCTCATTAGCAGCTGTTAGATTCTGCCCTTTCAAACTCAGGGAAGGTCATGGAGGCTGGAGTCTATTCCCTACAAACAAGAAACAGAGGATAGGGAAAGGTTTCCACACCCAGGAGCCCCACAGGGTCTTGCTCCATTCAATACTGATAATATAAATACTGGTTACTGTAATAGTTAAGTGTGTAATTCATCTGAAACTATGTGCATTTATAATAATTATTACAATTTTCTCTCCATTATGGATCACCAAGGCCATTCTCAGGCTTGAAGATTCACTAGAACTCATATAATTCATCAGAAGGTCTGTTATGCTCATATTTACAATTACAGTCAAAGGATTCAGAGTTAACTCAGAAAAGGGAAAAGGCACATGAGATCAAGTATAGGAAAACACACACGCAAGCTTTCAGGTGTCCCTCTCCTAGTGGACTGGTACAAAGAAATGATTCTTCTAGGAACAATGTATAACAACACAGGAAAAGTATTGCTGACTAGGAAAGCTCACCTAAGCCTTGAACTGTAGAGTTTTCACTGGCTGTCAGCCATGCAAGCTTTCATAACTTGTATGACAGAATTTAGCTATTCAGACTCTAGCTTCCCCCAGAGCAAAAACAGATATTCATACACATTATACTATTAGGATAAACTTACCTGGTTATTCTGGAACAGTAAGTCCCAAGACCTCAGGCATACAAAAACATTCTTATTGGGCAGAAAGAATATATTAATGGATCAGAGATTATCTCCCAGAAGAAAACTAAGAGCCAATCTTAAAGACAGATGTCTATTGGGAATATGCAACCCAGGCCTGCTAAGTCAAATCTGCCTAGCTATTTCTATATTTTTAATTCTGTTTAGTCATGCATTTTTCAACCTTTTATCACTCAGATGTCATTTTCTTTTTTGATAATATGAAAGCAAAATGGACATAAAGTAATTCTGCATTTTAAATTTGCACTAGCTCTGTGGAAAATTCTGAAAGAGATGAGAATACCAGACCACCTGACCTGCCTCTTGAGAAATCCGTATGCGGGTCAGAAAGCAATAGTTAGAACTGGACATGGAACAACAGGCTGATTCCAAATAGGAAAAGGAGTGTGTCAAGGCTGTATATTGTCACCCTGATTATTTAACTTATATGCAGAGTACATCATGAGAAACACTGGGCTGGATGAAGCACAAACTGGAATCAAGATTGCTGGGAGAAGTAGCAATAACCTCAGATATGCAGATGACACCACCCTTATGGTAGAAAGTGAAGAAGAACTAAAGAGCCTCTTGATGAAAGTAAAAAAGGAGAGTAAAAAAGTTGGCTTAAAGCTCAACATTCAGAAAACTAAGATCATGGTGTCTGGTCCCATCACTTCATGGCAAAGAGATGGAGAAACAGTGGCAGACTTTATTTTTGGGGGCTCCAAAATCTGGAGCAATATCAACTATTGAACTACATCAAAATAATTCCTTTTAATTTAAAATTTAGATTTTGTGGTTATATTGAAGCAACATACTCAAAACACTAAAGTATACTAAAACATACTAAAAATAATTCTCTCTTGATGTTTTGTTATTATGCATACCAGTCTTTTTTCTTTTTCTTGTACATTTCCTTCATCTAGCAGCAGATGTGTGTTTTGTGAAGTGTAAATTCGAGATTTAGACAAATTATAAAAAGGAAATAAAAACTAAAGAAGAAAAAAATAAATCATGACAGGTGAGCACTAGATGACTCAGAGCCCTGGACCTTGCCTTATAAAAAGATGAAAAAAAATCAAAAAGCCTAAAATTCTTAATAAAATTATATTTAAATGAAATACCACAGTATTAATTACCCATAACTGCATATCAAGCTACCTCAAAACCTAGAAGCTTAAAACCAGACTTTTATTATCTTACAGTTTCTGAGATCAACATGCAGACACAGCAAACAAAGTGTCACTGGGATCTGCAGTCATTTCGAAGCACAACTGAAGGAGGGTCCCCTTCCAAGCTCACTGGTATGGTTTTTACCAGTGGTTTTATCATGGACTGTTGGTTGAAGTTGTCCCTCGGTTTCTCTCCACCTGGGTCATTTTATAGGGCAGCTGTCTTTCATCAGAGGGAACAAGAGCAAGAACAAGAGAAGATGAACAAGACAGAATCTATTATAAGTTTATTTCTGAACTGACATCTCATCACTTTTGTCATAGACAATTGGTTAAAGCAAATCATTAAGTCCATCTGACACTCAAGGGAAGAAGTTTATGCAAAAGCATAAACAAGGCAGTGACAGAAGATGAGATGGTTGGATGGTGTCATTGACTTGATGGACATGAGTTTGAGCATACTCTGGGAGATAATAAAGGACAAGGAAGCCTGGTGTGCTGCAGTCTATTGGGTCGCAAAGAGTCAGACACAACTGAACAACAGGGAGTTAAGAATTATTGGCAGCCAACTTAGAAGCTCCCTACCCTAGTTATTTATATAACAATACCATTAAATACCACGTATATACATGTATGTGTGTATATATATATATTGTATATATATATGTATATATGTATAATTTCTGAGTAAATGTCACTGGTTCTTAATTTATATTTTCCCGTGATATCTGGAGCCAGTTGTGATCGTTATGACTGCAGGAGCACTCTTGGCATCTAGTAGGTAGAAAACTGGAATGCTGTTAACTAACACTGCACAGAACAATTCTTTTTGAAACAAAGAATTTCCCAATTTACCATGGCACTATTTCTGAGGATGTGAAAACCTGGTAAATATTAGTAAATATTAAAATTTGCTAGATTAGTACAAAGCCTGGGATGTCCTTTAGGCAAAATATGCTGTTGTCTTAGAAAATAACATATATAATCACTGACTTGGTTTAGTTAATTGGAAATACAAGTGTTATATGAAATAATTATTATAGATCCATCTATACAGAAGCCAAGTCAGCTATTTTTAGTAAAATAAAACTGCTTAGTGATTTCTGCCTCACAGATATGTTTAATAATCTTCCCAATATTGACAACCATTAGAACAGAATTTCTTCAGAAATTAGTGAAATAATCTGAAGTGCTAGTCATTCAGTTGTGTCTTTCTGTTTGCAATCCCATGGGCTGTAGCCTTCCAGGCTTCTCTGTACATGAAATTCTCCAGGCAAGAATGTTGGAGTGGGTTGCATTTCCTTCTCCAGGGAATCTTCCCAACCCAGGGGTCAAACCTGAGTCTCCCATATTGTAGGCAGATTCTTTACCAACTAAGCCACCAGGGACAATCTAACTATGTGCTAATATTGTGCTAATATTACAAAATTAAATGTGGGACTGTTGATATATTCTCTATTCATCTCTAGATAGATTAACACTATAATGAAAAGGTAGGTATTCTAAAAATCTATTTTTAAATTTGTAAGGATTTATTCCTGGGGGACATCTGAACTAAATCTTGATCACCATCTGTTTTTATAAATATATAGTTTTATCAGAATACTGTCATAGCCATTTGTTTGTTGTTTGTTTTCTATGACTGTTTTTGAGTATAATAGCAGATTTAAGGATTTGCAGCAGAGACTGTATGGCTGACAAAACCTTCAATATTTAATTTAAGCTGTTCCATTAAAGAAAATGCTTTTCAAGTTCTGATCTATTCCAATACTAACATAATTTATTTTCATTGGATTTTGGGTTTTTATTATTATTTGTTTCTGGTCCCTCTCTTAATGGTGTATTTCAACATGAAGAACTTAAAATGTGGTAGGACAGAATAGGGGGTGAATTCTAAAATAAGCAATATTTCTCTGTTTCCACATATGCTTCCAAACATATATGTCTCCAAAATCACTGTAGATGGTAACTTACTCCTTGGAAGGAAAGTTATGACGAACCTAGACAGCATATTAAAAAGCAGAGACATTACCTTGTCAAAAAAGGTCCGTCTAGTCAAGGTTATGGTTTTTCCAGTAGTCATGTATGGATATGAGAGTTGGACTATAAAGAAAGCTGAGCACCAGCTTTTGAACTATGGTGTTGGAGCAGACTTTTGAGAGTTCTTTGGACTACAAGGAGATCCAAGCAGTCCATCCTAAAGGAAATCAGTCCTGAATATTTATTACTAGGCCTGATGCTGAAGCTGAAACTCCAATACTTGGCCACCTGATGCGAAGAGCTGACTCATTTTAAAAGACCCTGATGCTGGAAAATATTGAAAGTGAGAGGAGAAGGGGACAACATAGGGTGAGATGATTGGATGGCATCACCAACTCAATGGACATGAGTTTGAGTAAATTCCAGAAGTTGGTGATGGACAGGGAGGCTTGGGGTGCTGCAGTCCATGGAGTCTCAAAGAGTCAGGCACGACTGAGCAACTGAATTGAACTGATGCTAGCTTTATTATACACTATCTTTTATTGTGTAAACACAATGTCTTGGATCAATTTTTATTTACTTTCAGTAAAACAAATACTTTTAGACTATGATTTTCTCCCTTTAAGTCAGCTGAAAGAGTTAATCATTACTCTACAGATAATAAAAGCAATCATTTATTGCAACTTACTTAAGGTTACATAGTAATATGATGATTCAGATACAGAAGGCAATCTTGGGAATCTGGGCTTTTATCCATAAAACAAAACCTGTTTATGTATAAATGCCAATGAGTTACTGTTAGGTAGTTAGAATAGGAGAAAGGAGTCCAGAATGTTGGTGGCCAAAAGACAAGGAAGGGAAAAGCCCAAGAAAATAGAACAAAGGAAGGGCAGAGGGCAGAGTAAGAACCTCAGGTAAAACAAACGGCACTCCTGGCTAGCCCAATTTACATAAGGCAGGCCCCAGGGAGCAGAAAAAACATATAAAAAGAGGAGCCAAAGTTGGACCCGGGCTTCTCTTCTCTTTGTGTCTTTGGGTCGGCCTGCCCTCACACCTCAAGAATATATTTTCCTTCACTTTCTAAATAAAATTGGGCTGTAACACTAGTCCATCCAAGGAAATTACACACGGCTGTAACACCAGTCTGTCCATTTCTTCAAATTTTTGATGTGACGAGACAGAACCATGGAAATTACACACTCCCCCGATACTTCAATACTGCATATTCCAAAACTCCTGAACATTTAAATTAGATCATTTTTATTCTTAAAGCTGGCTACTTAACTTTTAAATATAATTACAATTTAAAAAAATATATTTTAATGCCATATGTTACTTTTGCTTACAAAAATAGACAGACTAAGTGTCTTACTAAAGGTACTTTGTTTCAAGTACAGTCAGTTCTTCCATCACACTTATTTTGAAACACATATGTGTCCCAGTGCAATCTATGAGGAAGCAATTTTAGAACAATGCAAAACTTCCATTTGCTTGTATGCAAGTTTATGTGCAAGAAATACTGGGTGAATACAAAAAATGTATCCAGCTGAACTGAGCCACAAAGGAATGCACAAAATGAGTACATGGGCATGTTACTGAGTCCAAGTTCTCCCTGTTTGTTGCACAACAGGCCAATGAATTTGAGAGATGAGTTGTTGAGGCAAGGAATAGACTTTAATTGGGGAGACAGCTGACTGAGAAGACGGCAGGCTAGCACCTCAAAATAACCATCTTGTCAGGGCCTAGTTGCCAGGTTCTTTTATGGATCAGAGATGGGGGGAGGTGAGAAAATAAAGTAAAATGCTATTCAGTCCTTGCAAATGTCCGCTAGAATGGCAAGCCTCAGGCTGGGGAATGTGCTAATTTCACTTTCTTATGGTTCTTCAGAGGTAGGCTGCTCAGGTTGTAGGGCATTACCTGTACTCACAATAACAGAAAAAGGGTTAAAGTCACAGAAGCAGATCTGGTGTAAATTTAAAATTAACCCTTCCGAGTTACAGGCTTACCTCAAACATTCTCTTTTATTGGCTCACTGTTCATTGCATGTGTTATGCTAAAGGATCATTTTAATATTTATTTATTTGTTCATTTTTGGAGACTCATTCAACATACCAAACATATCTCAATGTACTGATCAGGAAACACAAAGCAATTTATTAAAAATAAAAAAAAAAGAAAGAAAAGAAAAGGCTTAAGTACTGGAAAGAAGCTGGAAATAATTAAATGTTTTGAAGTAAATGAACGTGTGATAGCTTTCAAACAAGAATGCAGGGAATGTACATTGGGGACCATCGGAGACAATGCCATGAAAACAAAAGAACCATCACGGTTGGAAAAACGTCAAGCACTGCAAAGTCAGTAAAAATAAGACATAAAGAAGTAGAAGTAATAAGATTGTTGCATTTATACTGAAGACCAAACATTAAAAAGTCAGAAAACCTTTTCCATAGTCAAATATAAAGAACTATCTACAAAAGAAGATTTTAAACAAAAATTGCCAAATCCTGCAGAAGTGGCTCCTATTAATACCAGTTTGTAATTTCAAAAATCAATAAAATTTCTAGTTTTCAGCCATGATTTAAGATTAAAAGCTGTAAAAGAAATTTCACAATTTATACAGAAAGTTATTGAAGATGGCTATGAATCATATACATTTTTTTTTTAATTTATATGAAACAAATATCTCCTATAAACAGAATCCTTGAAGGACCTGTCTCTCACAGGCAAAAAAAAAAAAGAAGAAGCTTCAGGCTTTCAGACTGCAAAACATTGCACTCTGTGTATTGTTTCTGTCATTTAACAATAAATCACAAGATTTCATCCATCTTATGATTAAATCTTTAGACTTTACAGAAAAGTCTTTTCTTTTTCCACAAGGTAATTTCAGTATCTATTATTATATGAATATTTCCTTTACCATTTAGCATGTATAAAACAGGGAATTATATATATTCTTTTAGTTCCTACTTTTCTCTTTGTGTCTTTGATGAAGTTTTTGAGGAGCTTTGCTTCTAACTTCATGCTTACCCTCAGTTCTTTTTTTTTTTAATTGATGATTTTGCATACTGCAATTATTTTTAGTAATGCATATGTTGCATTATAGTGAAGTAGCTGTAGCAGGAAGTCGTTCGAGTGAGATTACACATGGAAGAAAGGAATTACCTGTTTCTTACACAGCCGAAACCAGGAAGTGTAATAAGGACTCAGGAGGCATCCTAATTGGATTCTAAAAAACTCTGAGACACAAAGAGAAGCACTGCTCTCATTTCTCCAGGGCCAAATTATCCCTTTTCTCTTCTTCCTACAAGCCTGTTCATTGTTTTGTTTGTGTGCTTATTTCTATTGATGGATATTTTGTTCCTAACAAGGACAGGAAAAAGATGGCCTCCCTTCAGCTTCTCAGAGTAGGTAAGCAGAACAGACTGCCTATTGTAGAGACTAATTTCTCCAAATTTTTGTGAGAGATAATTTGATAAACCAATTTTGAACTGGAAAATAATCCAAAATTGTCTAGATTTTATTTTTATTCTCTTTAGCACAACACTGAGTTCAATTATTAAATGAGATAAGTTATGAGTTATGAAATGTGTTACAAAAATTGGTTTAAGCTTTGTGTGAATGAAAAAATGTTGCCTGTCACATCAATAAGCAAAGGCGGTTGCAGCCATCAAGCCATCACATTACAGTCACCCTACAACGAGCCCTAAAGGAACAAAATAGAAACAGATGCCTGCTATTTAGCAATCAAACCTGGAGGCACCCCCCCCCCCGCCTCCTCCCGACAGGAAACTCAATATTAGAAAGAATAGGATACTCGTTACAGATAGCTGGGATGCATAGCAGAGGAATAATTTAAATGAACCCAGGCTGTTACATCTTCCCATACAGAGAAAAGCACTACATTTCTTACATTATAATATCTGGTTTTCTTTAATAGTAATTATTTTATGTCCTGACCACCTGGTCTTTGTTGCAAAAGCTCCTATATATCCTGGCCCCTCCCTTATCACTTTGGAGCAGTCTCTCAGAGTTATCTGAGATGATGTGTTTGAGGCTTATGTCCTCAGTTTGGCGCACTGAATAAAATATAACTCTCAACTTTTATGTTGTGCTTTTTTTTTTTTCAGTTGACACCATATTGGAAATGTGAATATTTTTGTTCTTCACAGTAATAATGCTAGGAATAGTGGATGAACCGTTTGTTTTGTTTTGTCTTGTTTGTTTTAAAAGATCCTGCCTTTATATTTAACAACACATAAAATGTTAACTAGAAAGGATTTACCATTTTCAACTCTTCATGGGGTTCTCAAAGCAAGAATGCTAGAGTGATTTCCCATTCCTTCCTCTGATGGATCACATTTTGTCAGAACTCTTCACTATGACCTGTCTGTCTTGGGTGGCCCTGCACGGTGTGGCTGATACCTTCATTGAGTTACACAAGCCCCTTCACCACAAGAAGGCTGTGATCAAGGAAGGGGAATTTCAAAACTAAAAAAAAAAAAACAAAAAAAAAACAAAACTAAGATCATGGTATCCAGACCCATCACTTCTTGGCAAATAGATGAAGAAAAAGTGGAAGCAGTAAAAGATTTTATTTTCTTGGGCTCCAAAATCACTGCTGATGGTGACTGCAGCCATGCAATTGTAAGACGCTTGCTCCTTGGAAGAAAAGCTATGGTAAACCAAGACAGCACATTAAAAAGGAAAGACGTCACTTTGCCAACAGAGGTCTATATAGTCAAAGCTATGATTTTTCCAGTAGCCGTGTACTGATGTGAGAGTTAGACCATAAAGAAAGCTGAGCATCAAAGAATTAATGCTTTTGAATTGTGTTGTTGGAGAAGACTCCTGACAGTCTCTTGGAGTTCAAAGAGATCAAATCTGTCAATCTTAAACAAAAGCAATCCTGAATATTCATTGGAAGGACTAATGCTGAAGCTGAAGTTCCAATATTTTGGCCACCTGAAGCGAAGAGCTGACTCATTGGAAAAGACGCTGATGCTGGGAAAGATTGAAGGCAAAAGAACGGGGCAGCAGAGGATAAATGGTTAGATAGCATCACCAACTCAATGGGCATAAATCTGAGCAAATTCCAGGAGATAGTTGAGGACAGGGGAGCCTGGCATGCTGGAGTCCATGAGGCTGCAAAGAGTCAGGCATGACTTAGAGACAAAATCACAACAAAAAGAGAGGATTTTGATGATCCAGACAGCCATATAACGCTCAAGGAAAGACTCTCAGTTCCAGAGGGATTTTGAATTCCCCAAGATAATGTTTGGAAATTTCAAAACAGTTTGGCCACCTAATGCAAAGAGCTGACTCACTGGAAAAGACCCTGATGCTGGGAAAGATTGACAGCAAGAGAAGAAGTGGGGAGACAGAGGCTGAGATGGTTGACTGGTGTCACTGACTCAGTGGACATGAGTTTGAGCAAACTCCAGGACATAGTGATGGACAGGAAAGCCTGGCTTACTGCAGACCTTGGGGACACAAAGAGCCAGACATGACTTAGTGACTGAACAACAACAGAGATAATATTATAGATAATATTATAGAGTGATATTGGAGTAATGATTCCTGGTAACTAGGAACCAAGTAAAACAATAAAAAGCAAAATGAAGATTCATCCTGATTTTATCTAAATGTATTCCTGGACTTCATATTAATAATCAGTAAAATAAGCATATATAACTGTCTATTAGAAACAATATCAATAGTTTCTTCATGATGAGAATTTTTGAGCAATGAAAACTAAAATCTGGGGTGAAAGGCAAAACTCTGAATGTTAAAAAAATGACTGAATAGAAAGAGAACTCCAGAAAGACTTACCTTTATGTATTTACATTTACATTTCAAAGAGGGATAAAGCCCAGAACACTGGGGCATTCCAGTGATTGCAAACCAGAGACAAATATCTTATCTGCCTTACTGAAGAGATTTATTTTTTGTTCCAAAGGGCAAAAATCAAGGGACCTTAATTTTTGCTTTCTATGGAGACTTAATTTTCTTTAGGGAAGCTATTCTAATTCTATTCCTCTCTCAGAATAGAGGACAGCTGTGCAAGCCATATTACATAAGCACATAGATTCATAATTGTGAGGTTCTTTTCCAGTGGTAGAACCCCTGTAGCTGCAGGCCCAACCTTTTGGCTCCTAGCACTTCAGTGAGGTGGGTAAAGTGGAATATGCTGAAACGATACAATTATTGTTTTGGGTAATAATAATATCCTCTGATCCACATACTTCATGTTTGCATTCAAGAAAATATAAACAAATGTAGATATTAATAATGTATCATTGAGGGATGGTGTTATAAAAAGCTCTGTGTATATACTTTCCAGTGAATCACTGATAACTGGTGAAAGTTATAGGAAAACAAAAAAGAAAACATGAACAAAAATTGAGTGAATTTATTTCTATCAGGCACCTTATGAAAAAGATGTAAAGAAACACTTCAGGCTGAAAGCAAGTGACACCAGAAAATAACTTGAATCCACATGAAAGAAAATAATAATAATAAAAGTAAATATCATTATAAAATATAGTATTAACATCTATATCTTCTTTCTTTCACTAATTTATACAGTAACTATATATGACAACATGTATACATATATACTATTGGAAATAGAAATGTAAATTGTGTAACTACAATAGTACAAAAAGGGAGAAGAGGGAATAGAGCTCTATGAAATTAGCTTTTCTTTATTTCATTGGAATTGAGTGTAAATCTGAAGAAAATCATGATAAATTGAGATGTATATAGTAAGCCCTAGAGCAACCACTAAGAAAATAATCAAAGAAGTGAAAAATCATTAAAGGAATTAAAAGGTTATGCTAGCAAATACTCACTTAATCAAAAACAAGTGGAAACAGAAAAAAAAAAAAAAAAGAAAGAAAGGTAAAATGCCACATATAAAGTACATATATCATTAACAATATCAAACATGAATGGGTTAAATAAGTTATTAAAAGGAAAAGATTAACGGTCTAGATAAAAGCCAAGATCCAACTCAATGCTATCAATAGGGGACACATTTTAAATTCAAACATGTAAAGAGCTTGAAAGGGAAGCTTAAAAGGGGAGAAAAAGATATATCACACAAACGGAAAGCATAAGACAGATGAAATGTCTGTACTAATGTTAGGAAAAATAGATTTTAAGTGAAAAAATATGACTAGAGGTAAGAGGGACATTTTATAATAATGATAAAATGATTAATCCATCAAAAAGATACAACAATTATAAACATGTATGCATTTAAAAGGGCTTCCCTGGTGGCTAAGTGGTCAAGAATTCATCTGCAATGAAGGTGGCATAGGAGACATGTGTTCGTTCCCTGGGTAGGGAAGGTCCCCTGAAGAAGGAAATGGCAACCTGTTCCAATATTCTTTCTTGAAAAGTCCCATGAACAGAGGAAAATGGCAGGCTACAGTCCATAGGGTCTCAAAGAGTTGGACATAACTGAGCAAATGTGCACACCATAACCATGCATTTAAAAACAGAACTCAAAATACATGAAACAAAAAAGATAAAAATTTGAGGAAGACACACAATTCAACAATGATAGACAAAGACAACAATATTCATATTCAGTAATGGACAGAAAAGCTAAATGGATGATCAGCAAGGAAATGGTAGACTGAACAACACTATTAATCAACTAAACCTGATTGACTTCTATAAAACACTCCACCCACCAACAGCAGTATATATATTCTTAAGTGCACATGAAACACATAGAAAAGCTCAATAGCAGAAAGAAGCCTCATGTACATTTGGAAATTTAAAACATGCTCCCAAATTATCAATGGGTCAAAAAAATAAATTGCAAGAAGAAATAAAAAAAGATACTTTAAGATGAATAAAAGTGAAAATCAGCAACATACCAAAATGTAAGATGCACCTCATTGTGGTTTTGGTTTGCATTTCTCTGATAATGAGTGATGTTGAGCATCTTTTCATGTGTTTGTTAGCCATCTGTATGTCTTCTTTGGAGAAATGTCTGTTTAGTTCTTTGGCCCATTTTTTGATTGGGTCATTTATTTTTCTGGAATTGAGCTGCAGGAGTTGCTTGTATATTTTTGAGATTAATCCTTTGTCTGTTGCTTCATTTGCTATTATTTTCTCCCAGTCTGAGGGCTGTCTTTTCACCTTACTTATAGTTTCCTTTGTTGTGCAAAAGCTTTTAAGTTTCATTAGGTCCCATTTGTTTATTTTTGCTTTTATTTCCAATATTCTGGGAGGTGGGTCATAGAGGATCCTGCTGTGATTTATGTCGGAGAGTGTTTTGCCTATGTTCTCCTCTAGGAGTTTTATAGTCTCTGGTCTTACATTTAGATCTTTAATCCATTTTGAGTTTACTTTTGTGTATGGTGTTAGAAAGTGTTCTAGTTTCATTCTTTTACAAGTGGTTGACCAGTTTTCCCAGCACCACTTGTTAAAGAGGTTGTCTTTTTTCCATTGCATATTCTTGCCTCCTTTGTCAAAGATAAGGTGTCCATAGGTACATGGGTTTATCTCTGGGCTTTCTATTCTGTTCCATTGATCTATATTTCTGTCTTTGTGCCAGTATCATACTGTCTTGATGACTGTGGCTTTGTAGTATAGCCAGAAGTCAGGCAGGTTGATTCCTCCAGTTCCATTCTTCTTTCTCAAGATTGCTTTGGCTTTTCGAGTTTTTTTTTTTTTTTTTTTTTTTTTTGTATTTCCATACAAATTGTGAAATTATTTGTTCTAGTTCTGTGAAAGATACTGTTGGTAGCTTGATAGGAATTGCATTGAATCTATAGATTGCTTGGGGCAGTATACTCATTTTCACACTATTGATTCTTCCAATCAATGAACACGGTATATTTCTCCATCTATTAGTGTCCTCTTTGATTTCTTTCATCAGTGTTTTATAGTTTTCTATGTATAGGTCTTTTGTTTCTTTAGGTAGATATACTCCTAAGTATTTTATTATTTTTGTTGCAATGGTGAATGGTATTCTTTCCTTAATTTCTCTGTTTTCTCATTGTTGGTGTATAGGAATGCAAGAGATTTCTGTGTGTTACGTTTATATCCTGCAACTTTACTATATTCATTGATTCAGTTCAGTTCAGTCGCTCAGTCGTGTCCAACCCCATGAATTGCAGCACGCCAGGCCTCCCTGTCCATCACCAACTCCCAAAGTTTACTCAAACTCATGCCCATTGAGTCAGTGATGCCATCCAGCCATCTCATCCTCTGTCGTCCCCTTCTCCTCCTGCCCCCAATCCCTCCCAGCATCAGGGTCTTTTCCAATGAGTCAACTCTTCGCATGAAGTGGCCAAAGTACTGGAGTTTCAGCTTCAGCATCAGTCCTTCCAAGGAACACACAGGACTGTTCATTGATTAACTCTAATAATTTTCTGGTAGAGTCTTTAAGGTTGTCTATGTAGAGGATCATGTCATCTTCGAACAGTGAGAATTTTACTTTTTTTTCTATTTGGATACCTTTTATTTATTTTTCTGCTCTGATTGCTGTGGCCAAAACTTCCAAAACTATGTTGAATAGTAGTGGTGAGAGTGGACACCCTTGTCTTGTTCCTGATTTCAGGGGAAATGCTTTCAATTTTTCACCATTGAGGATAATGTTTGCTGTGGGTTTCTCATATATAGCTTTTATTATGTTGAGGTATGTTTCTTCTATTCCTGCTTTCTGGAGAGTTTTTATCATAACGCATGTTGAATTTTGTCAAAGGCTTTTTCTGCATCTATTGAGATAGTCATATGGTTTTTATCTTTCAATTTGTTAATGTGGTGTATTACATTGATTGATTTGCAGATATTAAAGAATCCTTGCATTCCTGGGATGAAGCCCACTTGGTCATGATGTATGATCTTTTTAATATGTTGTTGGAATCTGTTTGCTAAAATTTTGTTTAGGATTTTTGCATCTATGTTTATCAGTGATATTGACCTGTAGTTTTCTTTTTTTTGTGGCATCTTTGTCTGGTTTTGGAATTAGGGTGATGGTGGCCTCACAGAATGAGAGGTTGAGTAAGATAAGTGTTATCTCTTTTCTAAATTTTTGGTAGAAATCAGCTGTGAAGCCATCTGGTCCTGGGCTTGTGGATTTCTGATTACAGTTTCGATTTCTGTGCTTGTGATGGGTCGGTTAAGATCTTCTATTTCTTCCTGGTTCAGTTTTGTAAAGTTATACTTTTCTAAGAATGTGTCCATTTCTTCCAAGTTGTACCATTACACGCCAGTCAGGATGGCTGCTATCCAAAAGTCTATAAGCAATAAATGCTGGAGAGGGTGTGGAGAAAAGGGAACCCTCTTACACTGTTGGTGGGAATGCAGACTAGTACAGACACTATGGAGAACAGTGTGGAGATTCCTTAAAAACCTGGAAATAGAACTGTCATATGACCCAGTAATCCCACTCCTGGGCATACACACCCAGGAAACCAGAACTGAAAGAGACACATGTACCCCAATGTTCATCACAGAACTGTTTATAATAGCCAGGACATGGAATCAACCTAGATGCCCATCAGCAGATGAATGGATCAGAAAGCTATGGTACATATATACAATGGAATATAACTCAGCCACTAAAAAGAATACATTTGAATCAGTTCTAATGAGATGGATGAAACTGGAGTCTATTATACAGAGTGAAGTAATCCAGAAAGATAAACACCAATACAGCATACTAATGCATATATATGGAATTTAGAAAGATGGTAATGATAACCCTATATGCAAGACAGAAAAAGAGACATAGATGTATAGAACAGACTTTTGGACTCTATGGGAGAAGGCGAGGGTGGGATGATCTGAGAGAATAGCATTGAAACATGTATATTATCAAATGTGAAACAGATCGCCAGTCCAGGTTGGATGCAAGAGACAAGTACTCAGGGCTGGTGCACTGGGATGACCCAGAGGGATGGGGTGAGGAGGGAGTTGGGAGGGGTGTTCAGGATGAGGAACACATGTAAATCCATGGCTGATTCATGTCAATGTATGGCAAAATCCACTACAATATTGTAAAGTAATGTAGGATGCAACTAAAGCAGTGTGAGTGGAAAATTTAAAGGCTGATGTGCTGCAGTCCATGGGGTCGCAATGAGTCAGACCCAGCTTAGTGACTGAACAACAACCAAGTGGTTAAGGGAAAATTAGTACAAATCCTTTACAATCACATCCAAAACTCGTAGGATGAGGAGATAACTCTTCATAACTGATTTTATGAGGATTGTAATACCCTGAATTCAGACAGATAAATGCTGTAGAAAGTTATAGACCAATTATTTATTATGAATATAGACATGAGAGACCTCAGCAAAGTATTAACAACAACAGCAACAAAAACATCCAGTAACATAAAAATGGGATTATATACCACAATTGAATAAAATTTATTCCAGGAATTTTATATTGATTTAATATAAAATCAACTGATGTAGTTCACCATGTCAATAGAAAAAGGACAAAACTTCATGATCATTTAAATAGACACACAAAAAAGCCTTTGACTGAATCCAATGTCTTATAAAAGTAAAAACATTTTAAAAAATTGAAATGGGTGTTGAATTTTGTCAAAGGCTTTCTCTGCATCTATTGAGATAATCATATGGTTTTTATCTTTCAATTTGTTAACGTGGTGTATTACATTGATTGATTTGTGGATATTAAAGAATCCTTGCATTCCTGGGATAAAGAATCTATTTCCACAACTTGATAAAATACATTAAAAAAAATGCTAATATCACACTATGTTGAAAAACTTACTGCTTAAGAATGTGAACAAGACAAGGTTGCCTGTTCTAACCTTGTCTATTTAACCTGGTACTAGAAGTTCTAGCCAGGACAGTGAGAGAATAAAGTGAAATAAATGCATACAGGTTGGAAAGAGAAGAAAAGCTGTCTATGTAGATGATATGGTCAGGTTGGAAAGAGAAGAAAAGCTCTGTCTATTTGCAGATGATGTGGAATTGTATATAGATATCTTAATAAATCTTCTAAAAATTATTAGAACAAATAGATCAGGTGAGTGAGATTGGAATGTCCAATACCATGTTTTAAAAAATTGTATTTCTATTAGTGATCAGTGAATCATGTAAAAATGCAGTTAAGCAAGCAATTCCATTTGCAACAGCATAAAATTTATATATATATATAATTTAATGTAAGATTTTAAACTTATACCCTGAAAATTGAAAAGCACTTTTGGAAGAAATTACAGAAGACCTTATAGATAGAAAGACAATCCTTGTTTATGAGTGAGATTTAATACTATTATTTCTCCAAAGAGGACATACAGATGGCCAAAATGCACATGAAAAGATGCTTAACATCACAAATCGTTAGAGAAATGCAAATCGAACTGCAATGAGGTATCACCTTACACCTCCCAAAATTGCCATAACCAAAAAAATCTATAAAGAATAAATGCCAGAGAAGGTGTGGAGGAAAGGGAACCCTTCTACAAGGTTGATGGGACTGTAAACTGGTACAGCCACTATGGAGAACAGTGTCTAATTTAATGACTGACTAATATTCCATTGTATATATGTATCACATCTTCTTTATCCATTCCTCTATCTATGGACATTTATGTTGCTCCCATAACATCCTGGCTATTGTAAACAGTGCTCCAATGAACATTGGGGTACATGTATATTTTTTGAAATTATGATTTTCTCTGTATATAAACTCAGGAGTGGGATTGCTGGATCATATGGTAGATCTATTTTTATTTATTTATTTATTTATTTATTTTTTTGAGAACCCGTCATACTGTTTGTAAGTCACATATATGATGAGATTTTTATCTAGAATATATAAAAAACACTTACATATAATAAAAATAAATTAAATTACAGAAATTAAATTAGATACAAAAATTGAAAATGGACATATGATCTGAATAGAAACTTCTTCAAACAACTTCTATAAATATATAATAGGCACACACAAAGATGTTCAACATCATTAGTCATTAGGGAAATGCCAGTCAAACCTATAAGCTTTTAATTTGTATTCAAGAAAATGGTAATAATAATAATATATGACAGATAATAGCAAATGCTAACAAGAAATCAGAGACAGATATGGGGAAATTAGAACCCTTATACATTGTTAGTGGTAATATTAAATGGTAAAGCACTTTGGAAAACCGAGTTTGGAAGTTTCTTAAAAACTTAAACTGGGGGGATTTCCAGGTGGTACAGTGGTTAGGACTCCATGTGCTTTCACTGCTGAAGGCCTGGGTTCAATCCCTGGTCAGGGAGCTGAGATTCCACAAATTGCAAGGTGTGGAAAAAAAAAAAAGTTTTAAACATAGAGTTATCATATAAACCATCATACTCAAGAGAACTGAGACCAAATAAATACACAAAAGTCATGCGTGACTGTACATTGCAGAACTTTTCAGAATAGCTAAACAGTGGAAGCAACTCAAATGGCATGGGTAAATGTTGTCTGTACATATTGGGTTGACCAAAACACTAAGCAGGAATTAGTCAGACACATGGAGGGAAAAGGAGAAAATAAATAGAAAAAAATCAGCAGTCTATTTTATTCACAACTTGGTCAGGTATGTTAGTTGGTTTATGTTTATCTTAGGAAACACTGTCTGTAAACAGTTGTAAAGATGAAAAAGGAGTATTCAGATTTGTATTTCAAAATATTTGTCTTGACTGCAGTATTCAGATTTTATTTCATAAGGTTCAATATCTTTTAACTATTAGATTTCCAGCTTCCCCTAGAACTTCTCAAAGTATCTCACCCCAACAACTCTAAAATCTCCTAATAATTTTACAACAGCTTATGAACCTTTGGTAACATAATCTGAGTTAAGGTTAAAGATCAGAAGGAGCCAAATCAGGGAGAAAAAAAATAGAAGAGAATCGGGGATACCTGCACTTTCAAAGATACCTTCCTAAAATACAGCATGTATTCTCCACACAGTAGCATCATTTTATTGATGGTCTATTTACTATATCCCCAGTATCATGTGAAATGCTATAAAGATGCAAAATAAATAAGACACTATTCCTTATTTTGAGCAGTGGGAGGAGAGAAAGACTTTGCTACACTTTAGTCTATGAAAACTACCAGTTGACACCATATGTTCTGTAAAGTCAGAGAGAGCTGAACTTATTTAGCACTGGTTCCTAGTTCTTGGGATTCCACAATAGCTCAGTTGGTAAAGAAGCCACCAGTAATGAAGGAGACCCGGTTGGATTCCTGGGTCAGGAAGATCCCCTGGAGAAGGGATAAGCTACCCAGTCCAGTATTCTTGGGCTTTGCTTGTGGCTCAGCTGGTAAAGAATCCACCTGCAATGTGGGAAACCTGGGATCAATCCCTGGGTTGGGAAGATCCCCTGGCGAAGGGAAAGGCTGCCCCCTCCAATATTCTGGCCTGGAGAATTTCTTAGTATAGTTTCCAAATATAGCTGGTATTCAGCAATTACATGGTGAATAACTATGTGAAAATGTAATATAAATTTGGTGCAATTATGGTTTAGACATAGTCATTTCCGGCTGTGAAGGTAACAGCATCCAGGAATTGGTAGCATTTACCTAAGAAAGATAGGCTTCTCTGGTGGCTCAGAATTTGAAGCATCTGCCTCCAATGAGGGAGACCCAGGTTCGATCCCTGGGTTGGGAAGATCTCCTGGAGAAGGAAATGGCAACCCACTCCAGTATTCTTGCCTGGAGAATCCCATGGTCGGAGGAGCCTGGTAGGCTACAGTCCATGGGGTTGCAAAGAGTCGTACATGACTGAGCGACTTCACTTCACCTAAGAAAGATAGGTTAATATCATACAGTAAGAGAAGGAGGTAGATAAAGAATGCTTGAGAGACTTCCAATGAACATTCTGGGCTGATTTCCTGTAGGACTGACTGGTTTGATCTCCTTGAAGTCCAAGGGAATCTCAGGAGTCTTCTCCAGCACCACAATTTGAAAGCATCGACTCTTTGGCACTCAGCCTTCTTTATGGTCCAAGTCTCACATCCATACATGACTACTGGAAAAACCGTAGGTTTGACTAGATGGGCCTTTGCTGGCAAAGTGATGCCTCTGCTTTTTAATTCACTATCTTGTTTTGTCATAGCTTTTCCTCCATCGAGCAAATGCACTTTAATTTCATAACTGCAGTAACAATCTGCAGTGATTTTGGAGCCCAAGAATATGCCATGATCTTTGTTTTTAGAATGTTGATTTTTTAAAAAATTAAATAATTTATTTTAATTGGAGACTAATTACTTTACAATACTGTGGTGGTTTTTGCCATACATAGACATGAATCAGCCACGGGTGTACATGCGTCCCACATCCCGAAACCCACACCCACCTCCCTCCAAATCTCATCCTTCAGGGTTGGCTCAGTGTACCGGCTTTGAGTGCCCTGTTTCATGCAACGAACTTGAACCTTATATTGATTTCACATATAGTAATATACATGTTTCAATGCTATTCTCTCAAATCATCCCACCCTTGCCTTCTCCAACAAGGTCCAAAAGTATGGTCTTTATATTTGTGTCTCTTTTGCTGTCTCACATATAGGGTCATCGTTACCATCTTTCTAAATTCCATATATATGCATTAGTATAGTCTATTGGTGTTTTTCTTTCTGACTTACTTCACTCTGTATAATAGGCTCCAGTTTCATCCACCTCATTAGAGCTGATTTAAATGTGTTCTTTTTAATGGCTGAGTAATATTCCATTGTGTATATGTACCACAACTTGCTTATCCACTCATCTGCTGGTGGACATCTAGGTTGCTTCCATGGCTAGCTATTGTAAACAGTGCTGTGATGAACACTGGAGCACATGTGTCTCCTTAAATTCTGGTTTTCTCGGTGTGTATATTCAGCAGTGGGATGGCTGGGTCATATGGCAGTTCTATTTTCAGTTTTTGTAAGGAATCTCTACACTGTTTTCCATAGTGGCTGTACTAGTTTGCATTCCCACCAATGGTGTAAGAGGGTTCCCTTTTCTCCTCACCCTCTCCAGCATTTATTGTTTGTAGACATTTTGACAGCAGCCATTCTGATCTGCATGAGATGCTACCTCACTGTGGTTTTAATTTGCATTTCTCTGATAATGAGTGATGTTGAGCATTTTTTCATGTGTTTATTAACTATCTGTATGTCTTCTTTGGAGAAATGTCTGTTTAGTTCTTTGGCTCATGTTTTGCTTGGGTTGTTTATTTTCTGGTATTGAGCTGCACGAGCTGTTTGTATATTTTTTAGATTAATTCTTTGTCATTTGCTTCACTTGTGCTTATATTTTCCCATTCTGAAGGTTGTCTTTTCACCTTGCTTATACTTTTCTTCGTTGTGCAAAAGCTTTTAACTTTATTTAGGTCCCATTTGCTTATTTTTGCTTTTATTTCCATTATTCTGTGAGGTGGGTCATAGAGGATCTTGCTGTGATTTGTATCAGAGAGTGTTTTGCCTATATTTTCTTCTATGAGTTTTATAGTTTCTGGTCTTACATTTATATATTTAACCCATTTTGAGTTTATTATTGTGTATGGTGTTAGAAAGTGTTCTAGTTTCATTCTTTTACACGTGGTTGACCAGTTTTCCAAGCACCATGTGTTAAAAAGATTTGCTTTTCTTCATTGTGTATGTTTGCCTCCTTTGTCAAAGATAAGTTGTCTGTAGGTGGGAAGGTATATCTCTGGGCTTTCTAGTTTGACCCGTTGATCTATATTTCTGTCTTTGTGCCAGTACCATACTGTCTTGGTGACTACAGCCTTGTAGTATAGTCTGAAGTCAGGTAGGATGATTCCTCCAATTCCATTCTTCTTTCTCAAGATTGCTTTGTCTACTCAAGGTTTTTTGTATTTCCATACAAATCATGAAACTATTTGTTCTAGTTCTGTGAGAAATACCGTTGGTAGCTTGACAGGGATTGCATGGAGTCTATAGGTTGCTTTGTGTAGTATACTCATTTTCATTATATTGATTCTTCTGATCCATGAACATGGTGTATTTCTCCATCTATTTGTGTCCTCTTTGATTTCTTTCATCAGTGTTATATAGTTTTCTAAATAAAGGTCCTTTGATTCTTTAGGTAGATTTATTTCTAAGTATTTTATTCTTTTTACCATAAAGGTGAATGGGATTGTTTCCTTTATTTATCTTTCTGTTTTCTCATTGTTAGTCTATAGGAATGCATGGGAATTCTGAGTATTACTTTATATCCTGCAAGTTTATTATATTCATTGTTTAGCTCTAGTAATTTTCTGGTGGTGCCATTAGGGTTTCCTATGTAGAGGATCATGTCATCTGCAAACAGTGAGTTTCACTTCTTCTATTCCAATCTGCATCCCTTTTATTTATTTTTCTTCTCTGATTGCCAGAAGAAATAAAGAGGAGTCAATCAATAATGAATAATGGAATAACTGAGATCAAAAGCTCTCTGGAGGGAACCAACAGTAGAATAACTGAGGCAGAAGATAGGATAAGTGAAGTGGAAGATAGAATGGTGGAAATAAATGAAGCAGGGAGGAAAAAAGAATTAAAGGAAAGGAGGGCAACCTCAGAGACCTCTGGGACAATGTTAAATGCCCCCAACATTCGAATCATGGGAGTCCCAGGAGAAGAAGACAAAAAGAAAGGGCATGAGAAAATACTTGAGGAGATACTAGTTGAAAACTTCCCTAAAATGGGGAAGGAAATAGCCACCCAAATCCAAGAATCAAAGAGAGTCCCAAACAGGATAAATCCAAGGCAAAACATCCCAAGACACATATTAATCAAACTAACAAAGATCAAACACAAAGAGCAAATATTAAACACAGCAAGGGAAAAGCAACAAATGACACATAAGGGAATCCACATAAGAATAATAGCTGATCTTTCAATAGAAACTCTTCAGGCCAGAAGGGTATGGCAGAACATATTTAAAGTGATGAAAGAGAAAAACCTACAACCCAGATTACTGTATCTAGCAAGGATCTCATTCAGATATGAAGGAGAAATCAAAAGCTTTACAGACAAGCAAAAGCTGAGAGAATTCAGCACCACCAAACCAGTTCTTCAACAAATGCTAAAGGATCTTCTCTAAACAGGAAATACAGAAAAGATTTATCAACTTGAACCCAAAACAACAAAGTAAAAAACAATGAGATCATACTTATCAATAATTACCTTAAATGTAAATGGACTGAATGCCCCAACCAAAAGACAAAGACTGGCTGAATGTATATGAAACCAAGACCCCTATATATGCTGCCTACAAGAGACCCACATCAAACCAAGGGACACATACAGCCTGAAAGTGAAGGAGTGGAACAGACATTTCATGCAAACAGAGACCAAAAGGAAGCAGGAGTAGCAATACCCACATCAGATAAAATCAGACTGAAATAAAGCCTGTGTAGAGACAAAGAAGGACACTACATAATGATCAAAGGATCAATTCAAGAAGAAGATAAAACAATTATAAATATACATGCACTCAACATAGGAGCTCCTCAATACATAAGGCAAATGCTAACAAATATGAAAGGGGAAATTGCCAGTAACACAATAATAGTGGGAGACTTTAATACCCCATTCACACCTATGGATAGGTCAACCAAACAGAAAATTAGCAAGGAAACAGAAACTTTAAAAGATCCAATGGACCAGTTAGACCTAATTGATATCTATAGGACATTTCACCCCAAAACAGTGAATTTCACCTTTCTCTCAAGTGCACATGGAACATTCTCCAGGATAGATCATATTCTGGGCCATAAATCTAGCCTTAATAAATTTAAAAACATTGAAATAATTTCAAGCATCTTTTCTGATCACAATGTGTCAAGATTAGATGTCAACTGCAGGGAAGAAAAAAAATATTAAAAATACAAACATATGGAGGCTAAATAACACACTTCTGAATAACCAACAAAACATGGAAGAAATAAAAAAGAAAATCAAAATATATGCATAGAAACATATGAAAATGAAAACACAGCAACCCAAAACCTATGTGATCTAGTAAAAGCAGTGCTAAAGGGAAGGTTCACAGCATTACAAGCTTACCTCAAGAAACAAGAGAAAAATCAAATAAATAACCAAATTTTACACCTAAAGCAACTAGAAAAAGAACAAATGAAGAACTCCAGGATTAGTAGAAGGAAATAAATCATAAAAATTAGGGAAGAAATACATGAAAAAGAAACAAAGGAGATTAAAGCAAAAATCAACAAAACTTAAAAGCTGGTTCTTTGAGAAGATAAATAAAATAGACAAACATTATCTTCAATGGTGAAAAAGTGAAAGCATTTCCCCTAAAGTCAGGAAAAAGACAAAGGTGCACACTCTCACCACTACTTTTCAAACATAGTTTTGGAAGTTTTAGCCACAGCAATCAGAGAAGAAAAAGAAATAAAAGGAATCCAAATTGGGATAGAAGAAGTAAAACTCTCACTGTTTACAGATGATATGATCCCCTGCTTAGAATGTTGAGTTTTAAGCCAGGATTTTTTTTTTTCTCTCTCCTCTTTCACCTTCATCAAGAGACTCTTTAGTTCATCTTCACTTTCTGTCTTAAGGGTGGTATCATCTGCATATCTGAGGTTATTACTATTTCTCCCAGCAATCTTGACCCCAGCTTGTGCTTCATCCAGACCAGCATTTCGCATGATGTATGAAATGTTCTTATATGCATTTCTGCATATAAATTAAATAAGCAGGGTGACAATATACATCTTGACATACTCCATTCCCAATTTTGAACCAGTCTGTTGTTCTATGTCCAGTTCTGTTACCTATTGGCCCACAGACAGGCTCCTCAGGAGACAGGTAAAGTGACATAATATTCCATTTCTTTAAGAATTTTCCACAGCTTGTTATGATTCACACTTTAGTGTAGTCAATGAAGCAGAAGATTTTTTTTTTTTTTTAATTCCCTTGTTTTTTCTATGATCCAACCATGTTGGCAATTTGACTGTGGGTGGAATCGGGTCCTAAGTTGCTGTGTCGGAAGCCCTGAGGGTTGGGCCCAAACTGGCTGCTTTCCATTTAAGGGTGTGTTCTCTCCCCACTCTCAGCCCTTGCAACTTCACTCCAAAGGGGAGTGACACTGGAGCAAGAGAAACGGTGTCACTGGGCATGGGTCTGAGCATGAACTGTTTCCCGCCAAGCTGGGGTCAGAGGCCTGGGCTCCTGATGTGATATCTGTGTAACATGAGTTATAAACGGCCCTACCCTGCTCAGATGCCCCCTTGGATCTGAGCTTCCTTTGTCCCTAATAGCTGAGCTTTCCCTCAGCCTCTGTCATTCTTCCTGATGTGGAGATGCACTACAGGGCAGAAGGATCCTATGCTGCCCTCAGCATAGGTTGGGACGTGGACTGCAGTAGTCCAGCCCCAGACAGAGACTGGTACCTTTCCCATTTGCTTTCTGTATAAGCAGCAGCATATAAGCTGCCCCTGCCCTGCTCAGATGCCATGTTGGCCAGACCTCTTCTCAGTGTGGAGTTGCATCTTGAAATAGATGGTGCTGGAGCAGTGGCTTGTCTCAGGCTGGGACACACACCAGGTAAATTATGGGAAACTGACCAGCCACTTGTGCCATCTCAATTTACCCTCTCTTCTCTGCTTCTGGATCAAGCAAATTAGCATGTATTCTTCACAGGGGGAGTCCAGGCTTCCCACGGCCCTTCTGTTAGTCCTGCTGTCTCTCCCAACTAGCCAAGGGAAGCAGGGCTCCCTGCGTTGAATAGGGCTGGGATGCCCAGTATGTGCCTTAAACCGCTCACTTCCTCAGGGAGGATGTCTCCCTGGATAGCCTCCCTTTACTTCTGAGTCCCTTCCCAGGGGCATGGATCCCAGCCTGATTTCTTTTCTTCCCTTTCTACACAATTCGGTATGGATCTTTCTCACAGCCTTGGTTGTACAGAAGTCCTTCTGCCAGTCTCCACTTAGTTTTCAGTGAGAATTCTCCCACATATAGATGTATTTTTGTTGTGTTCATGGGGGGAGGTGAGTTCCATATCCTCCTACTCCAACATCTTGTTCTTTTCTAAATTAACTTTTTAACCATAATTGTACCTTACAACATGTCTACTTTAAAACAATTTCCAATTTGTTTTCGGTAATTTGAAATTGAGTTATATTGCTGCTGTTGCTGCTGCTACTGCTAAGTCGCTTCAGTCGTGTCCGACTCTGTGCGACTCCATAGACGGCAGCCCACCAGGCTTCACCGACCCTGGGATTCTCCAGGCAAGAACACTGGAGTGGGTTGCCATTTCCTTCTCCAATGCATGAAAGTGATAAGTGAACGTGAAGTCGCTCAGTCGTATCTGACTCTTAGTGACCCCATAGACTGCAGCCTACCAGGCTCCTCCATCCAGGCAAGAGTCCTGGAGTGGGTTGCCATTGCCTTGTCCATTAGTTATAATAACATAGATTAAATGATGGGTACTTGCCAAAAACCTAGATTACTTCCAAATAAGATAAAATACTGAAACGTTAATTATTAAACACAAATTTATCTACTTTTGTCTTATCATAAAGGAGCTAAAGACATTTGGGTTTATCAATTAGCATATCTTGTGTCACATTTCAAAACTTACCATGAGAAATAATATACAGCTAGAAATTATAAAAACATATTAAAAAGCTTGCCATTCAAGAGAGTAGTAGTTTTAATAGACATTCCACAATTGCTCACTTTTTAGTCTTCATTAGGAATAAAAGATTCTAAAAGTTAAAGATTCCACTTGATATATGTAATGAAAATGACAGAAATAATTAGTTAAAGAAAACAATTATATACGAAAAGTAGATAAGGAAAGCAAAATGACTGTTCTAAAATAATGAAAAATACAATAAAACTAGGATAAAATATTACATAAAAGGCTGTAGAAGACTTGTGAAAATGAAATGTATGTATGGTCAACCTGGATAAGATAGAAATTAATTTATTTGTTTTTAAAGAATAAATTTTAGGATTGGTTCTCTCTTTTTTAGAAGGACAAGGTATTATTTGACTATTAATCTTCTCTTGATAAGAAATTGTGAAAGTGATTTCTGTTTGTTTGTTTTTGTTTTTACTCTTTTAGGAAATTTGTAAGCAAAGATTTTATGTCTTATAAAAATAATTTTCTCTACTTCATTTGTCATGATCAGGTCTTTGATTACTTAAAAAAAACCAAGTCTTCTCAGTATTAAGAAAGCTAAGTTTTGTTCACAACTGTGTAACCTTCTGTATTTACCTTTAACGTCTTCTTTTGTCACTTTGGTTAAATAGATTATTAAGTATTACTTACTAATAATCTATGATCCCATTTAATCAAATGTTCAAGCTTTTTGATGCCTTGACAGACTCCTAAAATCAGTATTTTTTTACTTCTAAGTAATCTTGAGTTTTCCCAGAAGGCCTTTGGAAAGTTTCAAAGTATTTGTCTCTCAGCTTATAAAAGAGAAATGTTAAACTAATTAGACTTATTGTATGTTAAGTTTCATGGGAAGCATTGTCAAATATGTGATGCAAGCATAACTAGGTTATATTTAAATATATAAATATTATTAATATAAGGATTCTAGAAATTTTATAGAATTCCTAAAAATCTAATGTCCTGAAATTTTATCAGTCATAATGCCAGCTATTATCTTTAAAAATGTTACATGTCACAGGAATAACCCAATTTCCTTGTCAAGTCTATTTTAACAAACTCTCATTAGATCTTTCACTACTTGCATCTGGTCTGTGAAAATGCTAGAGACCTTAAAGTTAAATTGACAAAGAATAGCAGTAGCTCTCAATGAGGTATGCTGCTTCCTTTCAGGATGTTATATCAAGAACATTTCTTTCTAATCTTCCATCCCTCTTTGAATAATTTTTCCTAATTCTTACACCATGAAGATCTTATGAGTCTTTGGTTCACTTTTTGCCTTGCTCTGGTTTGGAAAAATAATGCTGCCATTGATATATTTCAGGACATTGTGTGTAGTGGAGAGTAATTCAACCCCCAAATGACTTGAATTTGAGTTCTGCTTGTCACAAAAGTCTCCTTGATTCCCAATGTCTCAGCTTCTCTGGAAGATTACTTAGCCCTGTCTCTACCATGTCAACCTATCTAACCCTGGGAGTCCATTTCTCTACCTCTGTCTAACAATTCCAAATGCAGGGAACCTCATATCCAGCCTCTATACAAAGAAAGGAACACAAGGCATGGGTAATCACAATAAAACCACCGATGTGTCTATAGACAGCTAAATTTCACTAGTCTCATGTAAGTAATAACATATAGTGTTTGTATTACTCTGACTTATTTCACTAAGAATAATACCCTCTAGATTCATAGATGTTGTTGTAAATGGAAATCTTCATTTTTTTTTATGATTAATACTCCATTGTTGTGTATCTTCTTCATTCATTCATATGTTGATGGATACTTAAGTTGCTTTCATATCTCATTAATTATAAATAATATAAACATTGGAAAACATGTATCTTTTTGAATTAGTGTTTCCTTTTTTTTCAAATACATATCCATAAGTGAAATCGCTGCATCAGTTTTTTGAGGAAATTCCATACTTTTTTCATAGTGACTTATTATGTCACAAACACTTCACAATGGTTCCTTTTGTTCACACCCTCTCTAACATTTGCTATTTGTAGGCTTTTGGATGATAGCCACTGTGATAAGTGTGAGGAGATATCTCAAAATTAATATATAACAAAACAGAAACAGACTGTATATAACCAAAAGAAACAGACTCACAAATAGAAAACAAACTAGAGACTACCACTGAGAAGAAGGGGAGGGTATGGAATGGGGTATGGGGTATGGAATTAAGAAATATAAGCTAACATACATAAAATAGATAAGCAATAAGAACATATTGTATGGTAGAGGGAAATACATCCATTAATACATTATTTTATAATAGCTTTAAATGAGTATAATCTATAAAAGAGTTGAACCACTATGCTATACACCTGAAAATAACAATATTCTAAATCAACTATATCTCAATTAAAAAAAAAAAAAAAGAATCCTAGCCTCCACTATCACTTTCCCAGCCCCATGCTATATACTCAAATAGGGAGTACCAGGGAGTACTCATGAGTCAAAACTAGCTTCCACTGTCAGATACCTACCCCCTGCGTTAGGAATAAGTGCAAATGAGACATCCAGGATTGTCTCCCTGCTCCTGAAGATATTGCAGAATCGGCTGCTTAAACAATAGCCACACCACAAAAATCCCATGATTGTTTGGTTAAATTCTTTCTTGATAATGGAATAGCTTTAGATCATCTTTTATGTGAGCAAGGAGGTGTTTGTAATCAGTATATATACAATCATTAAACTATCATTTTGGCCTGAGAGAGGTCTTTTTTTGACATTTGATTCTGATTGGTTTGGGTCTTAGGGACCGCAGCTCTGAAGTGCACTCTAAACATTGGGAATAACCTCTTTGATAATAATCATAATAGTCTCCCTGGTGTGTTGTTTTCTCTCAAAAACTTTACATGCACATTTTTCAGCCAGACCACTAAACAATCACTCTAAGAATAGAATGTCAGAAAAGGAAAGAAGATGTGAATCTGAAATTATGACTTACAAATACCAGACTGAGATTCAGCAAAAAAATGCAAGAACTCCAGAGTCATAGCTGGGAGTAATACTAAAGCTTTAAATTTTATAACATCTCTCAGTTAGGCTGAGAGTATGATCGAAAGGGGAAATTGTTAAAAAAGAAAACAAGTCCAAATTGGAGTCAGTTATACTAAACCTCACGTCACCAAGCCAAAACTTAACTATAGTTTCAGCTCTCCCAGAAATGAGATCAGTAATAATAAATCAGGAGTTGCCTGATCAGGACTAGGTATAAAATCTGCTTAATAGACTCCTGCTGTTCCTGAAAGGAAAATAATTCTTCATAAAAGACCAAGTTTTTGCCTGGTTAAATGTCCTTGTTCTGCTTCTTTATGCCTATAAATGTTTATCATTTTGTTCAAATCCTGGAGCTCTTTACTACCTGCTAGACTGAGTGCTGCCCAATTTGAATCAATTTTACTCAAATAAATAATTCTTACTATTTGCAATATGTCTCAGTTTATCTTTAACTGTTCACATACATAGATATACACAAAAATCTTGTAACTCACACACAAGAAAGTGTTCTGGTCTTTAAGAATTTTGGGAGTGATCACTTTTGTAGTTTCATCCTTCTGTAATGCCATTTAGCAGTACTAAACTTGTTCATTCCTAAATTCATATTATTTCTTTCTATAAAGCTATCAGGGACTTGGCTCATAATACATGATGATGAGAAATTGCCTGCCATAGCAGTCCCCTCATCATTTCCAACCCATCATGAAATTATGACAGACTGCATGAAAACACTCCATCAACTAGACTTATTACAGGTGAATGGCCAGTTACAGAAAAACCTCAGTCCCTGACACTGAACTTCCTCTTTTGAAATATCCCCAGACTGCTGGCTTACCCCTTCCAGCAACCAAGGACTGCCAACTACATATTAATAAGTCTCCTCCACATCTTCATTCCACATTAATAGATGGTTTCAGTATTCTTTTTACTCTATACAATTTCCTCTCCTTTTTAATACCATAATTTCTACTGAAATGAAAATAATGGTGGATGTGTCCCTTGATGCTTATAAAAGAACATTTTATTTTATTATGTGTTAAATTTACCTCAGGCTCAGCTTTGTCTTTGACAATAGTGTAATGTATATTTACTTGCTTCTTCCCCACACAAGATGGAGGCTTTCTGTGAACAAGAGTGTACATTTTTTTTTTTTTATTGTATCTGTATTGTGTGACAAAGTGCCTGGCTTACTGAAAGACCCAACTCATATTAGGTGGACAAAAGTATGCTATTTCAATAAACTGATTATTTTAAAATGAATCTTTAATTTTAATTGTACATTTTGTGAAAATAACACTCAAATGAGAACAAGCAAAATCTATTTCTCCAGTTTTTAATAGTATACAAGTCAGCCACCATCACTTGAATTTTAGCAGATAATCAAAGGCAGGCAGAGGAGTGGGAAAGCTTTATAGTGGATAAAAGAGGAAGGTTTCATAAATGTCCTGAAAGGGTGCTGTTAGTGTGGAGTAGCTATATGAGGACAACTAGATGTGAGATGTTCTGTGTGATTGATTAGGAGTGTATTTTTGGCTTTCTCTGCTTTCTCTTCCTAAGTTGGAAGCAGGGGCAAAAATAAGGGAAGTTGTACAGTCCTTGCCACTTTGGGGCTAGTTGTTAGAGGGATTATTGTGTTTTTTTTTATTATTATTGGGGTTTTTTTTTTAATTTATTATATCTGACTTACAGATAGCAGGTTGGCTTCAGGGTCTGTTACTAGAGAATATTGGTTGCTGCCAATTGTGGATCAGAGTTCTATTACCATACACAGTCTGGCTGTTTTTTTTTTTTTATTATTATTGGGGTTTTTTTTTTAATTTATTATATCTGACTTACAGATAGCAGGTTGGCTTCAGGGTCTGTTACTAGAGAATATTGGTTGCTGCCAATTGTGGATCAGAGTTCTATTACCATACACAGTCTGGCTGTTGACCATTTGTATAGTCTCTCAGGTCCTAGAAAACATGTCATTGCTAGTTTGTTCTTCTTAAAGAGCATATTGTTTTATCCAGGTGATAAAACTTTCATGGATCCTCCTGACCTACCAAGAAAAGTAAAAAATATTTAACCTGACAGATTCTAACCTCAAAAACTGTCTTCTCATCCTTTATAACCTGCTATTCTCTTCCAGGCCTCCAGGGATGCAAGCAAATTTGAGTCCTTGCTGCTTTGAAATACATCCATGCCTTCTTGTTTCTGTATTTTTGAGTCAATTCTTTGCCTTTTTCTGTTCTCTTCTCTACCCATTCCACATTTCTGCCAATTGGTATTATACTATTCCTAAATGCCAACTCTATGCTTTCCTCATCTGAATATTCCACAAAATTTATCTTTAAATGCTTTTTCGTAGTTTAGCAGTAGGTAAGTATAATATATATCCATTGTTTTTATCTATGCATGGGAAACTATCTAAACCTTGAAAGTGGGGAAAAATGTAGGCAGCACATTTTTCATATGAAAGCAAAGCATTATCTACAGGAATGTAAATGGTTAAATTCACCGTTTACCCATGATCCTAGACTTCAGATAAGTAGAATTTAACTTGTAGGTTTTCTTTAGAAAAATCAATTTCTATTTGGGGGGAAAGATAACCCCCTAAATATTATTTCCCCTTTGAATTTTAATTGTTTTTTTTTCCCTCTAATGTAGTGATCTTAACATAAAATTACCTGTATGTCATTACTTCAGAAATACTTTTTGAAGCATCTTACCAGTTCTTTCATTAATTAATGAGTTAAATTAAAATTTTGACATTTGAACATTTTATATCTTCATGAGTTATGGTTTTAATCTTGTGAAAATTATACTTTAATATAGATGTGTTTAAAAAAACACCACTATGGGTTCTTTGCATCTTTTCCATTGTTTATTGCTCCTTAGAGGTCTTTGTCCAGTGTGTTGCACATTATATATTCTTGATACATGTTTGATGAGATAAGTAAATTTCATTTTTTATCACAAGACTATAATCTTATATTTTTAATGAAAAATAATATTTGATGCTGCTTTCATAAATAGTTAAGGGTATTTGACTTGCCAAAATAAATTGATTAAAATATGGAGATAAAGTTTATATGTTTGTTTATACATCCAGTGGCAAGAAATAATTTTTACTTTTAGTGAAAAATGTGGAGTACACAAATAAACTGCAATCTCAATGAAAAAAGTAAGTGCTACTCTTTAAAGACCCATATTACCAGGTGACATTACTCAGTTTATCTTCACAAATCCCAAGCCCATAATTTGGCCTGAAATAGCACTTGCAGTGAGCTTAATTTCTAATGTCAACATAGCAGCTTCAAACTAAAGTTTTCTACAAATCTGTAAGGAAGCTCTTAAGCTACTTTATAGAAACCAATTTACCTCCTAGAAAAGATAGTCAGCTTTATGCTGGAAAATATAAGAAAATAAACTAACAGACTGCATGAAAGATAATGCTGTCACTTGAAGTTCTGAAATCAACATATACTTATCAGAAAACAAATATTCTTGTGAAGTAGTTCTATTCTAAAGAAAAACAGTTTCATATAAATTGCAGCAGCAATATATAGAAAATTATGATGTATTTCCCCAGTAAGCTCTGTCTAAAGAATGAAAAGCTGTACTAACTCTAAAAAATCAATCAGTGTAATTCACCCTATTAACAGGATAAAGAAGAAAAACCTTATGATCATCCTAATAGCACTCACCACCCCCACCACCAAAAAAAAAAGAAAAAGAAAAAAATCAATACCTATTCCTGAAAACTTTTAACAGACTGGGAGGAGATTAAACTTCTTCAATCCAATAAGGGGCATTTTAAGATAAATTTATCTTTAGCATCATATTTAACGGTGAAATATTGAACTCTTTCCTGATAAGATCAGAAGTAAGTCAAGGATTCTCATTGTCACAACTCTTGTTCAACATTGAACTAGAGGTTTGTTTATGTGAAAAATCCTAAGGCATTGATAAACTCCTATTGGACATACTATGTGAATTCATCAAGGTCATAGGATACAAGGTTAATATGGTAAAAGACAATTTTTAAAACTATGATAGCAGCAGACATCTCAAAACTAAAACTGAAATTTAAAATCAATTTACAACTGTCTCATGAGATGTAAATTATTTAGAACTTCTTTATTTAAAAATACCATGGATATTCTTTCTTGATAGTCTACATGCATGTTGTACTTTGTGCATTATTTTATACATGGCCTAACATAATTTTGACAATAACTTTTAAGTTAGATAATTTTGTTTATTTTACTCGTCTAAATGACACAACTAGAAGGAAATAGAAATGGAGTTAAATTCCATGTTGAGAGATGCTAAGCTCATCTTGTTTTAAATATATATTTTGGGAAAAGATATAAACTATGATTTTGGTCCACTAGTGTTCTAATGAATCATTTTTCCATAGTTAGTAATAGGCTCGGAGTAGCTTTGGCAAAATATATATATATATTTCAAATTAATTTTATTCATTATAGACAGATGTTATAGCATAAAATGGACATTGATTCACTCGGAAACAGTAAAATAGAATCAACAAAATAAAAAAGAGAAAAAAACATTTGATTACTATAGAAACTTCAATATGCTTAGTTTTCTTAATGTATTAAAATTGAAAGTATCAATTAACATGAAATTATAATAAAATATTAAAAATGCATGCATTAAAAAACCTATTGCTATCAGCGGTTTTTGGCAGTCCTAACTACTACTTTGTTGACTAGCTGGAAGGACCTACATGGCTTAACATAAAATTATACTCATGGCTAAGTTTTGTTACAGCAAGGGATACAGGGCAAGAATAACAGGAAAATTAGAAGGTAAGAAATGTCAGTTACAGGATCTCTTGTCATTTAGCATGCATTGCGCAAATAAGCTTTTTCTTCAACTGTGAACTTCAGGGACATTCAAGAGATATTATTGTCCAGGAAAGACCCTAAATGTAGTCAGTCACAAACCTACCATATGATTATACATGATACAGACCTCAAGTCAGGCAGCAGGTGCATATCATGAAATGTAGTATTTCCTTTCAGTATGGTGATGACATCTTTCATTTTGCCCTACCCCTTGCCAGTATATAGAATAACATCACTACCCAGTGATGTGAGCATTCCCATTGTTTAGTTCTCAAAGTTTGACAAGGTTACTATCAAGGCTATGGCAGAGGCAAGAAATGAATGAAACAGACCTGTTACATTGATTCTTTCCTTGAGATTGCATAAAAGTCATTCATAGGAAAAATGTTAATAGAACTTTTTCTTGGAATTCTGATACTTTTATTGGAAAGGAAAGAAGTGTTAGCACAGAATGATCTGGCTAATAGACAAGCCTTTCCAATATTCTAAGGTCAAGAGATACCTTAATGTAATTTTACTGAAACAGCAAAGTCACAATAAAAATTTTAACTTCTATCTATATTAGGCCTATTCCTACCAGGGCTCAAGCTTTAGGGATGCATGCTGGGATCATGAGTAGACTCTTATAAGAGTCTGAGTTCCTCCCAATTGTGCATTTTTGAGTAGTTTCCTAATATAGATAGATAGATAGATAGATAGATAGATAAACCATCTGGGCCACCTTTTGAAATTTTGGGAAAAAATTACTGTGTAATAGATGTACATCTCATAAGCATTAAAAGAGTTTATACCTACATCTGATACATCCTTATATAACCCACTCTAACTCAATATACACTTAAATTAATTGATGAATTTTGAGAAAAATTAATAGATATGCATATATTTTTTCTAAAATTAGTTTAATCTATACATGAAAATGTAACCAACATTTAAAATCTTTCTTATTATCAAAAGTAACATCCATTATATGTTCAACAAATAGACATTTAGTTCACCCTGTAGGAAGTGCCAAGATCAAAACATTGCCATTTGGGAAAGAGCAAAGAAAGTTCCACTGCAGATGTACTTAATGAGCAACAGCAGTAGAGAACAAAATCTACTACAACTAAATCCAAGCAAAGAGTGAAGGAGGGAATCTGAGACCACAAGAAAAATTTGCTGCTAAAAACAAAACTAGGGTGAAAACATGGAATGCTATTTCTTATTATTATTTTTTTTATCTTCTAATGATTCTTTTTTTTTTTTTTTTCGTGTTTTCTTAGTTGGAGGCTAATTACTTTACAATATTATAGTGGTTTTTCTCATACATTGACATGAATCAGCCATGGATTTACATGTATTCCGCATCCCGATCCCCCCTCCCACCTCCCTCTCCACTCGATTCCTCTGGGTCTTCCCAGTGCACCAGGCCCAAGCACTTGTATCATGCATCCAACCTAGGCTGGCGATCTGTTTCACCCTAGATAATATACATGTTTCGATGCTGTTCTCTCCAAACATCCCACCCTTGCCTTCTCCCACAGAGTCCAAAATTCTGTTCTGTACATCGGTGTCTCTTTTTCTGTTTTGCATGTAGGGTTATCATTACCATCTTTCTAAATTCCATATATATGTGTTAGTATAACTGTATTGGTCTTTATCTTTCTGGCTTACTTCACTCTGTATAATGGGCTCCAGTTTCAGCCATCTCATTAGAACTGATTCAAATGAATTCTTTTTAATGGCTGAGTAATATTCCATGGTGTATATGTACCATAGCTTCCTTATCCATTCGTCTGCTGATGGGCATCTAGGTTGCTTCCATGTCCTGGCTATTATAAATAGTTCTGCGATGAACATTGGGGTGCACGTGTCTCTTTCAGATCTGGTTTCCTCAGTGTGTATGCCCAGAAGTGGGATTGCTGGGTCATATGGCAGTTCTATTTCTGGTTTTTTAAGAAATCTCCACACTGTTCTCCATAGCGGCTATACTACTTTGCATTCCCACCAACAGTGTAAGAGGGTTCCCTTTTCTCCACACCCTCTCCAACATTTATTGCTTGTAGGCTTTTGGATAGCAGCCATCTTGACTGGTGTATAATGGTACCTCATTGTGGTTTTGATTTGCATTTCTCTGATAAAGAGTGATGTTGAGCATCTTTTCATGTGTTTGTTAGCCATCTGTATGTCTTCTTTGGAGAAATGTCTGTTTAGTTCCTTGGCCCATTTTTTGATTGGGTCATTTATTTTTCTGGAATTGAGCTGCAGGAGTTGCTTGTATATTTTTGAGATTAATCCTTTGTCTGTTGCTTCATTTGCTATTATTTTCTCCCAATCTGAGGGCTGTCTTTTCACCTTGCTTATAATTTCCTTTGTAGTGCAAAAGCTTTTAAGTTTCATTAGGTCCCATTTGTTTATTTTTGCTTTTATTTCCAACATTCTGGGAGGTGGGTCATAGAGGATCCTGCTGTGATTTATGTTGGAGAGTGTTTTGCCTATGTTCTCCTCTAAGAGTTTTATAGTTTCTGGTCTTACATTTAGATCTTTAATCCATTTTGAGTTTACTTTTGTGTATGGTGTTAGAAAGTGTTCTAGTTTCATTCTTTTACAAGTGGTTGACCAGTTTTCCCAGCACCACTTGTTAAAGAGGTTGTTTTTTTTCCATTGTATAGTCTTGTCTCCTTAGTCGAAGATAAGGTGTCCATAGGTTCGTGGATTTATCTCTGGGCTTTCTATTCTGTTCCATTGATCTATATTTCTGTCTTTGTGCCAGTACCATACTGTCTTGATGACTGTGGCTTTGTAGTATATCCTGAAGTCAGGCAGGTTGATTCCTCCAGTTCCATTCTTCTTTCTCAAGATTACTTTGGCTATTCGAGGTTTTTTGTATTTCCATACAAATTGTGAAATTATTTGTTCTAGTTCTGTGAAAAATACCGTTGGTAGCTTGATAGGGATTGCATTGAATCTATAGGTTGCTTTGGGTAGTATAGCCATTTTGAGAATATTGATTCGTCCAATGCATGAACACGGTATGTTTCTCCATCTGTTTGTGTCCTCTTTGATTTCTTTCATCAGTGTTTTATAGTTTTCTATGTATAGGTCTTTTGTTTCTTTAGGTAGGTGTACTCCTAAGTATTTTATTCTTTTTGTTGCAATGGTGAATGGTATTGTTTCCTTAGTTTCTCTTTCTGTTTTCTCATTGTTAGTATATAGGAATGCAAGGGATTTCTGTGTGTTAATTTTATATCCTGCAACTTTACTATATTTGTTGATTAGCTCTAGTACTTTTCTGGTAGAGTCTTTAGGGTTTTCTATGTAGAGGAGCATGTCATCTGCGAACAGCGAGAATTTCACTTCTTCTTTTCCCATCCAGATTCCTTTTACTTCTTTTTCTGCTCTGATTGCTGTGGCTAAAACTTCCAAAACTATGTTGAATAGTAGTGGTGAGAGTGGGCACCTTTGTCTTGTTCCTGATTTCAGGGGAAATGCTTTCAATTTTTCACCGTTGATGGTGATGCTTGCTGTGGGTTTGTCATATATAGCTTTTATTATGTTGAGGTATGTTCATTCTATTCCTGCTTTCTGGAGAGTTCTTATCATAAATGGGTGTTGAATTTTGTCAAAGGCTTTTTCTGCATCTATTGAGATAATCATATGGATTTTATCTTTCAATTTGTTAATGTGGTGTATTACATTGATTGATTTGTGGATATTAAAGAATCCTTGCACACCTGGGATAAAGCCCACTTGGTCATGATGTATGATTTTTTAAAATATGTTGTTGGATTCTGTTTGCTAGAATTTTGTTAAGGATTTTTGCATCTATGTTCATCAGTGATATTGGCCTGTAGTTTTCTTTTTTTGTGGCATCCTTGTCTGGTTTTGGAATTAGGGTGATGGAGGCCTCATAGAATGAGTTTGGAAGTTTACCTTATTCTGCAATTTTCTGGAAGAGTTTGAGTAAGATAGGTGTTAGCTCTTCTCTAAATTTTTGGTAGAATTCAGCTGTGAAGTCATCTGGTCCTGGGCTTTTGTTTCCTGGAAGATTTCTGATTACAGTTTCGATTTCCTTGCTTGTTATGGGTCTGTTAAGATCTTCTATTTCTTCCTGGTTCAGTTTTGGAAAGCTATACTTTTCTAAGAATTTGTCCATTTCTTCCAAGTTGTCCATTTTATTGGCATAGAGCTGCTGCTAGTAGTCTCTTATGATCCTTTGTATTTCAGTGTTGTCTGTCATGATCTCTCCATTTTCATATCTAATTTTGTTAATTTGGTTCTTCTCCCTTTGTTTCTTAATTAGTCTTGCTAACGGTTTGTCAATTTTATTTTTTCAAAAAACCAACTTTTTGCTTTGTTGATTTTTGCTATGGTCTCTTAAATTTCTTTTGCATTTATTTCTGCCCTAATTTTTAAGATTTCTTTCCTTCTACTAACCCTGGGGTTCTTCATTTCTTCCTTCTCTAGTTGCTTTAGGTGTAGAGTTAGGTTATTTATTTGACTTTTTTCTTGTTTCTTGAGGTAAGTCTGTAATGCTATGAACCTTCCCCTTAGCACTGATTTTACAGTGTCCCATAGGTTTTGGGTTGTTGTGTTTTCATTTTCATTCATTTCTATGCATATTTTTATTTCTTCTATGATTTTTTGGTTATTCAGAAGCATGTTATTTAGCCTCCATATGTTTGAATTTTTAATTTTTTTTTTTCCTGTAATTGAGATCTAATCTTACTGCACTGTGGTCAGAAAAGATGACTAGAATGATTTCAATTTTTTTGAATTTCCAAACCTAGATTTATGGCCAAGGATGTGATCTATTCTGGAGAAGCTTCTGTGTGCACTTGAGAAAACAGTGAAGTTGATTGTTTTGGGGTGAAATGTCCTATAGATATCAATTAGGTCTAGCTGGTCCATTGTGTCATTTAAAGTTTGTGTTTCCCTGTTAATTTTCTGTTTAGCTGAAATTAATAGTAACACAATAATAGTGGGAGACTTTAATACCCCAGTCACAAGTATGGATAGATCAACTAAATGGAATGCTATTTCTAACATAATGAACGAAATTCTTAAAGGAAACATTAACTTGCTATTTGCTAAGTAATGTATATGTATTTAGCACTGCTGCTGCTGCTGCTAAGTTGCTTCAGTCATGTCCAACTCTGTGCCATCCTACAGATGACAGCCCACCAGGATCCTCCACCCTGGGCTTCTCCAGCAACAATATTGGAGTGGGTTGCCATTTCCTTCTCCAATGCATACAAGCACGCTAAGTTGCTTCAGTTGTGTCTAACTCCATGCAACCCTATGGACAGCAGCCCACCAGGTTCCTCTGTCCACAGGATTCTCTAGGCAAGAATACTGGAGTGGGTTGCCATTTCCTTCTCCAGTATTTAGCACTAGAGAAATATAATCAATCTAATTTGCTTGCTTGAATTGAATTGATCTTATTCATTAATCATGGCCCAAGCAGAGATAAAGATATTACCTCACATTGAGTGTACTTACATGTATAAAAATATTTATCCCTTTCAAATAATTTTTATATTTTGGTAAGTAAAACTATCATAAAATAATGAGTAAACAAAATAAATAAAATCAATTAAAGTAAAAACTTTAAAAGTACTTTATGAAGGATATAAATTTGAAATGAAAAATACTCATGTTGCTGTACAGCAGAAACCAACACAACATTGTAAAGCAATTATGCTCCAACTAGAAATAAATTAAAAAATTAAATTCATCAAAATACAGTTCTTGGAAATCAGCAAGTTACAGATTGGGAGAAGAAATTTGAAATTTAGATGTGAGAAAAGATTAATATCCAAACATTTAAAGAACCACCACAAACAAAGAAGGAAAGAAAAAACATAATTTACATAGTATATACAACTCTGGAAAATATACTAACTAAAGAAAATCTCCAAATGGGCAATAAAGTTATAAAATCAGTCTTATCACAGTGAAATATTGCTACACATCCCAGGATGGATAAAAATTTAAAAGTTGACAATTTTATGCATTACCATAAATGTGGAAGATTGCAGGTGGGAGAATAAATTGATTTTAGAAAACACTTTGGCAATCTCTTGGTTATTACTTACAAAAACTAAGCATTTTCCTTTTTCATGAGTCTGTAATTTCATTCTTATTTATATGTCAAAAAACAAGTTTACACATTTAGCTATAAAAAGCATTTGTTCATAGCAGCTTTCCTTGTAATAGTACCAAAATATTAACAACTATTTGCTGTCAAAAGAAAAGCTAACATTAAAAAAAAAAAAAATCCAAATGTCTATGAAAAGAAGAATAAATGAACAACAAAGAACAATATAAACAATAAACAACAATATCATATGTGTCAAAATTCACTAATTCATGTGATAAATGTTCATTTAGAACCTAATAAAGCCAAGGCATCTTGCTATATTCCTTGAAATATGCAAAGATGAACATCATAGTCCCTGTTCTCAAGATGTTTGCACTCTATTAGGTAAATAAGACAAATATATGTAATTGTAGCATTTGGTACATATAACAATACAAGAGAAACTAACAAAGACCCATAGTAGTAGTTGCTCAGTCATGTCTGACTGTTTGCCACCCCATAGGCTGGTTTCCTCTGTCCATGGAATTCTCCAGGCAAGAGTGATGGAGTGGGTAGCCATTTCCATCTTCAGGGCATCTTCCCAACCCAGGGATTGAAGCTGGGTCTCCCGCATTGCAGACAGATTCTTTACCATTCAAGCCACCAGTGAAGCCCCATGCGGTATTAGAAAATTTAATTCTGCCATACTCTATTTGTCAAAGTTGTCAAAAATTAGGCTGTTTTAACAGCCAGATAGACTAGGTGGTGATATAGAATCCATTGCTTGATGGAGGAGCTGCAAGGTCACATTGCAGACGAGCATGTATTATGTGGAGGACATCTTTAGAAAATACAACTGACGAGTAGAGACTTAAGGAAATTCTAAGCAAAAGAAGAATGTTAGGAATGATGAAGAATGTTCTATATGTTTGGTAAACATTGACTAGTTTACAGCAGTTAAACAGAGGATATGGTTAAGAAACTGGTGAGATATTAGATAAAATTCATATCATGAGAGGAGAGCTTTGAGCAAAGCCTAAGAATTCATAGGCCATGGTTATTTTCAGTAGTAGAGGAACATAATCAGACTTTTATCTTACCATATTTTTTTTTTTTTCATTTGATGGGTTTTATTGACACAAGTCAATAAAAGCATTATAAAAAGACTGGAAATGGAGGCCAATAAGGAGGCTATTATGGCTATTCACATGAGGGGTAGTTTGAGTTAATATTTAAGATCTAGAAATAGGGAAGAGGGAACAGATTCAAAGGATGATTCAAATGTCGAGATCTGTAGAGTCAATATGTAAGGGAAGGCCACAGCAAAGTATCAGTGAAATATTTCTGGATCCAGGCAATGCTGAGGAGATTGTTGTATATTCTCCTCAGTAGTCAACTGAAGAGATACTTTACAAGCCTTTCAAAAGATCTCTTATCCTTATTCACCAGTGTACAGACAAAAGAATCAAGAACTATAATCCCACAGCCTCCAGAATGAAAACCACATCACAGAAAGCTAACCAAAATAATCACGTGGGTTACAGCCTTGTGTAACTGCAGTACTGGGATGCAGTCTCAAAAATGACAGAATGATCTAGGTTTGTTTCCAAGGAAAACCATTCAATACCATAGTAATCCAGTCTATGCCCCAACCACTAATGCCAAATGGAGCTATGACCCACACTGTACAGGGCCAGTGAGGAGAGATGGGCCATGGTGGAGACTGCTGATAAAACGTGGTCCACTGGAGAAGGGAATGGCAAACCGCTTCAATATTCTTGACTTGAGAACATCATGAACACTGTAAAAAGGTTAAAAAACAAACAAAAAAAAAAAAACAAGAGAGAGAGAGACACTTGGAAATAAGCCCCCCAGGTCTGTAGGTGCCCCATATGCCATTGGGGTAGAATGAAGAAACACTCCAGAAAGAATGAAGAGGCTGAGCCAAAGCAGAAACTATGCTCAGCTTTGGATGGGTCTGGTGGTGAAAGCAAAGTTCAATGCTGCAAAGAATAATATTGCATACACCTGGAATGGTATGTCCATGAATCAAGGTAAATTGGGAGTGGTCAAGCAGGAGATGGCAAGAGTGAACATCAACATTTTAAGAATCAGTGAACTAAAATGGAAGGGATTGGCAAATCTAATTCAGATGATCATTATATCTGCTACTGTGGGCAAGAATCCTTTCAAAGAAATAGATGTCCTTATAGCCAACAAAAGAGTCTGAAATGCAGTACTGGGATGAAGTCTCAAAAATGACAGAATGATCTAGGTTTGTTTCCAACGAAAACCGTTCAATACCATAGTAATCCAGTCTATGCCCCAACCACTAATGCCAAAGAAACTGAAGTTGAACCATTCTATGAAAAACTGCAAGATTTTCTAGAACAAATAACAACAAGAACCAAAAAAAAAAAAAAAAAAGATGTCCTTTTCACCATAGGGAATTGGAATGAAAAACTAAGAAGTCAAGAACTGGGGCAGCAGGCAAGTTTGGTCCTTCAGTACAAAATGAAGCAGGGCAAAAGCTAACAGGGTTTTGTCAATAGAACACACTGTTCATAGCAAACACTCTCTTCCAACAACACAAGAGATGACTTTACACATGAATGTCACCAGATAATCAGCACTAAAATCAGATTGATTACATTCTTTGCAGCTGAAGATGGAGAAGCTCCAAAGATTCAGCAAAAACAAGACCCGAAGCTGACTGTGGCTCAGATTTTGAGCTCCTAATTGCAAACATCAGACTTAAATTGTAGAAAGTAGGGGACACCACTAGGCCAATCAGGTGGTGACTTAAATCAAATCCCATATGATTATACAATGGAGGTGACAAATATATCCAAGGGATTAGATCTGATAGACAGAGTGCCTGAAGAATTATGGATGGAGGTTCATAACATTGTACAGGAGGCAGTGACAAAGCCATGTTCAAGTAAAAGAAATGCAAGAAGGCAAAGTGATTGTCTGAGGAGGCCTTACAAATAGATGAGAAAAGAGGAGAAGCAAAAGGTAAAAGAGAAAGAGAAAGATAAACACAACTGACTGCAGAGTTCCAGAAACTAGAAAGGGGAGAAAAGAAAGCCTTCTTATATGAACAATGCAGAGAAATAGAGGGAAAAAAAAATAGAACGAGAAAGACTACAGATATCTTCAAGAAAATCAGAGATATGAGGGAATATTTGATGCAAAGATGGGCACAATAAGGGAAGAAAAGGAAACGACCTAACAGAAGCAGGACAGATTAAGAAGAGGTGGCAAGAATACAGAGAAGAAGTATACCAAAAGGCTCTTAATGACCTGGATAATCATGATGGTGTGGTCATTCACCTAGAGCAAGACATCTTAGAGTGTGAAGTCAAATGGAGCCTTAGAAAGCATTACTGCAAACAAAGCTAGTGGAGGTGATGGAATTCCAGCTGAGCTACTTAAAATACTAAACGATGATGCTGTAAAAGTGCTGTACTCAATATCACAGCAAATTTGGAAAACTCAACAGTGGCCACAGGACTGGTAAAGGCCAGTTTTCATTACATTCCCCAAAATGGCAATGCCAAAGAATGTTCAAACTACCATACAAGTGTAATCATTTCACATGATAGAAAGGAAATGCTCAAAATCTTACAAGCTAGGCTTCAACAGCACATAAACAAAGAATTTTCAGATGTACAAGCTGGATTTAGAAAAGGAAGAGGAACCAGAGATCAAATTGCCAACATCTGTTGGAATATAGAGAAAGCAAGGAAGTTCCAGAAATATATCTACTTCTAGTTAATTGATGATGCTGAAGTCTTTGATTGTGTGGATCACAACAAACTGGAAAATTCTTAAAGAGATGGGAATAACAGACTGCCTTATCTGTGTCCTGAGAAACATGTATGTAGGAGAAAAAGTAACACTTAGAACTGGACATGGAACAATGGACTGGTTCCAAATGGGGAAAGGAGTATATTGTCACCCTGCTTATTTAACTTATATGCAGAGTATATCATGCCAAATGCCAGGCTGGATGACGCTCAAGCTGGAATCAAGATTGCCAGGAGTAATATCAGCGTCAGATATGCAGATGACAGTACACTTATGGCAGAAAGTGAAAAGTAACTAAAGAGTCTCTTGATGAGCGTTAAAGAAGATAGTGAAAAAGCTGCCTTAAAAATCAACATTCAGTAAATCAAGATGATGCCATCTGGTTCCATCACTTCATGGAAAATAGTTGGGGAAAGAGTGAAAATAGTGGCAGATTTTATTTTCTTGGACTCCAAAATCACTGCATCCAGTGACTGCAGCCACTAAATTAAAAGACTTTTACCCCTAAGAGAAAAAGCTATGACAAACCTAGACAGTGTATTAAAAAGCAGAGACATCACTTTGCCAACAGATCTATATAGTCAAAGCTATGTTCTTTTTTTCTAGTAGTTATGTACAGTTGTGAGAGTTGGACTAAAAAGAAGGCTGAGCACTGAATAGTGATGCTTCCTAATTGTGGTGCTGGAGATGATGAGTCTGAAGAGTCTCTTGGACTGCAAGGAAATCAAACCAGTCAATCCTAATAGAAGTCAACCCTGAATATTCACTGGAAGGACTGATGCTGAACCTGAAATGCCAATACTTTGGCCACCTGATGTGAAGAGCTGACTCATTGCTGAGAAAGATTGAGGGCAGAAGGAAAAGGGGATGACAAGAGGATGAGATAGTTGAATGGCATCACCAACCTAATTGACATGAGTTTGAGTGAACTCTAGGCCATAGTGAAGGACAGGAAACCTGGTGTGCTGCAGTGCATGGGATCATGAAGAGTCAGACATAACCAAGGAACTGAACAATAGCAATAAAAATATCTCATTTAGCTTACATAAGCTCCAGGACAATTGATGAAAATCAATGTCCTATACAAGGCAAATCCTCCCTAAAACACTGACTGCCCAAAGGCGGTCACAGTTGGGAAATGTTGGGATTATATTCACAGGGAGAATGTCCTAAGTATCCCAGAGGAGAGACTACAAGGGCTCTATCCAGGGCTTTTTTTTAAGTTCTATTGAATGACTCTCCAGCAGATGGAAGGGAAGTTGGTTCTGAAAAGAGGGGGCCTCCATGGAAGCAGGGCATGGGATACAAGACTTCATAAAGCCCTTTATAATCATTATTTATTCTTAACACTTGCTGATATATGTATATATATTTCTTCCTAAATTATAGCAAATAAGTATATAGAGAAAACTTATAAAAATGTGGGTCAGACACAGAATAGATCTTTATAAAGTAAAATCTTATTTCAAACACTTTTGTGCATAACATCAATGTTTAAGTACAGCATTTATGTAATCATGTATCAGTTTTATTTCATCCATTAGATTGTTTACAATTATGTATCTTTCTATTCTTTTGTATTTCAACTGATGTCAACATGACTGATCAGTATAAAATCTCAGGTGGTTCTATCAGTTCAGTTCAGCGGTTCAATTGTGTCTGACTCTTTGCAACTCCACGGACTGCAGCACGCCAGGCTTCCTTGTCCATCACCAACTCCTGGAGTTTGCTCAAACTCATGCCTGTTGAGTCAGTGATGCCATTCAACCATCTCCTCCTCTGTCATGCCCTTCTCCTCCTGCCTTTTTCTGTGATTCAGCTCTTCACATCAGGTGGCCAAAGTATTGGAGCTTCAGCTTCAGCATCAGTCCTTCCAATGGATATTCAGGATTGATTCCCTTTAGAATTGACTGGTTTGAATTTCAGACTTCTTTAGGATTGACTGGTTGATCTAATAGGCTTCTATAGGATTTTTAAAAGTTTATAGATACAGGTATAGATATATAATGTACAAATATTAATAGAATATTAGATATTATACATTATTTTGACACACAAAATTTCATAATAAATAACATATTGTGAGCCACCAGGCAGCCCCACATACATACATACATGCATACATAATTTTTTATCTTGACCAAATATCAATTACACAAACTTATTTGTAGGCCTTTATCTATTAATACAGAAAATGGCATAAAGAGAAGTGTGCAAATGATTATCAACTTGACAACAATCTTGAAGTTTAGCCATGTCCCCAGAATTTCTTACTTACCTCTAGCACCTCCTATGGCTAAAACACCCCTGTGTGTGTGCTAAGTCGCTTCAGTTGTTTCTGACTTTTTGTGACTCTTTGAACTGTAGCCTGCCAGGCTCCTCTGTCCATGGGATTTTCAAGGCAAGACTATCGGAGTGGTTTGCATTGCCCTTCTCCAGGAGATCTTCCTAACCCAGGGATTGAACCTGAGTCCCTTATGTCTTCCGCATTGGCAGGTGGGTTGTTTACCACTAGTGCCACCTGGGAAGCTCAAAACACCCCTAACCCCACAAAATTTCTCTAACTGGTACTTTATCATTGGATCTCTTACTTGTTTATTTGACCACACTGTGAAGCATGTGAGATCTTAGTTCCCTGGTCAGGTACCAAACTAATACCCACTGAATTGGAAGTGTGGATTCTTAACCACTGGACTGCCTCCTATTGTAGTAATGAGTCTCCAAGTTGGTTGCCTAATTTATAAAAATGTGTCGTTGTCCTTTTCAATTTGCTTTAAATTTACGTCCATTGTTTCAGGAGCAAAGAGTGATAATGGAGGCTCCTTCTGAGGTTAGTGTATAATAATGTTTAAAGTTTAAAGTGAAGTCACTCAGTCGTGTCTGACCCTTTGCGACCCCCTGTAGCCGACCAGGATCTTCTGTCCATGCAATTTTCCAGGCAAGAGTGCTTAAGTAGGTTGCCGTTTCCTTCTCCAGGGGATCTTCCCAACCCAGGATCAAATTCTGGTCTCCCGCACTGCAGGCAGACGCTTTACCGTCTGAGCCACTAGGGAAGCCCTTGGTAAATAATGATGTAACCCTATTGCAATTCTGGTCCCTTGATTTCAATGATTTTCAAAAATACAGATAGTAAAAGTAATCTAACTCTTTTAAGAAGTGGGCAACAGTTCCTACAAACCCTGTCATCAAATGGAATCTCACCTCATTCTCTCCCACTGATTCAGCCATGCTTCTAATTTCTGTCCAGCGACCTCAAAATGACATGTATGAGGAGTTTCACACTCTTTGTAATACTCTGTAGCACACAGAAATTCTATTGTAGCCTTTACATGAAATAAGCCAGGGTTGTAGAATGGAACCAGAAATAATCTTTATTTTTATTTTTTTCTCATAGATAGTTAAAGTTACTCTGTAAGGCTAAGTCAGATTTCCAGGTTTCTCTGGGATCTTTGGGACATTAAAACATCCTTCCATCATGTTTTTTTTTTTTTTTTTCCCACTAACAGTCTCATTTTAGTTATTGAAATACATATTCCTGTGCAGTAAGCATGAATTCTTTGGATACTGTACCACTAAGGATCTCTCATTTTTCCTTAAAATATTTGTTTTAATTTAGGTTGACTTAAAGTGCTTCTCCCCTAGTAAGTCAGTTAGCATTTTTAATTCATTTGCTGGACCCAGCCTGAGACTCTCTCTCTCTGACCCCTTTAACCCAGTGACCCTTAAAAATACCTTTTCATCTTCTCTGCTTCAGTCTTTACTGGTTATTATATAGACCTGCCAAACAACTGTCAACTTTGACTTTACCTACATTATAAAACTCCTTTTGCCTCTCTCTTTTGTAAGATTCCCAGCTTTCTGGATCTCAGGAGGCTTATGTCATTTTCAATGGCACATCTCCATCTGAGAATGAATATATTAACCTTTTAAAAATTCTTGACTACAAAGTATCTTATACTTGCAACTATGCATATATGAATACGTGTTCATTTTTGGCTCATTCTAGATTGTGTATCAAGCTGGGTATTAAGTTCTAGGTTTGAAAAACTGACTGTAATACTATAATATCTTCTACATGGCCATATAAGTTTTGAATATTTGCTATAAGGGGTGTTTGTCTGTGCATGTGTATGAGTATGTATGTAAGCATATGTGTCTGGGGGCATTGGTGAGCTGTGTATGATTGATTGTATTCTGGAAGTTTTTATTATATTTTTAGCTTTACCTGATATTCTGAAATTTTCTTACTATGTGGCAATATAGATAATTTTTTACTTAATGTGCTGGACACTTTGTAGTAGTCTTTTCAATTTAGAAAGTCATCTTCTGGGAAAATTTCCCTTTATTTATTCCCCATCCAATTTCTTCTTCCTATCTCTTTCTGTGTCTGCTCTTGGACAGATATGGAATCCCCTGGGTGCTAATTTCTTATTTGCTTTTTAATTTCCCATCTCTTTGTTTACCTTATGTACTAGAAAGTCTTGTGGTTCAAAGAGTGAAACTGGCAACAGCAACATCATCTGAAATCCTATTCAAAATGTACAATCTCAGGTCCAACACCAGAAATACTAAATCACAATTTGCATTTTATCAATTCCTCTAAGTGATTTGTATGTACACTAAAATTTGAGATATACTGTTCCAGAATCATTGTCAATATGTGCTTCAATCAGTATGTTTAATTTTTTAATTTCTGCTGTCACATTTTATTTCCCCTTCTTTTTTGTTCTCTGGATATTACTTTTTAAATAGTGTTCTTTATTTGTTTTTTTTTAATAAGGTAAAGCTACTTTATCTCTCTGATACATTTTGAAGCTTTTCCTCTGATTTTGCATGGTCTCTCTTTCTCTAAATGTCTTTAGTATGTTCATTTGTGTTTGTTTCTGTCATTCATGGTAGAGTTGGTTTTCAAATATCTGGTAATTTTCACTGTTCATTTTTAAAGTGAGACAATAAAAAGCTGAGTGGCAGCTTTTGAGTTGATAGAAATGGAGATGAGGTGATTATCTGGCAACATGTGAAGGTTTTTTTTCTTTTTCTTTTTTTTTTCCTTAGATCATCAATCAATTTCTACCAGCCTTAAAAAGCTGAATGTTGTCAATATTATGGTGAATTTTGGGAACAGTTGAGGGGCAATCATCATTCAGAATACAGATCTTATTTAAACTTCTTTGTATTCAGTAAGACTAAATACCCATCTTAAGTCAGCTTAGCGTACCTAAACTCAAAGCCTCGGCATTGATGTGTTTAGAGATTAAATCTCCCATCTGTTTCATACAGAAGGGACAGAGAAGGAAATCTCTGCTAGTTGGTGTATGGGATGTAGCATATGCCCCAAGTATCCATTTTTCCACGTTTAGCATCACCCAGCATCCTCACCTTTGGATGTACCATCAATTTCCGAAATTTTCTGAAGTTTTTGGGAACACAAATCAGCTTCCTTCTTAGCCCTACTCCTGCAGATACATAATTTTCAGCTTTTTAGTTATAATAAAAATGTTGCTACTCAAATTCCAGCTTTCCAAATTAAATGTTTTCTCTGTGTGGATTTTTCTTGTCTCTGGCATCTTTTCTCCCACCATTTTTTTTTTTTCCCTCATGAATTTACACTTTCCATGTCCATTATTTCACATTTCACTTGGGAGTGGGCATGTGATGTGATGGATTTTTATAAATTATGCATTATATGGTTATTGCTAACATGTCTATGTTCATTCCTTTTACCTTTGTAGCAATCCTGTCTCTTACTGATTATACAGTGATGAACTAAAATGGGAAATTTAGAAATATAACATGTTTGGCTTGTGTGTCCCAGGTGGTGCTAGTGGTAAAGAAGCTGCCTGACAATTCAGGAGACACAAAAAGTGCAGGTTCAACCCCTAGGTTGGGAAGATCCCCTGGAGGAAGGCAGGGAAACCCACTCCAGCATTCTTGCCTGGAAAATCCCATGGACAGAGGAGCCTGGCGGGCTACAGTCCATAGGGTCGCAAAGAATTGGACACAAATAAAGTGACTTAGCACACACATGCACACAACATGTTTGGCTCAGCTCAAAAAAACTTAAACATGATTGATTTGAACCCACATTTTCTCACTTAAAGTCCTCTGGCCCTTAGACTATTTTCTATAGGTGGGCCCTCAAACTAGTCTCATAAGGCAAACCAGGTCCACAGAATATTTTGTAAATAAAGTTATATTTTTTTAAAGTAGTTAATAAATTTGTTCATGCATTATCCTTGGCTACTCCCACATTGTAATGGAAGGGTTGAGCATTTTTCGAAAAGCAAACAGCCTGAAATATTTACTATCTAGAGCTATACAGAAAAAGTTTGCCAATCCCTGTTCTAAATCCTTACATGGATGCTAACCCTAATCACCCTTTCTACTCACCCTGTCTGTACTTTTGCACATAGTTTAACCTCAGGAAAATGTACATCTCTTTCTCTGTACAGTGCCATTTTAAAAACTGTGTGTGTGTGTGCACATGTGTGTAACTGGCTCCTTGTATAATTGTTTAAGACATGTAAACTCTCATTTATTTATTTATACCCCAGCTTACCAGAGGCAACATTTTTTTCACTTTAAAACTCACTTTGGTTTATAAAAAATATTTATAACAGTCTCAGTACTTAGTGGTAGATTTTTGAAAATGGTCATTTGGACACTTTCTTCAGCCTTTTGTTCCAAAATGATTGACGACTCAAAATGTCAGCATAAGCTATATAAACACAGCTATATTTGGTCAAAGAGTGTCATCATGTCCTTGTTGAAAAATAGAAGCATCTGTCATGTCTGTGTATCTTATTAAATCTTAAGTAAGATTTGCCAAGTTAAGCTTGGAAATTCAAACAAATTCTTAGGCTTTATCTCATTCATGTGATAATTCACTTATATGTTTATTTATTTATTTATTTTGGCTCTGAATCACAAAATCAGTGAGTCCAAAAAAATCATCTAATGCTACAAGTAGGCAAATCTACAGAATGAATTTAGCTGCTTTAATAATTTTATGTTTTTCATTTGTGTCTTATTGGAAACTGTTTTTAATTCAAAGCCTAACTATGATGAAGAATATTCATGTATATAATTTAAACCACAAAAATCATCATTTCCAGCATGATGGAATTTACTGCTGTGCTATCAAGGACACGTTCTTTGGGGATTAGCTACAATATAATAAAACTGCACATTCAAAAAAATGAGAAAATAAGCCAGCAGTGAAGGAGTATGTTTCAAAGTGAAAAGAACAATGCATTGAAATAATTCTGTTTTGACAGAATATTGCCAGAAAGATATTTAAGCAGATTCAGAAATGCATATACATGTATATGTATATAATCATATATAGCATTATGCAAAGCAGAAAGCAACGGTAGGATGGTATAGTGGAAAAGCACCTGGACTGAACATCAAAGGGCTTAATTTTTTGTCTTTGCACTAACAATACACAATTGTAAGTTGGATTAGGTAATTTCTTAGAGTTCTTCCAGGTCTCTTAAATTTTCTCTCCACATAAAATGTACTGACAATTGTATTACATAGATTATAATATCCCCTACATGGATCAAAATGTTGTCATGGTGAAGGGGTTTGCATAACTCAGTGAAGCTATGAAACATGCTGTGCAACGCCACCCAAGAAGAATGGGTCATAGTGAAGAGTTCTGATAAAATATGGTGTTCACTGGAGGAGGGAATGGCAACCCATTTCAGTATTTTTATCCTAAGAACCCCATGACCAGTATGAAAAGGCAAAAAGATATGAGGAAGGTGAGCCCCCCAGGTTGGAAGGTGTCCAATATGCTACTGGGGAAGAGTAGAAGGCAATTACTAGTAACTTCAGAAAACATGAAGAGGCTGGGTCAAACTGAAAATGATTCTCAGTTGTGGATGTGTCTGGTTCAGGATTGAGAAACAAGTACATCAAGGCTGTTTACTGTCACTCTTTAACTTATATGCTGAACACATCATGAGAAATACTGGGATGGATGAGTTACAAGCTGGAATCAGGATTGGCAGGAAAAGCATCAACAACCTTAGATGTGAAGATGGCAGAAAGTGAAGAGGGTGAAGGAGGAGAGGGAAAAAGCTTGCTTCACACTAAATATTAAAAAACAAAAACAAAAGACACTAAGATCATGGCATCTGGCCCCATCGCTGGCAAATAGAAGGGGAAAAGGTGGAAGCAGTGAGTGATTTCCTCTTCTTGGGCTCTAAAATCACTGCAGATGGTGACTGCAGCCATGATATTAGAAGACAATTACTTCTTGGCAGGAAAACTATAACAAACCTAGACAGTGTGTTAAAAAGCAAAGACATCACTTTACTGACAAAGGTCCATACAGTCAAGGCTATGGACTTTTCAATAGTCATGTATAGTTGTTAGAGCTGGACTGAAAAGAAGGTAAAACCTTGAAGAATTGATTCCTTCAAAATGTGGTGCTGGATGAAACTTTTGAGAGTCCCTTGGACAGCAAGATCTAACCAATCAATCTTAAAGGAAGTCAACCCTGAATAGTCATTGGAAGGACTGATGCTGAGAGTGAAGATACAATATTTTGGTTACCTGATGTGAATAGCTGACTCATTGGAAAAGACCCTAATGCTGGGAAAGATTGAAAGTAGAAGAGTGTTGGATGAGAAGGCAGAGAATAAGATGGCTGAATTACATCACTGATGCAATGGCCATGAACTCGGGCAAACTCTAGGAGATGGTGAGGGATGGGGAAGCCTGGCATGCGGCCCATGGGGTTGTGAAGAATCTGACACACTGGGTGATTCAACAACAACAACTGCTGGTAAAAGTAAAGTCCAATGTTGTAAAGAACAATATTGCATTGGGATATGTTAGTCCATGAATCAAGGTAAATTGGAAGTGGTCAAGCAGGAGATGGCAAGCATGGACATCAACATCTTAGGAATCACTGAACTAAAATGGATAGAAATGGGTGAATTTAATTCAGATGGCCATTATATGTACTGTTGTGTGCAAGAATCACTTAGAGGAAATGAGGTAGTCATAATAGTTAACAAAAAGGTCCAAATTCAGCACTTGGGTGCAATCTTAAAAATGACAGAATGATCTAGGTTTGTTTTCAAGGCAAACCATTCAATTTCACAGTAATCCAAGTATATGACCCATCATTAATGCTAAAGAAACTGAAGTTGACCTACATTGAAGACCTACAAGACTTTCTAGAACTAACAAAAAAGATCTCCTTTTCTGATTCACATAAGGGATTGAAATGCAAAAGCACAAAGTCAAGAGATACCTGGAGTAACAAGCAGATTTGGCCATGGAGTACAAAATTAAGTAGGGCAAAGACTAACAGAGTTTTGTCAAGAGAACACACTGTTCATAGCTAACATCCTCTTCCAACAATATGAGAGATGATTCTACACAAGGACATTAACAAATGATCAACACTTCAAACTGATTATGTTGTTTGCAGCCAAAAATGGAAAATCTTTATAGTTATCAGAAGCAAGATCTGGAGTTGATTGTGGCTCAGATTGCAAAATTCAGGTTTAAAATGAAGAAAGTAGGGAAAAGCACTAGGCCATTCACATATGGCCTAAATCAAATCCTTGTGATTATGCAGTAGCAGTGATGACCTGATTCGAGGGATTAGATGTGGTAGACAAAGTACTTGAAAAAATATGGACAGAGGTTCATAACATTGTAGAGAATGCAGTGACCAAAATTACCCTAAAGTAAAAGATGAGCAAGAAGGAAAAGAGGTTGTCTGAGGAAGTCTTACAAATAGCTGAGAAATTAAGAGAAACAAAGGGAAGGGAGAAAGGGGACTATATACCCAACTAAATACAGAGATCCAGAGAATAACAAGAAGAGATAAAAAGACTTTATTAAAATAATAATACTAATGTACAAGAATAGAGGAAAACAATAGAATGGGAAAGACTAGAGATCTCTTCAAGAAAACTGGAGAGATCAAGGAAACATTTCATGTAAGCATGGGTACAATAACAGAAATGTTAACAACATAACAAGAAGAAAAGATTAGGAAGAATTGTCAAGAATACCCAAAATAACTATACAAAAAAGGTGTGAATAATTCAGATAACCTCAATGTTGTGGCCATTCACCTAGAGCCTGACATCCTGCAGTGTGAAGTCAAGCTGGCCTTGGGAAGCAATACTGCAAAGTTAGTGGAGGTGATGAAATTCTAGCTAAACTATTTCTAATCCTAAAAGATGATACTGTAACAGTGCAGCACTCAATATGTCAGCAAATTTGGATAACTTATCAGTGGCCACAGGACTGGAAAAGTCAGTTTTCATTTCAATCTCAAAAAGGACAATGCCAAAGAATGTTCAAACTGTCATGCAGCTGCACTATTTTAACATGCTATCAAGGTTATGCTCAAAAATCTTCAAGCTAGGCTTCAGTAATACGTGAACCCAGAACTGCCAGATGTACAAGCTAGATTTAGAAAACACAGAGGAAAAAAGACAAAATTGCCAACATTATTTGGATCATAAGGAAAGCAAGGAGATTTTAGAAAATGTCTGCTTCACTGACTAAACTAGGGTCTTTGTGGGGATCACAACAAACTGGAAAATTCTTAGAGATGGGAATACCAGACCACCTTACCTGTCTCCTGAGAAAGTTATGTCAAGGTCAAGAAGCAACAGTTAGAACTGAACATGGAATAATGAACTGGTTCAAAATTGGAAAAGGATTATGTCAAGGATGGATATTGTCACCCTGCTTACTTAACTTATATGCAGAGTACATCATGTGAAATGCCCGGCTGCGAGAAGTACAAACTGGAATCAAAATTGCTGTGAAAAATATCAACTACCTCTGATATGTAGATGATACCATTCTAATGGCAGAAAATGAGGAGCTAAAAACCCTTGATGAGGGTGAAAGAGGACAGTGAAAAAGCTGGCTTAAAACTCAGCACTTAAAAAACTAAGATCATAGCTTCTGATCCCATCACCTCAGGGCAAATAGAAGGGAAAAAGTGTAAACAGTGACAGATTTTATTTTCATGGGCTCCAAAACCACTGCAGACAGTGAATGCAGTCATAAAATTAAGATACAGTTGCTCATTGGAAGGAAAGCTACACCAAACCTAGATACTGTATTAAAAAGCAGAGGCATTAATTTATTGACAACGTCCCTATGGCCAAAGCTACAGTTTTTCCAAGGTCATGTATGAATGTGAGTTGGACCATAAAGAAGGCTGAGTGTGAAAGAATTGATACGTTTGAATTGTGGCGCTGGAGAAGACTCTTGAGAGTCGACTCTTGAGAGTCTCTTCGACTGCGAGGAGATCAAATGAGTCAATTCTAGAGGAAATCAACTCCTAATGTTCTTGGAAGGACTGATGCTGAAGCAGAAGCTACAGTATTTTGGCCACCTAATAAGAAGACTCAATGCATTAGAAAAGATCCTGGTGCTGGGAAATATTGAAGGCAAAAAGAAGGATGCAGCAGAGGATGAGATGGTTAGATAGCATCACAAACACAATGGACATGAATTTGTGCCAAATCCATGAGATAGTGAAGGACAAAAAGCCTGGCATGCTACCCTCCATGGGATCTCAAAGAGTTGCTCATGACTTAGAGACTGAACAACAATGATATAATATATAATTATGTAAACAGTGTGCAAAGAAATTTCTCACCATGTATTCTAGTATAATGATGAGTGAGAACATTTTCCTTAGTCTGATGTTTTCTGATAGGATCTTGACTAGTTTTGAGTACTCTGTAGTTGTCTCACAGTCGTGTCCAAATTTGTGACCCCATGGATTGCACCATACCAGGCTTCCCTGTCCTTCACCATCTCTTGGGGCTTGTTCAAACTCACATCATTGAGTACTGGTGCTTCAGCTTAAGCATCAGTCCCTCAAGTGAATATTCTGGTTGATTTTCTTTAGGATTGACTGAATTGCTCTCCTTGCAGTCCAAGGGATTCTAAGAGTCTTCCCCAATACCACAGTTTGAGAGCATCAGTCTTTTAGCATTCATGCATCCTTAAGGCCCAACTCTCACATCTTTATGTGGAAAAACATAGCTTTGATTATATGAATCCTTGCAAAGTAATGTCACTGCTCTTTGTTATGCTGTCTAGGTTTGTCATAGTTTTTCTTCCAAGGAGCAAGTGTCTTAGAATTTCATAGCTACAGTCACCATCTGAGGCTATTTTGGAGCCTAAGAAAATAAAGTCTGTCACTGTTTCCATTCCCCCCCCCCCCCACCCCGCCCCAATCTATCTGCCATGAAGTGATTGGACCAGATGCCATGATCTTACTTTTCTGAATGTTGAGTTCTAAGCCGGTTTTTTTTTCACTTTCATCCTCATGTTCATCAAGAAGCTCTTAGTTCCTCTTCACTTTCCACCATAAGTGTGGTGTCATCTGTATATCTGAAGTTATTGATATATTTCTCCCAGAAATCTTGATTCCAGCTTGTGCTTTGTCCAGCCAGGCATTTCATATAACGTACTCTGCATATAAGTTATTTAAGCAAGGTGACTATATACAGCATTGACATGTTCCTTTATCAATTTTCAATCAGTCCGTTGTTCCACGTCAGGTTCTAACTGTTGCTTCTTGATTTGAAACAGTTTCTCAAGAAGCAGGTAAGGTGGTCTGGTATTCCCACCTCTTAAAGAACTTTCCACAGTTTGTTGTGATCCACACAGTCAAAGGCTTTAGCAGAGTCAATGATGCAGAAATACAGTTTTCTCTGAAATTCTCTTGCTTTTTCTATGATACAAAGGATGTTGGAATTTTGATCTCTGGTGTCTCTGCCTTTTCTAAATTCAACTTGAATAACTGGAAGTTCTCAGTTTATGTACTGTTGAAGCCTAACTGGGAGAACTTTGAGCATTACTTCGCTAGCATGTGAGATGTGCAATTGCGTGGTAGTTTGAACATTCTTTGGCATTGCCTTTCTTTGGGATTGGAATGAAAACTGGCCTCTTCCAGTCCTGTGGCCATTGCTGAGTTTTCCAAATTTGCTGGCATATTGAGCAAGGCACTTTAGCAGCATCATCTTTGGGGGTTTGAAATATCTCAACTGGAACTCCATTACCTCCACTTGCTTTGTATGTAATGATGCTTCCTAAGGTCCACTTGACTTTGTACTCCAGGATGTCTGGCTCTAGGTGAGTGATCACACCTTCGGGGCTATCTGCGTCATTAAGATAATTTTTGTACAGTTCTTCTGTGTATTAGTGTCACCTCTTCTTAATATCTTTTGCTTCTGTTAGGTCCATACCATTTCTGAAGAAGGTAAAGTTCTCTCAAAAAATATAGGTTTAGAAATCCTTAAGAAAATGTTGGCAACTAAAATACAATAATATATAATAGATTCATTAATTGTTACAAACTAGAGCTTATAACCATGTAAAAAATTACAAGAAAGTTTTAAAACAAAATCATTTTTTATATGATTTTTTTTCCAGCAGGAGAAAAAAGAATAAGATTACAAGAGTCTTTTAATATTTTAGCAATATGAAAACTAAAACAGGGCACTAGACTGTGTATATAAGTAAATCTAAAATACAAGAGTTAAATAATATCTTCCCTTTCAAAGAAAAAAGAATTTAAGCTTTCCTTACATCTAACAAACTTCACAGAACAGATACTGAAGGGGAACACGCCCTCCTGACTCCTTTTCCACCAGTCTACCATCAGGAAGTGATCATCCACTGTAAGTCCTGGGTGTGGCCTGGCGGCAGCAGCAGCAGCAGGTGGGGTATGAGGAGGGGTAAGAGGGTGCTTGGTGGCCTCCTTTGATCAGAGCTTAGCCGGATCACAGCTTAATCAAAGCTATTCAAAGTTAATTAACATATTAACATAATAAAGGTTAAAAGTACATGCCAAATCATCTCAATAGAAGAATAAAACATTTGACAAAATGCAATGTCTATAAGTTGTAGATGTGTCAGGCGATGGAGGTAAAGTCCAATGCTGTAAAGAGCAATATTGCATAGGAACCTGGAATGTTAGGTCCATGAATCAAGGAATATTGGAAGTGGTCAAACAAGAGATGACAAGAGTAAGCATTGACATTTTAGAAATCAGAGAGCTAAAATGGGCTGGGATGGGTGAATTTGGCTCAGATGACCATTGTATCTACTACTGAGGACAAGAATCCCTTAGAGGAAAAGAAGTAGCCATGATAGTCAACAAAAAAGTCCAAAATGCAGTACTTGGATGTAACCTCAAAAATGACAGAATGATCTCTGTTTGTTTCCAAGGCACACCATTCAATATCATAGTAATCCAAGTCTATGCCCCAAATACTAATTTCAAAGAAGATGAAGTTGAATGGTTCTATGAAGACTTACAAAACCTTCTAGAACTCACACCCCAAAAAGATGTCCTTTTCATTATAGGGAACTGGAATGCAAACTAGGAAGTCAACAAATACCTGGAGTAACAGGCAAATTTGCCCTTAGAGTACAGAATGAGGAATTTTGCCAAGAGAACACACTGGTCACAGCAAACACCCTCTTCCAACAACACAAGAGAAGACTCTACACAAGGACATCACCAGATGGTCAATGCTGAAATCAGATTGATTATATTCTTTGCAGCCAAAGATGGAGAGGCTCTATACAGTCAGCAAAACAAGACCAGGAGCTGACTGTGGCTCAGATCATGAACATCTTATTGCCAAATTCAGACTTAAGTTGAAGAAAGTAGGGAAAACTACTAAACCATTCAGATGTGACCTAAATCAAATCCCTTAAAATTATACAGTGGAAGTGACAAATAGATTCAAGGGATTAGATCTGATAGACAGAGCGCCTGATGAACTATGGATAGAGGTTCATGACATTGTAGAGGAGACAGGGATCAAGAACATCCGCAAGAAAAAGAAATGCAAAAAGGCAAAATGATTGCCTGAGGAGGCCTTACAAATAGCTATTAAAAGAAGAAAAGCCAAAGGCAAAGGAGAAAAGGAAAGATATATCCATTTGAATGCAGAATTCCAAAGAATAACAAGGAGAAATAAGAAAGTCTTCCTCAGTAACCAATGCAAAGAAATAGAAAAAAACAATAGAATCAGAAAGACTAGAGATCTCTTTAAGAAAATTATAGATACCAAGGGAAATTTTCATGCAAAGATGGGCTCAATAAAGGACAGAAATGGTATGGACCTAACATAATCAGAAGCTATTAAGAAAAGGTGACAAGAGTACATAGAAGAACTGTACAAAGAAGATCTTCACAATCTGGATAACCACAATGGTGTGACCACTCACCTAGAGCCAAACATCCTAGAATGTGAAGTCAAGTGGGCCTTAGGAAGCATCACTAAAAACAAAGGTAGTGGAGGTGATGGAATTCCAGTTGAGCTATTTCAAATCCTAAAAGATGATGCTGTGAAAGTGCTGCACTCAATATGCCTGCAAATTTGAAAAAAAAAAAAAAAAAACTTCATCAGTGGCCACAGAACTGGAAAAGGTCAATTTTCATCCCAATCCCAAAGAAAGGCAGTGCCAAAGAATGCTCAAACTACCACACAATTGCACTCATCTAACACGCTAGCAAATAAATGCTCAAAATTCTCTTAGCCATGATTCAATAGTATGTTAACTGTGAACTTCCAGATGTTCAAGCTGGATTTAGAAAAGGTAGAGGAACCAGAGATCAAATTGCCAACATCCGTTGGATCATCAAAAAGATACGAGAGTTCCAGAAAAACATTTACTTCTGCTTTATTGACTTTGCAAAAACCTTTGACTATGTGGCTCACAAAAAAACTGTGGAAAATTCTTAAAGAGATGGAAATACCAAATCACCTGACCTCCCTCCTGAGAAATCTGTATGCAGATTTAGGAAGCAACAGTTAGAACTGGACATGGAACAACAGACTGGTTCCAAATCAGGAAAGGAGTACGACAAGGCTTTATATTCTCACCCTGCTTATTTAACTCATATGCACAGTACATCATGAGAAATGCTGGACTAGATGAAGCACAAGCTGGAATCAAGATTGCTGGGAGAAATATCACTAACCTCAGATATGCAGATGACACCATCCTTATGGCAGAAAATAAAGAAGAACTAAAGTGCCTCTTGATGAAAGTAAAAGAAGAAAGTGAAAAAATTGGCTTAAAATTCAACATTCATAAAAATAAGATCATGCCATCTGCTCCTATCACTTCGTGGCAAATAGATGGGGAAACAGTGGAAACAGTGACAGACTTCATTTTGGGGGCTCCAAAATCAGTGCAGATGGTGACTGCAGTCATGAAATTAAAAGATGCTTACTCCTTGGAAGGACAGTTATGACCAATCTAGACAGCATATTAAAAAGCAGAGATATTACTTTGCCAACAAAGGTCCGTCTAGTCTATGCTATGGTTTTTCCAGTAGTCATGTATGGATGTGAGAGTTGGACTATAAAGAACGCTGAGCACTGAAGAATTCATGCTTTTGAACTGTGGTGTTGGAGAAGACTCTAGAGAGTCCCTTGGACAACAAAGAGATCCAGCCTGTCAATCCTAAAGGAAAACAGTCGTGTTTATTCATTGGAAGGACTGATATTGAAGCTGAAACACCTACACTTTGTCCCCCTGTTGTGAAGAACTGACCCATTGGAAAAGACCCTGATGCTGGGAAATATTGAAGGTGGGAGGAGAGGGGATGACAGAGGATGAGATAGTTGGATAACATCACCGACTAATGGACAAGAGTTTAATCAAGCTCTGGGAATTGGTGATGGACAGGGAAGCCTTGCCTGCTACAGTCCTTGGAGTCACAAAGAGTTGGATATGAATGATCGACTAAACTGAACTGAACTGATAGGTTTTTGTTGTTGTTGTTTTGTTGTGTTTTTTTTAAACACTGAAGGAGAGAAAATATCTTAGGAAACTAGGAACAAAATTTTGATCTATTAAAGGGAATCAAAGAAGAATTGAAGCTAAGAGAAATAATTATTGGTCAAATATTGAATTTGTCCCCACTGATGTCTGGAATGAAGTAAGATTGTTAGTATTTAGCAATTCTTCTAACTAAAAAAGAAAAAGAACAGCAAAAACAAAATGAAACAAACAAACAAACAAAAGATGCACTGGAAGTTCTATCTGGCATAAATTGGTAAAAAAAAAAAAAAAAAAAAAAAAGAAAAACTTAAAGCTTGGGTGAAAGTGAAAATGAAAGTCACTAGTCATGTCTAACTTTTTGCATCCCCATGGACTGTAGCCTGCCAAGCTCCTCTGTCCATGGAATATTCCAGGTCAAAATACTGGAGAGGGTAACTCTCCCTTCTTCAAGGGATCTTCCCAACCCAGGGATTGAACCTAGGTCTCCCACATTGGAGGTGGAAATGTTGGGTAGAGGTAAGAAAATTTGTCCTATTCAAAAGTAATGCAATGAATTATGTAAAAATCCTAAATATATAAAACAACTACTTGAATCAATAAATAAATTTAATATATTAAAGGAAGAAACATATTTCTAATTACTAACAGCAAATAATTTAAAAATTAAATTAAAAATTTCATGAATATCACCTTCAAAACAAAACATAAAATTAAAAAGAGATGTTCAACATTGCTACACTGTAGACTATAAATCACTATCAAAATAAAGAACAAATAAATTAATGCAGTAATACACCATGTTTTTAGATTGAGATGTTCTGTATTGTTAAGATGTCAATTTTCTTCTCATCAACTTACAGATTCAATAATCTCAGTCATAATCATGACATATTGTGACAGAAATGAATAAATTTTTTTTTTTTTTTTTTGCCACACAACATGATACAGGGAAATCCCCCAACCAGGGATTGAATCTGTGCCCTCTGCATTGAAAGTGCAGAGTCCTAACCACTGGGCAACCAGGAAAGTCCATAAATAAATAGATTGATTTAAAAATTCATATACAAATGCAAAAGATTAAAAGGAGACAAAAAATCTTGGAAAAGATAAAATAAATCTAAAAGACTCATAATACCAAACTCACTACATAATTTAGAGTAACTGTAATCCAGACATGGGATATCAGCATAAGGAGAGATAAACTAATGAATTAAATAAAATAATGATTACAAAATAGACCCATACATATATAGAAATATGGTTCTTTGCAGAAGCATTAAATATACTGACATAGGAAATAAATTATTTGGAAGAACTGGACATCCATATGTGAAAAGAAAAGAAAGCCATCCTCCCCCCCATCATATTCATATAAAAGATTCATTTGTGATGGATCATATATTTAAAGAAACATCAAAGTTATAAAGATTCCAAATGAAAACATAGGAGAATATTTTGACACCTTGGGTTAACAAATGTTTATTACACAGGACAGAGAAACCAATAATTAAAAAAAAATGATGAGACTTTGTCCAAAAAAAAAAAAAAAAGAATACTTGTCATGAAAACACCAATAACAAACATGACAAAAACTGGAGAGAGTATTGGATAGTCATATCTTGGAAAAGTTTTGAATGAAGAATATAAAATACTTCTACAACTTGGTAAAATTTTTAAAAACTCAGAAACTAAATGGATAAAGGACCTAGACACTTCACAAAAGAAGATATTAACATGGCTAATGATACATTTAAAATTTTTCAATATATTTGATTTTAAGGAAAGTTAAAACTAAAATCACAATGAGATACCACTACACATATCCTGGAATGATTAAAGTCAGGATTAAAGTCAGGATCACTGATGGTGGTGTAAAATAAAGCAAACCCTTTGGGAAGAGATAGTTTCTTTTAAAATTTATATTCATTTGCTTATGGTCTTAAAATTACATTCTTAGGTATTTGCATAGGGAAATAAAAGTTTGTTTATAAATATCAACAATATTCATGTATTTTAATTCATAATCGCCAGTAAACATAAATGTATATTAAAATGGGGTTGAGTTAACAAATAGTTGTTTACTCATTCCATAAAATATTATTCCAGAATAAAGAGAATGAACAACTGATACATATAACTACATCAATGAATCTGAGTTATTATACTGAATGAAAGAAATTGAATCTCAAAGAATTCATATTGTTTGATTCCATTTATGTAACATTCTAATTGTGGCAAAACTAATCTTGAAGAAAAAAATAGGAAATGTTGCTTTGGGTGGATTGAGTAACAAAGAACACAACACATATTTATCCCTTCTAACATAGTCTGTATTTTGATAAGGATGTAGGCTATGGAGATATAATTTATCTCTATAAACTCTAAAACTCTAAAATCTAATTGAATGGTAAATTTAAGATTTATTAATTTCACCTGGATATAAATTTTATTTCAAAAAGGAATTGTAAACAAATTTTGAAATGACATGAAATGTTAGTCGCTCAGTCGTGTCAATTGTTTGCAAACCTATGGACTATACAGTCCATGGAATTCTCCAGGTCAGAATACTGGAAGAGGTATCTGCTCCCTAGACTCATCCTTACTGGAGATGTTGGATGGCATGACCTACTGATGGACATGAGTTTGATCGACAGGGAAGCATGGTGTTCTACAATCCATGGGGTCGCAGAGTTAGACACGACTGAGCGACTGAACTGAACTGAACTGAACTGAGCTGTTCCATTCTCCAGGGGATCTTCCTAATCCAGGGATCAAACCCAGGCCTCCCACATTTCAGGTAGATTTTTTTTTTTTTTACCATCTGAATCACCAGGAAAGCCCCCAAAAATATTGAGTTCCATTAAATAAGTTTGCTTTTCACAATGATATGGTTAATAAAGCTGAAACTAACATCTGTGTATTTTAAGCTTAAGCAGAGGAATAAATACACTGAGAATAATGAAAGCACATTGTCTCAGTGTTGTAGAGATAAAAATGTATAAATGGCAACAACTAGAAAGCATTCATTCTTATTGAAGATAGTGTGAAACTACAGATGTATATGAAGATAAAGAATTAAGTACCAATACGTGCTTATATGTGTGTACATACTTATGTTTGCTCTCTTATATGAGAAGACATAGAAGCAGTGACCTGTGGTGTTTGAGAAGACTCTTGAGAGTCTCTTGGACTGCAAGGAGATCCAACCAGTCCATCCTAAAGGGAATCAGCCTTGAATATCCATTGGAAGAACTGAGGCTGAAGCTGAAACTCCAATACCTTGGCCACCTGATGTGAAGAATGACTCATTTGAAAAGCCCCTGGTGCTCGGAAAGATTGAAGGCGGAAGGAGAAGGGGACGACAGAGGATGAGGTGACTGGATGGCATCACCAACTCAATGGACATGAGTTTGAGTAAACTCTGAGAGTTGGTGATGGGCAGGGAGGCCTGGTGTGTCACAGTCCATGGGTCACAAAGAGTCGGACATGACTGATCAACTAAACTGAACTGAATTGATAAGGCTGTCGTTTTTTCTTTTAAGCTGAAGGAGATAAAATATCTTAGGAAACTTGGAAGAAAAGTTTTGATCCACTAAAGGGAATCAAAGAAGAAAGGCAAATAAGAGAAATAATTGGTGAAATATTGAATTTGTCCTCAATGATGTCTGGAATGAGGTAAGAGTGTTAGTATTCAGCAATTCTGCTAACAAACAAACAAACAAACAAAAAAATCCACTTGAAGTTCTATCTGGCATAAATTGGCAAAAAAAGAAAAGAAAAAGAAAAGAAAAGCTCAAAGCTTGGGTGAAAGTGAAAATGAAAGTCACTAGTCTTGTCTGACTTTTTGCAACCCCATGGACTGTATGTAGCCTGTCAGGCTCCTCTATCCATGGAATTCTCTAGGCCAGAATCCTGGAGTGAACATGAATACTGTATGGACATGAGTCAGGGTAAGCTCTGAGAGTTGGTGATGGACAGGGAAGCCTGGCCTGCTACAGTCCTTGTGGTTTCAAGGAGTTGGACATGACTGAGTGACTGAACTGTACTGAACATATCTTTGCTCTCTTATATGAGAAGATTTAGAAACAGTGGTACAACCATGGTCATGAGCACGTTAGGGACACAAATCTTATTTTGTACATAATATTCAACACAAAAAGGAACCAACTCTTGGTGGAAATGTTTGCATCTAGGTCTGGGTAAGGAAAAGTTCAAGAAGAGCTTGGATTATCTTATGCAGAAAGTAAGGTAGTGCACAAAAACTTAAAGGGACCTGGGAAAACCACTCTGAAGACTTCTTGAAAGGACTTTCTCTGATCAAATCTGGAATAAGCTTAACAAGGAAATAAATAATCATGCCACAAAAAAAGGAGACTGCAGGCCAATATCACTGATGAACATAGATGCAAAAATCCTCAAGAAAATTCTAGCAAACAGAATCCAACAGCATATTAAAAAGATCATACATAATGACCAAGTGGACTTTATCTCAGGGATGCAAAAGTTCTTCAATATTTGCAAATCAATCAATATGATACACCACATTAATAAATTGAAATATAAAAACCATATGATTATCTCAATAGATGCATCAAAAGCCTCTGACAAACTTCAACACTCATTTATGATACAAAAAAATAAAATAAACCTCCAGAAACCAGGCATATAAGGAACTTACCTCAACATAATAAAAGCCATATATGATAAACCCACAGCAAACATTATCCTTAATGGTGAAAAATTGAAAGCATTTCCCCTAAAGTCAGGAACAAGACATGTGTGATCACTCTCACCACTACTATTCAACATAGTTTTGGACGTTTTATCCATGGCAATCAGAGAAGAAAAAGAAATAAAAGGAATCCAGATTAGAAAAGAGGTAAAACTCTCACTGTTTGCAGATGACATGATCCTCTACATAGAAAACCCTAAAGACTCCACCAGAAAATTACTAGAGCTAATCAATGAATATAGTAAAGTTGCAAGATATAAAATTAATACATAGAAATCCCTTGCACTCCTATACACTAACAATGAGAAAACAGAAAGAGAAATTAAGGAAATGACTCCATTCACAATTGTAACAAAAATAATAAAATACTTAGGAATAAATCTACCTAAAGAAACAACCAACAAAGGCCCAACTAGGCAAGGCTGTGGTTTTTCCAGTGGTCATTTATGGATGTGAGAGTTGGACTGTGAAGAAAGCTGAGCACCGAAAAATTGATGCTTTTGAACTATGGTGTTGGAGAAGACTCTTGAGAGTCCCTTGGACTGCAAGGAGATCCAACCAGTCCACCTTTAAGGAGATCAGTCCTGGGTGTTCATTGGAAAGACTGATGCTGAAGCTGAAACTCCAATACTTTGGCCACCTCATGAGAAGAGCTGACTCACTGGAAAAGACCCTGATGCTGGGAGGGATTGGGGGCTGGAGAAGGGGATGACAGAGGATGAGATGGCTGGATGGCATCACTGACTCGATGGACATGAGTTTGAGTAATCCCTGGGAGTTGGTGATGGACAGGGAGGCCTGGCGTGCTGCGATCCATGGGGTTGCAAAGAGTCGGACACGACTGAGCGACTGAAATGAACTGAACTGAACTGAAAGAAACAAAAAATCTGTATTTAGAAAACTATAAAACACTGATGAAAGAAATCAAAGATGATACAAATAGATGGAGAAATATACCATGTTCATGGATCAGAAGAATCTATATAGTGAAAATGAGTATACTACCCAAAGCAATCTATAGATTCAATGCAATTCCTGTCAAGATACCAACAGTATTTTTCAGAAAACTGGAACAAATGATTTCATAATTTGTATGGAAATACAAAAAAACTTTGAACAGGCAAAGCAATCTTGAGAAAGAAGAATGGAACTGGAGGAATCAACCTACCTGACTTCAGACTCTGCTACAAAGTTACAGTTATCAACTGTATGGTACTGGCACAGACAGAAATATAGATCAATGAATCAACATATAAAGCCCAGAGATAAATCTTCCCACCTATGGACACCTTATCTTTGACTAAGGAGGCAAACATACACAATGAAGAAAAAACAATCTCTTTAACAAGTGGTGCTGGGAAAACTGGTCAACCATGTGTAAAAGAATGAAACTAGAACACTTTCTAACATCATACACAAAGATAAACTCAAAATGGATTAAATATCTAAATGTAAGACAAGAAACTATAAAACTCCTAGAGGAAAATAGAGGCAAAACACTCTCTGATATAAATCAGAGCAGGATCCTCTATGACTCACCTCCAAGAGTAACGGATATAAAAGCAAAGATAAATGGGACCTAATTAAACTTAAAACCTTTTCTACAATGAAAGAAACTATAAGCACACTGATAAGACAGCCTTCAGATTGGGAGAAAACAATCACAAATGAAACAACTGACAAAGAATTAATCTCAAAAATATACAAGCATCTCCTGTAGCTCAATACCAGAAAATAAACGACCCAATCAAAAAATGGGCTAAAGAACTAAACAGACATTTCTCCAAAGAAGACATACAGATGGCTATCAAACACGTGAAAAGATGCTCAATATCACTCATTATCAGAGAATTGCAAATCAAAACCACACGTGGGTCAGAATGGATGCTATCAAAAAGTCTACAAACAATAAATGCTGGAGATGGTGTGAAGAAAAGGGAACCCTCTTACACCATTGGTGGGAATGCAAACTAGTACAGCCATTATGAAGAACAGTGTGGAGGTTCCTTAGAAAACTGGAAATAGAACTGCCATACCACCCAGGAATCCCACTGCTGGACATGCACACTGAGGAAACCAGAATTGAAAGAGACACATGTACTCCAATGTTCACTACAGCACTGTTTACAATAGCTAGCCATGGAAGCGACCTAAATGTGCATCGGCAGATGAATGGATAAGAAAGTTGTGGCACATATACACAATGGAGTATTACTCAGCTATTAAAAAGAATGCATTTGAATCAGTTCTAATGAAGTGGGTGAAACTGAAGCCTATTATACATAATGAAGGAAGTCAGAAAGAAAAACACCAATACAGTATATTAACACATATATATGGAATTTAGAAAGATGGTAATGATGACCCTATATGCGAGACAGGAAAAGAAACACAGATATAAAGAATAGGCTTTTGGACTCTGTGGAAGAAGGCTAGGGTTGGATGGTTTGAGAAAATAACATTGAAATCTGTACATTGCCATATGTGAAACAGATGTAAGGTCCGAGTTTGATGCATGAAAACAGGACACTCAAATCAGGTGCACTGGGATAACACTGAGGGATGGGATGGGGAGGGAAGTGGGAAGGGGGGACAGGTTGGGGGGCACATGTACAGCCATGGCTGATTCATGTCAATGTATGGCAAAAACCAGCACAATATTGTCAAGTAATTAGCCTCCAATTAAAATGAATAAATTAATTTAAAAGAAAAGGGTCATTTGATTAAAAAAAAAAGAAAAGAAAATTCTTATACACTTTAAATTGTCGGTAAGTCTAGAGAGGTATATATATATATAGGAGCTCCTTGTTTTATTCTTTAACTTCTCTAATTTTGAAATACCAAAGTAAAAAGAAAGAGAAAAAGAACTTAGAAAACTTCTGCAAAAGTGGGTTGGTAAATTTAAAGTTACAACAGCTTGACAGATGGAACTGATTACTCAGAAGAGTGTATTTTTATAGAAGGATTTTCTTTTTCTTGAATAGTTACTTCTGTGTGATATAATCAGAGCACTTTCAAAGAGACTCACAATAATATTAATTTAATACAAAATGGATTTCACTGCAAATAACAAATCCTTTATTTTTATTAAATATTTTGCAAATATTTATTTTTAATTGGAGTATAATTGCTTTATGATATTGTGTTGGCTTCTGCCATATGTCACCGTGAATCCGTCATAAGCATACTTTGCCTCCTCCCACTTGAACCTTCCTTGCACTGTCCACTCCTTCCCATCCCTGTAGGTTGTCACAGAGCACTGGGTTTGAGTTCCCTGATCATACAGCAAATTTACACTAGCTCTTTATGTTACATGTGATAATGTATATGTTTCAGTGCTACTCTCAATTTGTTCCACCATCTCTTTCCTTATATTGTTCCACCCTCCCCTCTCCACTGTGTCTACAAGTCCATTCTCTATGTCTATGTCTTCATTGCTACCCGGCAAATAAGTTCATTAGTATCATCTTTCCAGATTCCGTATGCAAATCCTTCAGTTTACAAACCTTCTTCAAAGCAATTTTTCGCACACAGGTGACTATCCCGCATACTACTCTCTTAAAATAATTAGATCATTTCTAAACCTTACCTGTGTTATTTCCCTCAACTTTCCGTATCTTTACATCGTATCAAGATACTCTCCTGAACTTCTTCCTGCCTCAGGAAAAAAACAAAACAAAACATAGTTGTTCTTTTTTGTAAATTTAGCTTTATTCTTTCCAGACAAAATTTTTGAATTTCTACCTCATTCTGTTAAGACTCCTAAGTAAGGATTTCATTCTATCACATTGTCAAGAAGCTCCCCATCCTCTTTCTTTCAGGTTTATCTCTAGCTTTTGTTTCTATTGATACCTGTTTCCACATGTGTGTGTGTGTGTATATATTTATACACACTTACCTTTAAAAATGGGACTTCCCTGAAGGCTCAGTGGTAAAATAACCACCTGCAATGCAGGGGACATGGGTTTGATCCCTGGGTCATGAAGATCCCCTGGAGAGGAAATGGAATCCATTCCAGTATTCTTGCCTGGAAAATCCCATGGACAGAGGAGCCGGGAGGGTTACAATCCATATCGTCACAAAGAGTTGGGCAAGACTGAGTGACTGAGCATAGTACCTTAAAAAATAGCTGAAATCCCAAACCCAAAACTCAAATTCCCTTGAATGTATTAAAGATATTGTCTCTTTGAATGATCTTTTCTTTTTCATATATTTTATTGTTTTAATTAGAGGATATTTACTTTACAATATTGTAGTGGTTTGGGCATACAGCAACATGAATCAGCATTGGGTATACATATGTCCCCTCCCTCTTGAATCCCTCTCCTACCTCCCTTCCCATTCCACCCCTCTAGGTTGTCACAGCACTGGCTTTGGATTCTCTGCTTTTACACTGAACTCCCACTGGCTATCTATGTTCTCTTCTCATACTTCTACCTTTCAGCCCTGTAATCTCACTAACACTTACATATTTGTGTTTTTTAAGTCTTTATTTTTCTAGAGAGGGTTTCAGTTTTCAAAAACATTGGAAAGAAAGTGCAGAGATCTCCCACATAGCCTGGGCCCAACCTCCTTAATTAGCAATACCACTTATCAAAATGGTACATTATTTTTACCAAGGGTGAACTTAAAGGTCATTGATACTATTTTCTTTTTCCTTTAACAAACCAAGAATGATTTTCTTTTTATTTAAACTTAAATATTATATACATGTTATATATAATGTATATGAAACAGTTTTTTCATTTCAGAAATCTGCAGACATTTTTGTTTGGCATTAATTTCACTATGTTGTAGATGTCTGAAGAAAGCCCAATTATTCATCACCCATTTTTTTTCCCATCTGCCTGATTGTATAGCTATTTTTTAATTCCTAACTTAAAAAAATATTATCAAGATATAGCCTGCATTTGTCCTCAAAGTCCTTGAGATATCTTTTCAATTAAAAGATATAATCTTTATTTCAGGAAGTAGTTTTATATTATATAATCAAAATCATTTTTCTACTTTTGTGAAAAGTGTCCTTGGTTTTTCAGCAGGGATTACATTCAATCTGTAGATTACCTTGGGTAGTATTTAACAATATTTATTCTTCCAACACATGAACATGGTATATCTGCTTGAGCATGATTTTAGCTGTGGGCTTGTCATATAAGACCTTTATGAAATTGAATTTTATTCCCTATATGCCAACATTCTAGATAATTTTTATCATAAATGGATATTGAGTTTTGTCAAAATATTTTCTGCATATATTAAGAAAATTATATAGTTTTATTGTTTTTGAGCTATGAGGGCTTCCCGTCTACAATGCAGGAAACCCAGGGTTCAATTGCTGGGTCAGGAAGATTTCGCTGGAGAAGGGAAAGGCTACCCACTCCAGTATTCTGGCCTGGAGAATTCCATGGACTGTATAGTCCATAGGGTCGCAAAGAGTTGGACAGGACTGAGTGACTTTCACTTTATTTGTTAATGTAGCACATTGATAGATTTGTGGATATTGAAAAATCCTTACATTCCAGAGATAAATTGCAGTTGATCATGGAGTATGATCCTTTTAATATATTGTTGAATTCAGTTTATTAATATTTTGTTGAGGATTTTTGCATCTACAATCATCAGTGATATTGGCTTTTAATTTTTTTGTTATATTTTTATTTGATTTTGATATCAGGGTGACACCAGCCTTACAGAATGCATTAAGAAGCATTTCTTCCTCTGCAATTTTTGGGCTAGTTTGAAAAGGATAGGTTTTAGCATTCTCTACTATAGATTTTTTGATATGTGGTTACCATGAGGTTTAAATGGCAGCCCACTCCAGTGTTCTTGCCTGGAGAATCCCAGGGACAGAGGAGCCTGTTGGGCTGCTGTCTATGGGGTTGCACAGAGTCGGACATGACTGATGCGCCTTAGCAGCAGCAGCAGCATACATATATTTGATTGTTTTAAATTGCTGATCTCTTTACTCCAAAATCATTAACAGTCTTAATTGTGTGCTCTCTACCTTCACACTAATTGTTTCTGATATCACATTTATGTAACTTGTCACTTTTTCTTTGCTGATTTTGATATTCTCTTTATTTTTAGCTTTTTACACTTTAATTACTATGTGGCTTTTAGTGTGCTTCTCTTTGGGTTGATCTTATCTGGGGCTCTATATTTGCTGGACTTGAAAGTCTATTTCCTTTTCCAGGTTAGGAAAGTTTTCAGTTTCTATATCTTCAATTATGCTCTCAGTCCCTTTATCTCTTCTTTCTGGGACATTTATAATGGGAATATCTGTGCACTTAATTTTATCTCATATTTATCTTAAACTGACCTCATTTCTTTTCATTATCCTTTTTTTTTTTCTGTCCTCAGTTCTTACTCTGTCTTCTAGCTCATTGATTCATTCCTTTGTATCATTTAGTCTACTATTGATTCCTTCTAGTTTATTTTTTTTTTCATTTCAATTATTGTATTCTTCATCTCTGTTTCCTTGTTTTTTCCTTGCATCCATTCACTTTCCAAATTATCTGACCATCTTTACAATAATTAACCTGACTCTTTCTTGGGTAGAGTGGTTAACTTCACCTCACTTAATTCTTCTTCATTGGTTTTATATTGTTCATTCATCTGGAACTTGTTTCTCTGTTGCCTCACTTTGCCTAAATTACTGTATAGGTAAGTTATGTTTTCTGACCTTAGACAAGGTGATGTTTTGTAGGAGATATCCTATGTGTTCTAGAACTTCTCCCTTATCAACAGTGATATATGCTCTAGAGCTTCCACCTATGATGACTTCATGGTGATCACTTTCTACTGTGATCAGTTAACTATGTAGGCAGTCTAATAGTCTTGGTTAGCCCTCAGTCCAGTTGACTGTTAGGCCCTGCCTCGTGTGGAGGATGCTAGCTACTGATTGGTGGGACCAGGGAAGCAACTGACTACAGGAACTGGAGGACTCTGGAACTAATGCTAACTTAGTGGTGGATGAAATCAACATCCAAGAGACCCTGAGGTTGTTCCTTGCCCACTGGTGGGTGAAGCCAGTCCCTGGACCAGCGGTGGTCTATTGATTACTCAGGTCCTGGAGTTTGGTTGCTGGGTCCAGGAATCCCAAAACTGGTTTCAGTGGGTGGAAACGGTTCTTGACAGTTGGCAATGGTGTCTGGGCTCTGTTGACTTACTAATGGGAAGATTCAGGGCCAAAATAGTCACAGGACAGGATCTGGCCTGCAAGTGTTTGGGTCAAAACTGTAGGTTATGGGACTGTGCTTTTCATGATGCTACTACATACCATTGGAGAAGGGAATGGTAACTCACTCCAGTACTCTTGCCTGGAGAATTCCATGGATGGAGGAGCCTGGTGGGCTGCTGTCCATGGGGTTGCACAGAGTCGGACATGACTGAAGTGACTTAGCATGCATGCATACATTGGAGAAGGAAATGGCAACCCACTCCAGTATTCTTGCCTGGTGAATCCCAGGGACAGAGGAGCCTGGTGGGCTGCCGTCTATGGAGTCGCAGAGTTGGACATGACTGACGCAACTTAGCAGCAGCAGCAGCAGCAGTACATACCCTCTTGTGGGTAAGGCTGGACCCAACCCTAGATCAGGCTCACTGGTGGGCAAGGCAAAGGCCAGGTGATTTTGAGGCTGGTGCCTGGTGCCTGGCCCCTGGGAGCTCTGCCCCAGAGTCTCTGACTGGAAGCCCTTGAGAGCCCCAAGTATGGGGCCTGCACAGTGATGTATGGGGCAGTGTCCTTGGCCCTTTGGTGGATTGGCACTTGCCAGTATCAGTGTCCATACAGTCAAAGGAGCTTCCTTAAATGGGTGCTGCTTGTGTCTACACTTGCCTACTGCCTTTCTGGGAGGAACTCCAATATCAAAAGTAGGTCTAACACTTGTTTTTGTTATTGTTCAGTCACTAAGTCCTGTCTTACACTTTGCAGAACCCTGGATTACAGCATGCCAGGATCCTCTGCCTTCCACTACTGTCCAGAATTTGCTGAAATTCATGTCCATTGAGTCGGCTATGCTATCTAACCATTTCATCCTCTGCTGCCCCCTTCTTCTTCTACTGACAATCATTCCCATCATCAGGGATTTTTTTTTTCCCCCTACTCAGTTAGCTCTTTATACCAAATAGTTGAAGTATTGGAGCTTTAGTTTTAGTATCAGTCCTTTCAAAGAATATTCAGAGTTGATTTCCTTTAGTATAGATTAGTTTGATCTCCTGGTAGTCCAAGGGACTCTAGCACCATAGTTTGAATGCATCAATTTTTCAGTGCTTTTTGCTTCTTTATTGTCTAAATCTCACAGCCAAATGTGACTAATGGAAACATCATAGCTTTGACTATATGGATTTTGTTGGCAAAAAGATGTCTTTCCTTTTTAATATGCTGTCTAGGTTTGTCATAGCTTTCCTTCCAAGGTGCAAGCAGCTTTTAATTTCATGGCTACAGTCACCACTGCAGTGATTTTGGAGCACTGGAGAATAAAATATGTCACTACTTCCACTTTTTTCTCTACTATTTGCCATAAAGTGATGAATCAAATGTCATAATCTCAGTTTTTATAATCGTGAGTTTCAAGCCAGTGTTCTCACTCTCTTCTTCATCTTTCATCAAGATCTCTTTAGTTTCTCTTCACTTTCTGTCATTAGTGTGGTATTTCCTGCCTGTATGAGATTACTGATATTTCCCCTGGCAATCTTTATTCTAACTTGTGATTCATCTAGCCAGGCATTTATCATGATGTACCATACATATAAGTTAAATAAGCAGGGTGACAATATATAGCCTTGTCATACTCCTTTTTAAAATTTTGAAATAATAGAGTGGGAAAGGCTAGAGATCTTTTCAAGAAAATTGGAAAGATCAAGGGAACATTTCATAAAAGGATGGGCACAATAAAGGACAGAAATGGTAAGGATCTGACAGAAACAGAAGAGATTAAGAAGAGGTGACAAGAATACACAGAAGAACTATATTAAAAATAATAATAACAATGACCCAAATAACCATATTGGTGTGGTCACTCACCTAATGATGGACATCCTGGAGTGTGAAGTCAGGTTGGCCATGGGAAGCATTGTTATTGTTCAGTTGCCCAGTTGTGTCCAACTCTTTTTGACCCCATGGACTGCAGCACTCAAGGCCTCTCTGTCCCTCACTTCTCCTGAAGTTTGCCCAAGTTCATGTCCATTGCATCTGTGATGCCATCCATCCATCTCATCCTCTGATTCTTTTTTCTCCTTCTTCCCTCAATATTTCCCAGCATCAAGGACTTTTCCAATGAGTCAGCTGTTCACATCAGATGACCAGTAGTGGAATTTCAGCTTCAGTATCAGTCCTTCCAATGAGTATTTATGGTTGATTTCCCTTAAGATTGACTGGTTTGATCTCCTTGCTGTCCAAGGGACTCTCAGGAGCCTTCTCCAGTACAACAGTTTGAAGGTATCAATTCTACGGAACTCCACGTTCTTTATAGCCATCTCTCACAACCGTACATGACTGCTGGGAAGACCAGTGAAGCCTTCTTTACAGTCCAGCTCTCACAACCATATATGACCACTGGGAAGAAGTAGGTAGCATTAATGTGAACAAAGGTCTGACTCTGGTGCCTTTCAAATCATTAGTCTGTCTGGTTCCCAGAGTATGTGAGGTTTGTTGCCCACCTTTTAAGAGTGAACTCTCTTTCCTCCAGCTTTCTGAGAATCCAGAAAGTAACCCAACTGGCCTTTGAAGTCTAATGTTTTGGGGTTTAATTTTCCAGTTCAGGAGCCCCATGCTGGGGAGCTTGAACTTCTCATTCTTTTGAGAGAAACTCTGCAATAGAGAATATTCTCATGAATCACTCTATTTTACGTCTGCAATTTATATATTATTATACATTGACTGAACTTCAATTGAAAATAATAATTATTCTCCTGCTTGTGGTTTGCCCACCAAAATTATAGCATGCATGTTATCCATGCATGCATATATGCTAAGTTACTTCAGTCATGATTGACTCTTTGATACCTTATGGACTGTTGCCTGCAAAGCTGTTCCATCAATGGGATTCTCTAGGCAAGCATACTGGAGTGAGTTGTCATCTCCTCTAGGGGATCCTCCTGACCCAAGGATAAAACCTGTATCTTTTATGTCTCCTGAATTGGCAGGAAGGTTCTTTACCAGTAGTACCACCTGGAAAATCCAAAGTTATAGACTTGAATATATGTACACCCTTGGCTTATTTATTTTACGATGTTTTAAATTTTTTTCTTTAATTTAGAGATGACTTTATGGTCTTCTATATGCATACATAACTTAACACAAGTTTATAGGACACACCACATTTCTTATAAAGTTACAAAACTGTACAAAAACATACTTCCAAGTTGTCCCTGCCATTCTGTGTCATTTTTGCCACACACTTTAAGTTTTACTAGTTTATAAACTCCAGAGTACATTATTATTACTTTTTTAAACATTGTGTGGTCATTTCAAGGGATTAAAAAAATATCTTTCATATATAGATTCATTTTTACCATTATTGGAGTTACTCCTTTATTTGTGTGATTTCATGTTCATTCTGCCTGCACAACTTCTTCCTTGAATATTTCTTATGGCTCAATGAATCCTTTTAGTTTTCTTTGTCTGGCCAGATAGTTTTCACCTTAAGTTTTCAAAGACATTTTTATTATCACATAATTCTGGGTTATTTGCTTTTATTTGTTTACCTGTATATTTGTTTTATTTTATGCTTCCCCCCAACACTTTAAAGGTGCTATTTGATTATCTTCTGTCTTATGTAGTTTCTGACAATAATATACTATAATTCTAAGGTGGGTTTTAAAACAATAATAGTCTTCTCTGACTTCTTTCACAGCATTGTTCTAAAGCTGTATATTCTTTTTTCTGTTTTATTGAGCTGGTTTTCCTTTTGTATTTCAATTTTTCTGTTTTCTTTTTGGTATAGTTCTTCAAGTTCACAAATTCCTTCTTCATCTTCCTTGAATCTACTAATGACCTTCTCAAAAGACTTTTTCATCAATAGTTTATTTTATTTTAACTTGATTCCTTTTTATAGCTTCTATAACTATTTATTTATTTATTTATTCTAGCCATGCCTGCTATCTATGAGACCTGTCCCATGGAAGAGAGTGGTGAAAGATGAAAGGTTCCCTCACCCTTGGAATTCCCCTCACCAGCTAGAAGATCAACCAGGAAGGGTAGACAGTTTCAGAGACTCTGAGAAGGGTGCAACAGTCAGCTTGCAGTAGGCAAAACAGAGAGACACCAGCACAGACAGTCCTGGCCTGCACTGCACACCCTAGCCTGAGGGATGTTTTAACTGGTGTGTGCAGTTCTGTGACAACCACATGGAAAAGAGGAGGTTCCACTCGATATATAGTGTAGGCTTTAGTCACCACAACATCAATCATACCCTTATCAAAGGGATAACAGCAAGTACACATCAAGCAAAGTCATGGCAAATAACCGTAGTTATTTTTATTGAACTAAAAATATTAGACTTAGGCATGCTATATAGGAATGCTCCTACATAAAAGATAGACCTTTGAGACAACAATAAATAATTATTTCTCCTAAGTTCATACAGTCAGAGAAATATAAGTAAAATAAAGAAGCAGAAGAGTCACGCCCAATTAAAACAACAACAACAAAAATATCTTGAAAGAACAAGCAATGAAGTAAACCTTTCTGATCTGCCAGACATATAGTTCAAAAAGGAATTAATAAAAATACTGAGGAAATTCAGAAAAGAGGTTGGTGGAAATACAGATCACTAAAACAAGAAACTAGAAAATATAAAGAAAAGCTAGTTCATTGTCTTTAGCTTGAGAAAAGCCAAGTTAATGGCAATACATAGCAAAATAAATAATGCAGGAAAACGAATAAGTGATCTGGAAGATAGAGTAATGGAAATCACTCAATCAGTACAGCAGACAGTTAAATTTAAAAAGAAAGCAATAAAATATATAGGATAATATAAAGTATACCAATTTATTCATAATAAGGATGCCAGAAGGAGAAGAAAGATAAAAGGGGGTTGAAAATGTATTTGAAGAATTTATGGCTGAAAACTTCCCAAACCTAAAGACAGAAATGTATATCCAAATATAGAAAAGACAGAATTTATCAAACAAGATAAACCCAAACAGACCTACCCAAAGATATTGCAATTAAAATGCCTCAATTTAAAGATAAAGAGAGTTTTAAAGGCAGCAAGAGATAAATATAGTTTATGTGTTTTATGGAACCCACATAAGGTGATCATCTGATTCCTCCACAGAAATGTAGGTCAGAGGGAGTGCCAAGATGAATCCAAAGTCATAAAAGGGAAAAGCCTGCAATCTAGGAACTCTACCCAGCAAGATTATCATTTAGAAGAGGAGAGATAAAGAATTTCTCAAACAAGCAAAAGTTTAGAAAATACAGCAATATTAAATTACCCTAACAGAAATATTGATAGCTAGTCTCTAAACAGGAAAGAAGCAAGCATCTACAGTAAAGAGAAAACCACAATTGGAAAGTAAATTAATAATTAAACCACTGCAATTTTTTTGCTGTTTAAATTCTGAGAGGACAACTATAATTTAAAAAAAAGATAAACATGAAAATGTAAAAGAAGACATCAAAATCATAAAATATGGGAGAAGGGAGTGAGAAAAATGGAGTTTATTTTAAGAATATGTTTGGCCCTATATGACTACCAGTCTGAAGCAAGTGGATATAGTAATGGGTTAACATACCTGAAAAACAGGGTAATCACAAATCAAAAATACACAATAGATTCACAAAAAACAAAAGGAAGAGAGCTCAAGCATAATACAAAATACAATCATCAAAACACAAAAGGAAAAACAGAAAGGAACAAAGGAAGACTACAAAATAACCTTGAAAACAAGATTTAAAATGATAATAAACACACATCTGTCAATAATTACCTTGAAGTATAATGAACTAAATTCTCTGATTAAAAAAAAAAGATATAGCATGACAGAATGAATAAAACATTCAATAACCTAAAGTATGCTGCCAATAAGGGACTCACTTCAAGGCAAAAGAAACACTTAGACTGAAAGTGAGGTGATGAAAAAGGTATTAAAGCAAATGGAAATGACAGGAAAGTGAGATAGCAATACTCATATCACACAAGATATACTTTTTTAAAAAAAGGCATTAAAGAAAGAAAAAGGATACCATATAATGATAAATTCATCCATATAAGAAGATATTAAACTTGTTAACACCCAGTGTTGGAGAGCCAAAATATATAAACAAATATTAGCAGAAATAAAGTGATGAATTGACCAGTATGAAATTACAGTAGGAAATTTTAGCACCTTATTAAAATCAATGAACAGATCTTTCAGACAAAAAATCAATAAAACAACAGAGATCCTAATTGATATAATTGACACTAGAGCAGTTACACTTTATTTATACTTTCAGGACACTATATTAAAAAAAAAAAAGAATACACAGTGTTTTCCAATGCACATGGAACATTCAAACATTCTCTGGAATAGACAACACACTAGTATACAAAGCAAGCCTCAAGAAATTTAAGAGGATAGAAATTACTTCAAGCATCTTTTCTAACCACAACAGCATGAAACAAGAAATCAACCACAGAAAGAGAAATGAGGAAAGATAATCACATGGAAAATAAACAACATGCTAATAAATACCCAATGGGTCACAATGACATCAAAAAGACATTAAAAGATACCTTAAGACAAATGACAGTGAAAACATCCATCACACAAAATCTTCAGGATGCAGCTAAAGCAGTCCTAAGTAGGAATTTCATAGTGATAGAGGTTCACTAAAAAAAAAAAAAAAAAAAGAAAGAAAAAGAAAAAATAAGAAAAAATCTCAAATAGAAAACCTGAACTACCACTTGAAAAAATTAGAAAGACACAAACCTAAAGTTATCAGACAGAAATGTCAGGGGAATGTGTATTTTCCTCGGTTCTGTCTCATCACAACAAAAATTTGAAGCGATGGACCAGTGTTACAGCTCTCAGATGGATCAGAGTTACAGCTCCATGTTTCAGCTCAGTTTTACTTAGAAAATAAAGGAACTGTATCCTCAAGGCATGAGGGCATGCTGACCCAAAAGGTATGAAAAGAAGAGAAAGACCCCTGCCTTTTGGCTCCTCTTTTGATGATTTTTTTTTTTCTCTTCCCTTGAGCCTGCCCTATGTAAATTGGGCTAACCAGAAGTGCTGTTTGTTCTACCTGAGGTCCTCACTCTGGTCCTCAGACCTTCCTTTGTTCTATTTTTGCAGGTTTTTCCCTTCCTTGTCTTTTAGCCCCCACCGTTCTGGACTCCTTTTTCCTATTTTAACTACCTAACAGAAGGAAATAATGAAAATCTGAGACAAAATAAATTTTTTTTTCTTTTTTTTTTTTTCCTTCACCCGGGCTCCTGCATTACAGACAGATTCTTTACCATTGAGCCACCAGGGAAGCCCAGTTATTTCTAACATGTCTCTAATATAAAAGCGTTATCTTGTTGCACATGTTTTTTTCAGACTTGAATATTATCTACAGGATAAATTGCTAAAACAGAAATGCCAGCTTATAAAGCAGACCATTTTACTAGACATTGCCAAAATGCTTTCTTATCTTTCCTTGCTATTCTTTGGAACTCTGCATTCAGACAGATATAGCTTTCCTTTTCTGCTTTGCTTTTCACTTCTCTTCTTTTCCTAGCTGTTTGTAAGACCTCCTCAGACAGCCATTTTGCCTTGTTGAATTTCTTTTCCTGTGGAATGGTTTTGATCACCACTTCCTGTACAATGTTACAAATCTCTGTCCATAGTTCTTCAGGCACTCAGTCTATCACATCGAATCCCTTGAATCTATTTGTCACTTCTACTGTATAATCATAAGGGATTTGATTTAGGTCATACCTGAATGATCTAGTCATATTCCCTACTTTCTTCAATTTAAGTCTGGATTTTGCATTAAGGAGTTCATGATCTAAGCCACAGTCAGCTCCTGGTCTTGTTTTTGCTGACTGTAAAGAGCTTCTTCATCTTCAGCTGCAAAGAATAAAATCAGTCTGATTTCAGTATTGACCATCTGGTGATGTCCATGTTTAAAGTCTTCTCTTGGGTTGTTGGAAGAGGGTGTTTCTATGACCAGTGCATTCTCTTGGAAAAACTCTGTTAGCCTTTGCCCTGCTTCATTTTGCAGTCCGAGGTCAAACTCGCCTGTTACTGCAGGTATCTCTTGACTTCCTATTTTTGTATTCCAATCCCCTGGAATGAGTGTAATACCTTTCCAGTACCCTGCAAAGACTGTAATAAAGACTTTTAGTGGATTTACTCAGTTTTATCCAAATACCTAGCATTTTAATTACTGTTAACAAGATCCTAATGACCTATGATCTCCTTTATGCTCTATAAGTATCTCCCGCCACTGGCCTGTCATTTACTCTAGGTCCATAGAGCTTCTTCCTCTTCTTTTTGCTTACCAGGAATGCTCTGTAAGATCATTGTTCATGCTGTTCCTTTTATTTCTTCACAGTTAGTGGAAAGGTACGTGATATTTTCTCACTTTTTCTTTAACCTAATGACATTCCATCAGATATGCCTTCCTTGAGCAACCTAACTTCTTTGCCTTCCTATATTTTTTTTCCAAACACTTATCACTTCATATCATAATTTAATTTTTTACCTATTTCTTTCCATCTTCCTGTAGTATGAAAGCTGAATGAGAACAAGATTTAATCAATCTTGAATATTGATTTATCCTCCGTGTTCATATCAATGCCTCACACACAATAGGTACTCAGTAAAATCTGTCAAATGGATGAGTAAGTGAAAGAATGAATAATAGGGAAATTTGCCTTTGAAAATTATGACTTGCTAGTCAATCTAAGTGGTAAATCAATATCCTGAGTGTCCAGGACTCCTACTTTTTCTGTACTGAGATTATAGGTCTCAGAAAGGAATCCATACAAAGAGAGGTAAGAGGACTGAAATAGCCTAGATTTTCTTCATTTTAAAGATGATTGCAAAAATATGGCTAGTTAATTTAACTCATACTGGAGTACACAAGAGATCCATGATGGACAACTATAGAGGCATGTAGAACTACAAGTAATAAGGGATGCACTACAAAGGTGCATGCTGTGCATCGTTATACTTTCAAGGTAGAATATTATCTTAATTTCTACAAAGCATATCCTTGCAGTAATAGCATAGTAATTCAGTTATCATTTCCATTTAATTACTGGGTAATATACTTAATTGATATACTCTAATTTAAGTTCTGTTAAATATAGCAAGTCTCTGGAATGAAATAATTTTAATTAACAATCAACATAAAAATAATAATAACATTAGTATAATTTTATATTCTGTATAAATTTTACAGTTTAGCTCAATTAATTAAAGTTTAGTCAAAATTATTTATAGTTTTATTAAATAAATAAAGTATGCATTACAAATATGAATGGCTTGTATACATAAGTGGTTTGAGTTTAAAACAGCTGCCCTTACAAATACATTGTAAAAGTAAATTTATCAAGTGAACTTGATTTCAAATTTCTTTGAAGGATACATTTGGAGAAATAAAATATTTGAGTTATCAGAAGTTTCTAATTGTTTATGAAATTTTCAACACTGTTGTTGTACATATAAGGCATTTACTAATGCATTTTTAGTTATGTTTCTAGACTCTCTCTTATTACTTCCTGTACCCCTATGTTGACAGCACAAAAATCTGCCTTAATCAAAAGCCTCATTGCTCTCCATATGGCAAAGTCCTATATCAATTCTAAAATGAGTCAATATAATCTGAATTACTTGTTTCCTCTCATTAAGAAATTTTATTTAATTTGGAAGTATATGAAATTCTTTATACATACAGGAAATCAAAATGAGCAAATAATTTACATAATCAAATATCCCCAAGAGTATGTAAGCCAAGTTTGCTTGAAAATGCAATGCAATGGTTTAGATAAATAAGTAAAAGAAGAAAAGAAAAGAAAGAGTAACACACAAAAATGTCACTTGGAAAAGATGAGCCTGAAAAGGGCTCTCATTGTATATTGGAGCCAAAACTGTAGATGGGAAGACAGATTATGACACCAATCCCAAGGCAAAAGTACGAAAGCCCAAGACCTCTCTTTAAATAATGAAATGCAATTTTTCTAAAATTTTAAGTTTATTTTATAGTAGCTATGAAATGTTTATAGTATAGCATCTATAAAAAATTTATTTTTTAGTAGCCTGGCGTGCTGCAGTCCACAGGATCTCAAAGAGTCGGACTGAGGGAATGAACTGACCTGAAGTGATGGTAGCTATATCGCCAGCCTTGTCATGAGGAAAAAAAGAGAGGGACAGAGATAAATAGATATACAAGTATCAGATTAACAATACAGCAGACATGAGCCAGTTGTGGGGCATGGAAACCAGACACTTACTTTATTTATTTATTTTATAACTAATTTTTAACGTTTGTTTTGTCTCCATTACTTATTGAATGAAGGAGCTACCCTTTTCTCATTTATCCACTAGGTACCCATACACTTGATTGTTCCTCTGGAATTTCTGAAGTATTGAATACATCTTTAGACCTGACATTTTATGTTTGGCTTATAATCTCTTGAGAAATAACTTCTGCATTTCACCATCATTTTCCATTAGATACCTATTTTAAGTCCTAGTGGAACTCCAACTTTTCTGAGCCTTAGCATTTTTATCTGTGAAATGGAATTAATAATACGTCTTACATACGTCCCAAGACTAAATTTAGAGACCAATAGCAATTGAATCTGGAAAGTTTGCATATATATAAAGTCTTAAGGAGGCCAGCAAGACAGTTGTTTGATTTTCTATCTCATAATCCATCTCATTTTGACTAATGGGCATGGAGAATCAAATTTTACAAAAAGCAAACCTTTACCTTGGCAACATATGTAGCTTTAGCTATAACCTTGTCTTCCTTCATGACTCATGACTTACTCCTGAATTCACAAACCAGTGTTGTAGCCAGTCCGAATCTATCTATTTCTCTCTGCTGCTGCTGCTAAGTCGCTTCAGTCCTGTCCGACTCCCCGATCCCATGGACTGCAGCCTACCAGGCTCCTCCGTCCATGGGATTTTCCAGGCAAGAATGCTGGTATGCGTAGCCATTCCCTTCTCCAGGAGATCTTCCCAACTCAGGGACTGAACCCCAGTCTCCTGCATTGTAGGCAGATTCTTTACCATCTGAGCCACCAGGGAAATGCATCTTTCATTAGTGAGGTACCTTTGCTTTAATTGATGAATCAATATTGATATATTGTTATTAACTAACGTCCATAGTTTGGGCTTCCCTGGTGGTTCAGATGGTAAAGAATATATCTGCAATGTGGAAGATCTGGGTTCGATCCCTGGGTTGGGAAGATCACATGGAGGAGGCCATGGCAACCCACTCCAGTATTCTTGTGTGGAGAATCCCCACAGAGCCTGGAGGGCAACAGTCCATCGGGTGGCAAAGAGTCAGATACGACTCCATAGTTTAAGTTAGGGCTCACACCTTCAGTTCAGTCGCTCAGTCATGTCCGACTCTTTGTGATCCCATGGACTGCAGCACGCCAGGCCTCCCTGTCCATCACCAACTCCCAGAGTCCACCCAAACCCATGTGCATTGAGTCAGTGATGCCACCCAATCATCTCATCCTCTGTCGCCCCCATCTCCCACCTTCAATCTTTCCCAGCATCAGGGTCTTTTCCAACGAGTCAGCTCTTCGCATCAGATGACCAAAGTATTGGAGTTTCAGCTTCAATATCAGTCCTTCCAATGAACACCCAGGACTGATCTCCTTTAGGCTGGACTGGTTGGATCTCCTTGCAGTCCAAGGGTTCACACCTGGTGCATATCAAATGGTTTCTGAAAAATGTATAATAAGTATTCACCATTATAGTGTCATGCAGAACAGTCCAACTGCTTTATAAAGTCCTTTGTAGTCCATCTATCCACCTCGCCTCCTCCCTCTCCACTTTTCCCTCCCAACGGTTTTTCACTGTTTCTATAGTTTTGCCTTTTCCAGAATGTTACATATGTGTGTGTGTTGGAATCAAACTTTACCTATCCTCTTCAGACTTTTTTTTTTTTTCCATTTGGAAATACACATTGAAGTTTCTTCTCTTTCTGTGGTTTGATAATTTAACATTAAAACACTCTATTATATGAATATAAGACTGCTTATTTATCCACTCACCCATGAAAGAACATCTTGATTGTTTCTAATTTGTATTTCTATTTTGTATTTCAGTATTTCTAAGATTAATTCAACATATATCTTTTGGTGTTTGAATGAGGGAGAGAAGAGATGCAGCTGGAGAGCTGAGATGGAATTAGATTGTGGAAACTCTCATATTCCCAAGTAAAAAGATTGGAATTTATCTAAGAAGTGATAAATAGAAGTATTTGAGGAAAAGTTAAACCTGAATAAAACTAGAGTTCCATGAGTAAAAAGAAGTGCAGGGAGAAACAAAGCCTAGGTAACAAATGATATCTACCTTTATAACGTGTTTGTACAAAATGGCTTACAATCAAAAGCAACAATATGACTGCTTCCAAAGAGGAAATGGGCAGGATTTTAAAAGAAATCACTTTGGTCTTAAGGAACATGCAGAAGTTCACCAGCAGGGCTTGGATGTTGAGTTAAGCAAGCAATATGAAAAGGAATGAGAAAACCAGTAATGATACATAACTGATAGCATGACAATGAGGCAACAAGCCCTATGCGAGGATGGATTTTCCTCACTCGCGTTTTGAAACAAATCCTAGTGGCTAACTAAATGAAAATGTCTCCATTTTTTTTTATACAGCTGTCTTCATGATGTGAATGTACAATGATCACAATAGTTATTTCATGCATTATATTATGTTTTGTAAAGCTTCAACTCCAGATAAATGAATTTGCACTTAAGATATTCAAGGCATTTTCACCAAGGTGCCCCTTAATTGGGTAGCTTACTAACCTAAAGATTGTTTATTTAAATGTGCTTAAGAAGATCATAAATTATAATTTTGTCTCATTAAAAAGCTCAGCTTAGCTAAGCTCCCGCTTAGAACAAGAAAACTGGAAGTACTGTTTCCATTCTAACAAGAAGAAGAAGAAAAAAAAAAAAAAACTACAAAATCACAAGCTTTCTTAAACCCACCAGAAAGCTAGTGTTTCATGGCAATAATGTAGATCTGAAATCTAAAGAACAATAGGACTTTCCTGGAAGAGTTAGGACCTGTGCCCCACATTACCTGTGACAGAGTATGGAGGAAAATATGCCAGGTGCTGTAAAAAGCAGTAAGAATTTAACTGCATTTTGGTAAAGAATTTGCCTGCAATGCAGGAGACTTAAGTCCAGTCCCTGAGTCAGGAAGTTTCCCTGGAGAAAGGAATAGCAACCCACTCCAGTATTCTTGCCTGGAGAATACCAATGACAGAGGAGCCTGGTGGGTATGGTCCATGGGGTCACGAAGAGTTGGACACAACTGAGCAATGAACACAGACACATAAAGGTAGGGTGCAGGTTAGCGTAAGAGAGAAGGGAACTCCTGAAAGCCACAGACACACAGGTATTCCATTCAGTCACAAGTTCTTCACAAACCTTCACTGGGTGCTTGCCAGAAAATCCGGACGAGGCAAGAGGCAAGAGGCAAGAGGCAAGAGGCAAGAGGCAAGAGGCCTTCTGATGCATGCCTAGAAAGACAGTTTGTCAGTTTCTTATAAAGTTAAACAATACCACTGAACACCCTTATGCCTAAGTGTTTACCCAAGAGAAATTGGCAAATTAACACTTTTATTCATACAATATCCTATATGTGAATCTTTATAGTGGTTTTACTCATAACTACTCAAAACTGGAAATAGCCTAAATATCCATCAAACAGTGAATAGATACATTTTGATGCATCCATAAAATGGAACAGTAGTCAAAAACAAGAGGAAACATGCTTCTGATACACTTAACAACATGGATGAATTGCACATTTACTGTAAACTAAATACGAGAAGGGCTTCCCAGGTGGCTCAGATGGTAAAGAATCTTCTGCAATGCAGGAGACTTGGATTTGATCCCTGGGTTGAGAAGATACCCTGGAGAAGGGAACAGCTACCCACTCCAGTATTCTTGCTTGGGAAATTCCATGGACAGAGGAACCTGGCAGGCTACAGTCCATGCAGTCACAAAGAGTCAGACATGACTGAGTGATTCACACACACACACACACACATACACACAAGAAGGCAGAATGGAAAAGGTACATGCTAAATTTCATTTATATTACATTCTGAAGAGAGGAATATAGGAATAGAACACAGATCTGAGATTTGTTCTAGGTTAGGGTAGAGTTAAGGTTTGACTTCAAGGGCATGGATGAATTTTTTAAGCAATTTAAGTATTCTGTATTTTGATTGTGTTAGTGGTTACATGAATGCATATGTATGACCATGTCATAGAACTGTGCACTGAAAAGGGTGAATTTTCATTTCTAAAAAAAATATAAATAAAGTAGTATAATGAAACCTCCTCCTCTCTGATAAATGGAGCATTGCCGCTGGCTCGATGAGTGAAAGGAGAAGCATGGGAAGCAATTTTAGTTTTAGAGGTCAACCATCTAATGCAACAGTTTTCATCATAATTATGCTCTCTTTTCTTTAAAAGCAAACTATAAATAACTCAGCAGTCTATTTGGAAAGTTCAATTCAAAATAGCTGGTTAGATTTGTCAGCCTGTATATTTAGGCCTATATATTTATATTTGAAACGATATTCTAGAAATACTCTGAGAAAGATACAAAATACTTTAAACACAATATTGCATATTTCAAACAAAAGGAATAATCTTATATTAGTTTTTAATCAGCCTTTTAATTTTAGGTCAAATATAATATATTAAGTGATACTACCATGTAATTTTAGAAAATATTTTTTAAAATTCTGAATGCATAATGTAAAATTCAAACCAAAAAGTTTGCATTTGTGTGCATGTTTGCATGTGTGTGTGTTTGTGTGTGGTTAGCTTATATTTCCCTAAGCTGATAACTGGGGAAAAATCTCTACTATAGATCATATTTGCTGTGAAATGCAAAAACAGACACTTCCCTTTGGCCTTCTGAAAAATGGATACATATGCCATCTATAATTTTCTCTTATTATTTACATGTAGGAATTGCAACCAGATTTGTTATGAGTGAAAAAAAAAAAAAGAAAAAACACAAAGACTTTAACTAATGTGTTTTCCTCCCCAATATTGAAGAAAATATCTTTGTCCCTAGTTGAGTGCAAAAGAACACTCTAGCCCAGGGGTCCCCAACCTTCAGGTTGTGGACGGGTACCTCCTATCAGATCAGTGACAGCATTTATTAGAAATAAAGTGCACAATAAATGTAATGTGCTTGGATCATCCTGAAGCCATCCTCCCCACATCTAGTTTGTGGAAAAATTGTCTTCCATGAAATTGGCTCCTGGTGCCAAAAAGGTTGGGGGCCACTGCTCTAGTGCACCTGAAATCACAGATGTCATATGGGGAGAAATTGCTCTTTCCACAGTGTCAAAGTACTTGGCAGACTTTTCTAGAAGCAGTTGGTGAGACTAGAAGCTTCTAAACTGCCTTGAGGGCTGTCATATGCCTTATTGGTTGTTGAATTAATGGTCTGCTCAGGAATCCTCCTGACCTCAAATTCTGAAGTTTGCATACAGAATCAAGCTAAGTGAATAAAAAATTTAAAAAAAAATTAAAAGTAAAAGCATCTTATTATTTCAGCAGTCTTACGAAATCAAATCACCACCATTCTCAGATGTGATATTCTGTGATCTGTGTGTCATAGGGTAAAATAGCTGAAAGTCAGCAATTTATCTTGCTATTGAATGCAATCTGGGCCATCTGTTGATCCCTCCTTTACTAAGCAAGCACTGTATGCTCTCCATTGTAATAGGCACTGGTGCACATAAATGAACAAGTTATGGGCCCTGTAGTTAAGAACCTAAGGCAAGAAAGATATGCAAAAAAAAAAATGATGCATTGCTTCCCAGTGAAGTTATATATGTACATATATATATATATATATATAAACATGTATCCATGAAACACAAGGAAAGGACAACAAAATCTCTGTTAAGTCATTGGGAATATTAATGAGGTTGTATGTAATCCATCTGAGTATTAAAGAATAAATATGAATTTTCCAGATGGAATAAAAAAGAAAAAGGCATTTCAGGCAGACAAAAGCAAGTATATGGGGAAGGAAAATATGTGCTAAGAAAATGGTGAAATAGTAGTAATATATAAGGAGAAATGCATTGAAGAAGTTACAGGATGCAACACAGAAGAGTTAGATATAAATAAAATTTAGAAATAATGATTATGTTTACTCTAGATATTGCTCTTTTGTTGCATGTCACTGCTGTTGCTACTGCTAAGTCGCTTCAGTCTTGTCCGACTCTGTGCGACCCCATAGACGGCAGCCCACCAGGCTCCACCATCCCTGGGATTCTCCAGGCAAGAACCCTGGAGTGGGTTGCCATTTCCTTCTCCAATGCATGAAAGTGAAAAGCGAAAGTGAAGTCGCTCAGTCATGTCCAACTCTTAGCGACCCCATGGACTGCAGCCTACCAGGCTCCTCTGTCCATGGGATTTTCCAGGCAAGAGTACTGGAGTGGGTTGCCATTGCCTTCTCCCTTGCAAGGCACAGAGAACCTTAAATAGAAAAACTGAGGCAATGATGAAATTTGTGTGGATGTAAGGACAAAAGCAGTATAGTCAGACCTCAAGTGCAATACAAATTTCACAGGCTCTCTGTGCTCTCTTTATTGCTTAGTGAACACATGGCCTAATTCCTGCTTCTTTCCTCTGTTTATTCCATTGTTTTCTATTTTGTATTGGGGCATAGCCAATTAACAATGCAGTGGTAGTTTCAGGTGAACAGTGAAGGGACTCAGCCACACTTACACATGTATCCCTTCTCCCACAAACCCCTCTTCCACCCAGGCTACCGCATAACACTGAGCAGAGTTCCCTGTGCTGTATAGTAGTTCCTTGTTGGTTGCTGTTGTTTTTTAGTCACTAAGTCGTGTTAGACTCTTTTGCAGCCTCATAGACTGTAGCCTGTCAAGCTCTGCTGTCCATGAGATTTCTCAAGCAAGAATACTGGATTGGGTTGCTATTTCCTTCACCAGGGCATCTTTCTGACCCAAGGATCGAACACACATCTCTGAACTGGCAGGCGGATTCTTTACCATTGAGGTTATTCATTTCAAATATAACAGTGTTTACATGTCTTCTCTTCTGATAGACACTGTCTCTTTGCATGGTTGTCAGTTTTTGATATGTTCTTAAGTTGAGCAAATGAGTCCTGAAATCTAAATGAGCTTCATCTCAGGTATAGCCAACTGGCTAAGATACAGTGTATTTGTCATTTTGTGATCATTTTGTATTTGAAGATTTGAGGCAGTCTTCAGGACAGATTTCTTTTTTTTCTTTAGGTTGTTATAGACTTTTTAATTCATCTTTTCTCCTAAGTATCTATTAGACATTGCTGGAAATTCTGGGTCATTATCTGTATATCATAACTCTTTACATCATATGATGTCCATATGATGATGTCCATACATCCATATGTCTTTGTCCTTTTGCATTTCAATTTGAGAGAGTTGCTTAGGTCAAGTTTCTATTGCCTACTTAGATTTTCTGATGTGCTCATTCTAATAAGTCTATCTATTGAAACATTTCTTCTCTTCCTCCTCATCCTTTTCTTCCTTCTACTTCTTCTTTTAGTGAATTTAGTCTTCTTCTTTTAATGAAATTATGCTACTATGCTGCATTGGGGTAACTAATCCTGAATTTTTAGTGGCTTAATATAGTAATACTTGCTATTGACTCAATAAAATGATGGATTCAGGGAATCTTCCTCTACCTGGGGACTCTGAAATCAGAAACTTATGGAGTTCTGGTAATAATGTCAGGGAAAGAAAGTCTGAATAAATTCATGGAATACTATTAAGGACCAGGCCTACATAATTTTTACTCACATCCCATTGTCTGTAACCCAGTAACTTAATTCAAATGCCAAGAAATTTGGGATCATAAAAAGAAAAGGAAAAATATTTGATAAAGAGTTCATACCTTTGTTCTTGCCAAAATTGTAATCTCCAAGATATTTATAGGTGATACTATTGATTTTATATTATTTGCGTTTATCTAAAGTTCTCTTCGTTTTCTTAACTTCACTATTATTGTTTCTGCTACAGCAATCGATCCCAAAGTATAATTGCTATTAATAACCTCCTTCTTTTACTGGCTATTCTAGGTGCTACTCACTCTCAGGCAAGAATTTTATTGATCTAGGGGGCCAGATCTTCATCCATGGTGGGATAACTCAGATCTTCATCCTGGTTGCATGCCCTTTCAGATCATACTTGCTGCAATTTTCCACCTAAATTTGTCACTGGGCATGAAAGAATAAGTGAGAACCTCTGTGTATCCTGATTTCAGACACACTCTTCTCCACCCCAATAGCATAGCAGCAACACTCTCATCTCAATATAATGCCCAACCAATGGTAAAGAATCTGCCCACCAATGCAGGAGCTGTGGGTTTGATCTCTTGGCCTGGAAGATCCCCTGGAGAAGAAAATGGCAATCCACCTCAGTATTCTTGCTTGGGAAAACCCATTGACAGAGGATTCCTGGTGGGTTGCAAAAGAGTCGGACATGACTTAGCTACTAATCAACAACAACTTCTGCTAGAGTACTAACTCCTTTTTTCCTTGCTAGCCTGTCCACTGGCCCAGGAGTGGACAAAATATCCAGTGGCAGATAGATCTACAGGCTTGACAGAACCCTGGGGAAACCAGCCTCCCTCTACAACTGGAACTCTAGTTAAGTTTGGAAGAAAAGTGGTAAAAATTACCGGAGTGAGTCAATGTTATTCATTGATAGTGAACAGTGTGTACTCCTACTTTAAGAGACGTCCATTCTACTATTGGGACTTCCCAGGTGGTGCTAGTGGTAAAGAACCTGCCTTCCAATGCCGAAGACATAAGAGATAAGGGTTTGATCCCTGGGTCAGGAAGATCCTCTGAAGGAAGGCGTGGCAACCCACCAGTGTTCTTGCCTGGAGAATCCCGTGGACAGAGGAGCCTGGGGCTACCTGGGGGCTACAGTCCATAGGTTCCTACAGAGTCAGACATGACTGAAGCAGCTTAGCATGTAGGCACACACATTTACTATTGAAGATATAGCACCATGTAATACCTGTTGACTTAGACTTGAATTCCTCAAGGATTCATCTAAAAGAGCTCAATTCAGATGTATCCTTTATGAAGTCACTCCAATGTCCTATCAGGAAATAGTTTTTAAATGATGCAGTATAATATAGGACAAATGGATCTCATGTTTCTATAATATTGCTTTCCTATATTTTGTATATTTTCTATATTTTAATATTCCTTGTCAAATAGGCTCATTAGCCCAAAACTATGTTATGATAATTCCATGATCATAAAATCGATACTTTGTGAGCCTGAGATAGTGATGCTAGCTGAGATAGTGAAGATAAACCTATATCTAGAAAGCACGGTAAGCATATTATTTCATGCAATGCCTCAAATAAGGAAGAAAAGGGGGATTGTGTCATGATAAAATGGTCATTCTAAAATTTATTTTATTGTGTTGTCTTTGGTAGCATGTTTCAAAATATTACTAAAGATAGATATTCATTAATCCTGATTAATGATTGACTGTGATTGACTGGATATTACTCTTATCAAACAACAATTATATCCTCTAATATAGATTCTCATTTCATCTTGTAGACTACTTTGATTATAATTGACTGCTACCACAGACAGTTGTTAGACATATACTATTATCTGAAACGCTTAGCTAGGTGCATGACCTGGAAAGCTCACAGTTTATTGGCAGGGCTAAGAGATAATAGCATTAATACAAATCAAATATATAGAAGAATAAGCAGTATTATGAAAGTACTGATGTGGAAACAATTTATTTTATCTATGTAATCAGGAAATGATCACAGAAGAGTTAACAATTGGATTAGGCAATGCAAAATGAGTGGAACCAAGTCATAGAAAGTTGTAGGAACAAAGATATGGAGGGATGAAAGCTTGTAATATATTTGGGAAAGGGAGAAAAACTTAGGGATAGAATTAAGTACAAAGAGAAGTAGTATGGGAACTATAGAATATGTGACCAGACAAATATGTTAAATGACATATTATTAATATCTAAGGCTTGTGAAAATGCATGAGTATTCAGATGTACCTGAAGCAAAAGTGGTATGTAAAAAAGTGGTGTGAAATCCTGAAGAGATTTTTCCCCCACCTGTAGGTGACATAGGAAGGCTAGATAGGATTGAATGGGATAAATGCCCTTCCTTAGGAAGTATCCTCTTTGCCAAAAATAACAAGATAGAAACAAGGACTCTAGAAGAAATTGAACCTCTGACAACTGTTGCTACAACAAACATTAAACACAACCCAATGTTTACCAGGATTATTAAAACCTCACACTAGAAAGCCTACATACCACAGCTCCTGTTACCTGATACATAGTCTGGCTTTCAACAGCAACAAAAAATTATGTCATGCTAAAAGTAAAAAACAAAAACAGAGTTAGAAGACTAGATCCAGCAGACATGCTGGATGATCCATGATCCATGTCTTGATCCAGAAGACATGATTGGCTTATTTTAAAACTAGCAAGCAGGGACAAAAATATGATGAATAAACATTTGCAATATTCTGAGGGACCATTTATAGTCCTATTTCTTTTAATCTCAAAACATTTCTAGGATATGCAAGCTGAAATCAGTAGAAAGATGTGATACTTGATTTTGAAGTTAAATGGCCATAATTTTAGAGCTATTTTTATAAAAGCATTTTTATAGTATTCTTGCCTATCAGTTAGATAGATTCTTCAGTTTGTTTGTTTGTTTGTTTTGGAGGGAATGTCTGAACCTTTTATTCCTAAGAAAAATATTTTTTTTTTCTGTAAATAAAAGCTTCCTCTGAATAAAATGAAAAGAGAGCAATGGCTTTGACTGTACAATTCATTGACAAAATGCTTGTTGACTTGTTGAAGAAATAACATGTAACAAGGTTAACACAAGTAATTTAATCCAAAGGTGAATGTCATTTCACTAAATATAGAAAGGTTTCAAAGAAAAAAAGAACACACAAGAAAGAGAGTCACTATGGATAAGTGAGCAGTTACAACTTCTTTGGATGACATAGCAACTGAAGAATATACATAGATGAAAATTATGTATTTAGTGGAAAAGCCTAAATTGTTCAAACAAGAACTAAATTTCAGAGGGCTTGACTCAGAATGGGGAAGAGATAAAAGCCAAGAAGTGCAAAACTCAATGCATTAAATTAAATAAGTTGTAGTGACTTAAAAATTACTATATATTTCTTGATGTTATACTAATGTTTCATTGTTGACAAACAATGTGCAGAAAATAGCAATGTTTCCTTCAGATACATCATCAGTCAGTCAGTCATGTCTGACACTGTGCAACCTCATGAACTTCAGCACACCAGGCTTCCCTGTCCTTCACTGTCTCCCCAAGTTTGCTCAAACTCATGTCCATTCAGTTGGTGATGTCATCCAGCCATCTTGTCCTCCATCATCTCCTGCTCCTCCTGCCTTCAGTCTTTCCCAGCATCAGGGTATTTTCCAATGAGACAGTTCTTTGCATCAGGTGGCCAAAGTATTGAAGCATCAGCTTCGCTACCAGTCCTTCCAATGACTATTCAGGATTGATTTCCTTTAGGATTGACTGGCTTGATCTCCTTGCTGTCCAAGGAGATCTCTAGTGTCTTCTCTAGCACCACAGTTCAAAAGCATCAGTTCTTTGGCCTCAGTCCTCTTTATGGTCCAACTCTTACATTAGTACATGATTACTGGAAAAAACATAACTTTGACTATATGAACCCTTGTCAGCAAAGTGATATCGCTGCTTTTCAATAAGCTGTCTAGGTTTCTCATAGCTTTTATTCCAAGAAGCAAATGTCTTTTAACTTCATGGCTGCAGTCACCATGATTTTGTAGACTGAGAAAATAAAGTCTGTCATTGTTTTGATTTTTTTCCCTATTTGCCATGAAGTGATGGGGCCAGATGTCATGACCTTAGTTTTTCCAATGTTGAGTTTTAAGCCAGCTTTTTCACTCTCCTCTTTCACCTTCATCAAAAGGCTCTTTAGTTCCTCTTCTCTTTCTGTCATTAGAGTAGTGTCGTCTGCATATCTGAGGTTACTGAATTTCTCCCAGCGATCTTGATTCCAGCTTGTGCTTTATCCAGCCTGGGATTTCTCATGATGTACTCTGCATATAAGTTAAATAGCAGGGTGACAATATACAGCCTTGACATATTCCTTTCCCAATTTGAACCAATCCATTGTTCTATGTCCAGTTCTAACTATGCTTCTTGACCTGCATACAAGTTTCTCAAAAGGCAAGTAAGGCAGTCTGGTATCTCCATCTCCTTCAGAATTTTCCACAGTTTGTAGTGATCACACAGTCAAAGCCTTTAGCCTATTAAATGAAGCAGAAGTAGATTTCTTTTCTGGAGTTTCCTTGCTTTTTCTGTGATCCAGTAGATGTTGGCAATTTGATCTCTGGTTCCTCTGTCATTTCTAAATCCATCTTGTACGCCTGAAAGTTCTCTGTTCATATATTGTTGAAGCCTAGCTTAAAGGATTTTGGGTATTGCCTTGCTAACATGTGAAATGAGTGCAATGGTGTGATTGAAGGGTCAGAAGTAGGTAGGGATATAGATGAAGCAGCATTAGCTACCAGTAGATAATCATTAAAACTGTGTGTTGGAAATATGTTATTTCATATTACCCTGTCCTTACATTTTTATTTGCTCAAAGATTTTCTGAATAAGATGTTTCACATTTTTCCTGTCACCTTGAAAACATAAATGCAGTTTTAGATGTTTTGCTACCCCAGTATATAGAGACACTTCACTGGTGACTCAGCAGTAAAGAATTCTCCTACAACGCAGGAGACTCCAGGGACACAATTTCGATCCCTGGGCAGGGAAGATCCCCTGGAAGAGGATTTGGCAACCCACTCCAATCTTCTTGCCTGGACAACCCTATGTATAGAGGACCTTAGTGGGCTGCAGTCCATGTGGTCTGAAAGAGTTGGACACGACTGAAGCAATTGTGCATGCACACACACAACCAAGTTGATTTTGGTGGACTTAACTATGAAGATTCAGTCATGCATGTCCTAAGCCTATTTTTTTAATAGGTATTATATTGAGTAGTTCAGTTAAATTTATCATATAAATGATTGCATAATAATTAACAGGTCGTCTAGCCATTTTAATAGCAAAAGCAGTTTTTTCACATCTTTCTAAAAATAAAATAATGGAAAAGCAGAAGTTGAAGCAGTACAAAACAAAACTGAAAGGATTAGAAAAAGCACATTGATTCAGAAGCTAGGCAATTGTTTATTTTTTCAAATACTTTCATTTCCAACACTGAAGTCTTAAGCAAAATTATTAAGAGGAGAAAAACAAAATATTTTAGAAAGCTTTCTGACAAGAAGAAAGAAATTGACTTAAATCAATCAGACCCAACTCTCAGAAGGAATGAAAACTTAACCTCACAGTACTTCTAATTAGACTACTTTTAGATCATGTTGACATCTCATTAATTTGAGTGCACTGACCATAATATTTTAGGCATTGTAATAATTGCTTTGAGACTAGTAGAAGGTTTCCTTCTTTGTAACAAAAATTTCTCTCAATTTAGTAAAATACCAAAAACCACTGGTTCATTTCAAATTTAATGTTTCAGAGACTGTATCTACAGCTACATTTAACTATGTCAGAAATCATCCATGTGATCAAAGAAAAGATGAACATGTGACTACAACAATGTAAACCATAATTATAAGTACTTATAAATCACTTCATATTACAGAATCATTACTAAAAGAAAAATTTTTATATAGGTATGATAAATAAACCCTTTATGTCAATGAAGTACTATTTAAAGAAAAGTCTTAAACTATACAATTTATTTATAAATTCTATTTCTAGGAATTGAAAATAAATAAAAATAAATACAAAGATTTGGCTAAAATAATGATTTTTGCAGCACTGTTCATTAGAAAGTCCAATAAGACTATGTTCAACAATAATACTGCATTAAATACTATGTAATCCTTAAGATATTGATTATACTTATGTTTACTCACTTGGGTAGTTATTCACAAATGCAAAAGAATATATGCAATTATAATATGATTATAAATTGCATAGTGTAGAGGTTAAAAATTGGGCCCAAGACCTGATGTCAGCACATCGGGCCCTCAATGATCTTGTTTCACTACTTAATGGGTATATCATCACTGTGACTTGTTGTCAGGGAATGTTTGACGGGAGGATTCCTACGTGCTGTCTCTCATGAGTCCTTTGTCCCTCTTCAAGTGGAACAGCACACTGCTCCCAGGGATTGAGGTCATTGTGTGAGGCAGGCTTGGGTCTCGTTTAGGAAACATTCTCTTTAGGACAAAACTGCTTAGTCTCGTTCCCCTTTCTTGAGATATGGATTGTGTCCTGACCTTGTGACTAACATTACCCCTTGTTCCATTGGTAACGGTTGCTGTACGTTTGGTTTTCTGATCTTTATCATTTCCGAAAGAAGTTTCTTGCACCACAGCTTATATATACTCATAGAGAAATCATTAAAGCACCTTTGATCCATCAGAGCTTAGGTCCCCGGGTCTTTTTTTGTCTCTCTCTCTCTTTCTCTCTTTTACTTTCTTATCGTCGGCTTTGTACCACCAGTCCAGTCCATTAAAGGACCCCAACAACTTGTTTACAATTTCTGGTTCTACATTTCTTCAAATGTAAAATGATTTACCTAGTAAAATTGTTTTAGGTACCTAATTTATCATGAAAGATTTTTATTTAAATTTTAGGTACAACCAAAACAATTTGAAAAAAAAAAAAAAAAAACTTCTCCAACTCTCCCTCACATACATACAACTCTATTGTGTTTCTAGTTTGTAATACTTAATCATAGAGATGTGAAGTAATGAAGTGGTGCTCAGAAGTTATATACTCACTGCCTTTTGTTACTTCTCACCATGTATTTAGGAACTAGAGTGAAAACAAAAGTGGTTTCAGTGCATTTTTATCCTAGGTTATGCAAACATTACTGATATTGTACTTAACAACAAGAAATCTATCATATTTTGAAAAATATATCATTATTAAGTTTCAAATATGTTATAATACTACCATTAAATTTTGCTTTCACCATGTTTATATTCTTCTCACAAAGCAAGAACAATATCTCCTGAAGAATCTATGCCTTAGTCTAACTGCATGATTATTTTGCTAAAGAACTATGATTCAAGTATTATGCTTAATCTATTTACCTTCTAAACTTGGTGTTTCTGGATTAGTGAAATTGTTAGGGATGCCCTCTCATGCTAACCCAGAGAAACTGCTGTTTCCTCTTTCCTATTCCTTTTTGCCTTGTGTATTAGTTTTATATGTAACAGATTACCACATATATAGTGGGATACAATACAAATGAATCGCCTTACAGTTCTGGAAGTCAGAAGTCCAAAATAGATTTTGCTAGGCTAAAATACAGGTGTCACTCATTATCAGAGAAATGCAAATCAAAACCACAATGAGGTACCATTACACGCCGGTCAGGATGGCTGCTATCCAAAAGTCTACAAGCAATAAATGCTGGAGAGGGTGTGGAGAAAAGGGAACCCTCTTACACTGTTGGTGGGAATGCAAACTAGTACAGCCACTATGGAGAACAGTGTGGAGATTTCTTAAAAAACTGGAATTAGAACTGCCATATGACCCAGCAATACCACTTCTGGACATACACACTGAGGAAATCAGATCTGAAAGAGACACGTGCACCCCAATGTTCATCGCAGAACTATTTATAATAGCCAGGACATGGAAGCAACCTAGATGCCCATCAGCAGACGAATGGATAAGGAAGCTATGGTACATATACACCATGGAATATTACTCAGTGATTAAAAAGAATTCATTTGAATCAGTTCTAATGAGATGGATGAAACTGGAGTCTATTATACAGAGTGAAGTAAGCCAGAAAGATAAAGACCAATACAGTATACTAATATATATATATATATATGGAATTTAAAAAAATGGTAATGATAACCCTACATGCAAAACAGTAAAAGAGACACAGATGTACAGAACAGACTTTTGGACTCTGTGGGAGAAGGCGAGGATGGGATGTTTGGAGAGAACAGCATCGAAACATGTATATTATCTAGGGTGAAACAGATCACCAGCCCAGGCTGGATGCATGAGACAAGTGCTTGGGGCTGGTGCACTGGGAAGACCCAGAGGAATCAGGTGGAGAGGGAGGTGGGAGGGGGGATCGGGATGGGGAATACATGTAAATCCATGGCTGATTCATGTCAATGTATGAAAAAAAACACTACAATAATGTAAAGTAATTAACCTCCAACTAATGAAAATAAAATAAAATAAAATACAGGTATCAATAGGACTGCCTTCCTCCCAGAGGCTCTAGGAAAAAATCCGTTTCCTTCACTCTAATAATTTCTAGAAGCCACATCTTTTCCTGGGCTCACAGATTCTTCTCTACCCTCAGAACCACCAGGGTAACACAATCAAATCTCTCTTTCTCTCCCTCTCACACACACAGCTCTTTCTGATTCCCGTCTCATTCTTTCTTTTATATGTGCCCTTGTGATTACATTGAAGCCTGGTGGATAATCCAGGATAATATCTGTTCACATTCCTGGCATTAGGATATTGACATGTTTAGAATGTCTGCGATTCCACATCTTCCTGCCTGCTGCCCCCTCCACAATTTCCTACACACTACCTCCTGCCTTGGTCCAAGCGAGAGACAAAGATAGGAATAAATTAAGCAGTAACATGATAAATAGAGAAAAGAGGAGAGTTTAGTGGTATACTTAGGAAGTAGAATTATCTTTGATTAATGATCTCTTAATTGTGTGGAAGTTTGAGCTGTTGAGGGGAAGAGAGGAAGTCAGGAAAATAAAATTCTCAATAAAGAATAAAAATTGTCAATAAATTTTTGGGTGGAGAAAAGTCAGGAACACAGTTTGTGAAAAACTGCAGGTGAAAATCTACAGTAGATGTTAGGATAAGAAAATTATTAAGTTTCATGGACTTTTGTATAAAATTCAGGCCTACTTTTTATGTCAATGACTTACTGTGCATTTTATTTACTTATATATTTGAATTACACATTTTAAAAAAGAAGATAAACATCTGACAATACAAGCAGCTGTTGTCATCTAAAAATATTCCCCTGAATGGCCTATAGGTATTCCTTTCTAGCTGTTCTGTACAGCCTTGCAAGACCAATGCAAATTATAAATGATGAAATTATTTTTTATTTGTGTGAAAGTGCCAACAATCTTGTCAGCTGTAAAGACAGTTGGCCCACAATCTTTAGATGTTAGTCTTTTCAGTGTTTTTGGTTTCATTCCAGGGACAGGCTATGAATAGCTAACTTGGTGAGGCTTGTCTTTAGTTTTCTTGCAAATCTTTATCTGATGCTGATTCATAAATTATACTTTCTTCAGTACAGAATCTCATTATCTATCACTCATTAGAAAAAGCATACTAAATAGAAGTTAGTACTACTTGTCAGGTATTGCCTAAAGGATGAAAAAAGTGGACGAAGGCATTGTACTTTACCAGCACAGAGAGGCAAGAAAATGAAGGCTCTATTTCTCTTGTCCTTGATGTGAAGCATGTCTCATAATGAAGTCCAAACTTAGGTTACTTAATGGATAAGAACCATTAGTAAACTCTTAAATGAGAAGATGTTTATTATATCTCAGCCCTCCACAAACAGCTATGAGTGGTACAATGCTACAATGCCTGGAACACAATAAATTACTGATAAGTAAATGTGAATAGCAAACTTCAATTATTTCTGTGAGTGAAGTCACTGATATTTGTTAATCAGAAAATTTTGAATCCTCATAAAGAAGTATTGAGTATTCTTTACACTACAATTTTAACAAAGATTTATGATGTTTATGATTTTCCTTCACACACACATAAACACAAACAACTCAATTAGACAAAGATTCAACATCTGTCTGTAACTTTCCCCCTATTTTACTAGTATAATGTTTGCAAAGTATCTTAAGTTTACAGAAATAGAAGACACGGTCCCTTACCTCAAGAGCTTATGGTACACAAAAAATAATAAATACAGTGACAAATACAAAGAGAAACCAGAATGTTTCTAACAGTCAAGTCACTAATTCCAGATACTTTTATATCATTTTTCAGAAGTGCATAGTAACTTTCTAGGAGATGAGTATTAATATAAATGAAAACAATGCTTTTTACTAAAATATTTGAAATTGATGATTTATGTCATTTTTAATTTTATTTTTCAGGCAAGGCTTTATCAGGGCCCCTACCACAGTAGGGGCCAGTGGGAATAAGCAACAGGTTCCTTTGCTTGCTCTCTGGGGAAAGGGAACTGAACTAGTTCCTTAAATGGGGTGAGGGTAAGAGTGTGTCCAGGAGTCTGGCCAGAGGCCTGGCTTAGGTGAAACTGTCTTTTTAAGTGAAGGAACATTAGTTAGAAACAGGAGCACTTAGATTTTTGAAAAGCTAGTTTTGAAGAGGTTTTAAAAACGATTAGAGGTTAATGATTCAGGGAACACAAGATATTAATTACAGCTGGACAGAACTCTGCAGGCAGCCTAAGGCCTTCATGGTGTTACCACCATCCTTTTCCTAGTCCCTAAGTCAGAGGTCACTAAGACCTAGATTCAAAGAAACAATGGGATGATAGGATAATAGAGCCCATTTGTAAGAGAGCTAGAAAGATTTTTAGAATATATACCCAAATTGTTGGGTTACAGGGTAAGGGTAATGGGGATGGGGGGAGGTGACAACAAATACTGACCTATGTAAAGGAGCAGTTCAGTTATGAATGGAGATTTATATTTCTTAACTTTTTCTAGGGCATTTTTTTTTTTAAATCAAGTAGAACTTTCTGATTGGATTGTCAAAATATCATTTATCTGATTAAGAGAAAAGAGAATTCATATAAACTCAAGCAAGTTTGCATGTACTGATATTATTGTTCCAGATCTAGTATACATCAAAGATGAAAGAATTTGAGACAATCTAACCAATTTAGAAAAACGAATGCAGAAATATTTGACCAGGTTTCCATAGGGAGCCGTAACAGCCATAATAAATGAAACAGGCATATCAGAATCAACGTGCTGGAAAGATGATCATCATGATAGATCTATGTGTTTCACTTATAAAATAAAATTGGGACAAGACAGGAGAAAAAGGGTACAACAGGGGATGAGATGTTTGGATAGCATCACTGAATCAATGGACATGAGTTTGAGCAAACTCCGAGAGATGGTGAGGGGTAGGGAGGCCTGGGGTGCTATAGTCCATGAAATTGCAAAGAGTCAAACATGACTGAGAGACTGAACAACACAAGGAAAAGTAAATCTCTGGGTGTGTTAAGTGGCATTAAAGACAGAAGAAACAATCACAAACATTTGGTTTCCAAAACAGTTTTATCCTTTTTCCTAAAGAAATATTTCATAATTGCATGTTATCTTAATATGCGCAAACAAAAAGATCATTGAAGAGGAAAAGAATGGAATGTTTGGGATTTTTAAAAAATGTGTCAAAGTCGCTCAGTCGTGTCTGACTCTTTGTGACCCCATGGGCTATAATCTCTAGGCCAGAATACTGGAGTGGGTAGCCTTTCCCTTCTCCAGGGGATCTTCCCAACCGAGGAATTGTAATGGGATCTCCTGAGTTGCAGGCAGATTCTTTTCCAACTGAGCTATCAGGGAAGCCCTTTTAAAAAATGTCTTCCTTTAAAACATTTATTCAGGGTTTTCCAGAGAAACAGAACCATCACCACGATCTTTTTATAAGATAATAAAATAAGGAAATTTAAATAACTGTTGTAGATAAGTATAACATAAACTAACTCTCCATCTTTAAAACCTGATGTGTCCACTACTTGCTTCATTTTTTCTGAATGTTATGTAAGATAGAAACGTAGTTCTTTTACTTTCTGAAGGAGGACTGAAAATGGATAAGCTTTTTAGCTAGTACTAGTAAACTTCAGGAAATTGCTGTATTCGATGGCATATAGATTTGAGTAATCTCAAGTTTAGCTGGGTGCATGTGTATTCAGTTATGAAAGATTCTTTGTGACCACATGGACTGTAGCCTACCAAATTCCTCACCCATGGGATTATTCCAGCAAGAATACTGGAGTGACTTACCATTTTCTCCCCCAGGGGTCTTCCCGATCAAGGGACTGAACTAGGTATAATTTTTTCCTCTTTCAAATTATACTGCTTCAGAATTTTCAGTTTGCAATTTTAGTGCCTAAAAGAAACATTTTCGTTATTTAAGATACCTGTCCTGTGTGTTGTTTTAAAATATTGCTTTACTTGCAATCCACTTGCATCACCCTGGTCTAGTATTATAATGCAAGAGAGCAAAACTTAAAACTGACTTGCTGCTGCTGAATCCTAATTTATTTTTAGGGTTTCCAAGAAACCAAATTGTTCAACCATGTTCAACTCTGCATTTAATATGTAATGTCAAGTCAGAAAATGACTTTATAAAAAATTTCAACATCATAAGTACACTTCAGAGAAAGCACTATTGAAGAGCCCTGCACTGTCTGGCTTTAAACATGCATCAAGACCAAAATATGGTCACAAAGTAAGAATTCTTTGAGATCATGGTTTTGCTGCCTCAGAATAAATAAATAAATAAATAAATTGTCAATATTAGTAACTATTCTTCTGCTGGGATTGGGAGAAGTGTAAAGAAAAATTCATAGTAGCTTCATTATAGACTTCCACTTCATTTTAAGAAGTGGAAACATTTTAATATATTATTGCAAATGGATATGAATAGTTTAGGCTTTGGAATAGTAATTAGAGTCAGGCTAAAATGTGCTACATTTTGAAGTCTTTGCAATTCAGTCTTATTTCCATGGATAATTGAATATTCACTGCTTATTTTCCCTCAGGGAGATCAATTGTTAAGGGAAATATCATCTACATTTTCCTACAAATAGGAAGGATTCATGTCTGTTTCTATAAATTTTTATTATGTTTTGTATAAAATTGGCAGCCTTTCATATTGTACATTTCTAAATGGGGGATCATTGCTGAAAGGTTTTCCCCACTAATTGGTTCTGGTTTAGAAATCCCCAAACTTACATCCGTATATCTAGCAGCCCATGTGTCACAAATACAAAATAGCCAAAAATAACTTTGCTTTGTTAAAGTTGTTGTTGTTGTTTAGTCACTAAGTTGTGTTTAACTCTTTCTATCTTCATAGACTGAAGCAAGCCAGGCTCCTCTGTCCTTTACTATCTCCAACAGTTTGCTCAAATTCGTATACATTGAGTCATTGATGGTATCCAACCATCTTCTCCTTTAACCTTCAACATTTCCCAACATCTGGGTCCTCTCCAAGAGTTGGCTCTTTGCATGAGTGGCCAAAATATCAGAACTTCAGCTTCAGCGTCAACCCTTCCAATGAATATTCAGGGTTTATTTCCTTTATGAATGAACAGGATTGATTTGCTTGCAGTCTAACAAACTCTCAAGAGTATTTTTCAGTACCACAATTCAAAAGCATCAATTCTTTGGGGTTCAACCTTCTTTACGGTCCAACTCTCACATCTGTACATGACTACCACAGAAATCATAGCTTTGACTAAATGGACCTTTATTGGCAATATGATGTCTGTGCCTTTTAAGATGCTTTCTAGTTTGGTCATAAATTTTCTTCGAGGGAGCTTGTGTCTTTCAATTTCACGGTTGCAGTAATCACCTGAAAGTGATTTGGGAGCCCAAGAAAATAAATGCATCACTACTCTACTTTTTTCCTTTCTATTTGCCTTGAAGTGATGGGACTGGATATCATGATCTTAGTTTTTTGAATACTGAGTTTCAAAATAGCTTTTTCACACTCTTTCACCTTCCTCAAGAGGCTCATTTAGTTCCTCTTCACTTTCTGCCATTAAAGAGGTATCATTTACATATCTGAGGTTGTTGATATTTCTCTAGTCAAATTGATTCCAACTTGTGGTCCATTCAGCCCAGCATTTCACAAGATGTATTCTGCTTGTAAGTTAAATAAGCAGGGTGACAATATACAGCCTGGTTGTATTCCTTCCCCAATTTTCTACCACTCAGTTGTTGCATTTCTGGTTCTAAATGTTGCTTCTTGACTTGCATACAGGCTTCTCAGGAAACAGATAGATTTCTAGTCATTTCAATTCTATTGCTTTCCTCTATCTCTTTACACTTTTCATTTTAGAAAAGCTTCATATTTCTCCTTGCTATTCTATGGAACTCTGAATTCTGTTGAATATATCTTTCCCTTTCTCTCTTGCCTTTCCGGAGAAGGCAATGGCATCCCACTCCAGTACTCTTGCCTGAAAATCCCGTGGATGGAGGAGCCTGGTAGGCTACAGTCCATGGGGTCGCTAAAAGTCAGACACGACTGAAGCAACTTAGCAGCAGCAGCAGCAGCTTGCCTTTCACTTCTCTTCTTTTCACAGTTATTTGTAAAGCCTCTTCATAAAACCACTTTGATGGGCATCTAGTTTGCTTCCATATCCTAGCTATTATAAACAGTGCTGTGATGAACATTGGGGTACACCTGTATCTTTCAGATCTGGTTTCCTCAGTGTGTATGCCCAGGAGTGGGATTGTTGGGTCATATGGCAGTTCTATTTCCAGTTGTTTAAGGAATCTCCACACTGTTCTCCATAGTGGCTGTACTACTTTGCATTCCCATAAACAGTGTAAAAGGGTTCCCTTTTTTTTTTTTTTTTTGATACTTAACATTTTTATTTTTCAAAATAGTAGATAATCTCAAAGTATTTCGTGTACTATTGGAAGTTATTGCTTAATTGCTAAATTGTGTCTGATTCTTTTTTTTTTTTCCTGTGGGTTTTGTCATACATTGATATGAATCAGCCATGGATTTACATGTATTCCCAATCCCTATCCCCCCTCCCACCTCCCTCTCCACCCGATTCCTCTGGGTCTTCCCAGTGCACCAGGCCGGAGCACTTGTCTCATGCATCCCACCTGGGCTGGTGATCTGTTTCACCATAGATAGTATACATGCTGTTCTTTTGAAATATCCCACCCTCACATTCTCCCACACAAAAAAACCTCGAATAGCCAAAGTAATCTTGAGAAAGAAGAATGGAACTGGAGGAATCAACCTGCCTGACTTCAGACTCTACTACAAAGCCACAGTCATCAAGACAGTATGGTACTGGCACAAAGACAGAAATATAGATCAATGGAACAGAATAGAAAGCCCAGAGATAAATCCACGAACCTATGGACACCTTATCTTTGACAAAGGAGGCAAGGATATACAATGGAAAAAAGACAACCTCTTTAACAAGTGGTGCTGGGAAAACTGGTCAACCACTTGTAAAAGAATGAAACTAGAACACTTTCTAACACCATACACAAAAATAAACTCAAAATGGATTAAAGATCTAAATGTAAGACCAGAAACTATAAAACTCCTAGAGGAGAACATAGGCAAAAACACTCTCCGACATAAATCCAGCAAGATCCTCTATGACCCACCTCCCAGAATATTGGAAATAAAAGCAAAACTAAACAAATGGGACCTAATGAAACTTAAAAGCTTTTGCACTACAAAGGAAACTATAAGTAAGGTGAAAAGACAGCCCTCAGATTGGGAGAAAATAATAGCAAATGAAGAAACAGACAAAGGATTAATCTCAAAAATATACAAGCAACTCCTGCAGCTCAATTCCAGAAAAATAAATGACCCAATCAAAAAATGGGCCAAAGAACTAAACAGACATTTCTCCAAAGAAGACATACAGATGGCTAACAAACACATGAAAAGATGCTCAACATCACTCATTATTAGAGAAATGCAAATCAAAACCACAATGAGGTACCATTACACGCCAGTCAGGATGGCTGCTATCCAAAAGTCTACAAGCAATAAATGCTGGAGAGGGTGTGGAGAAAAGGGAACCTTTCTTACACTGTTGGTGGGAATGCAAACTAGTACAGCCGCTATGGAAACAGTGTGAGATTTCTTAAAAAACTGGAAATAGAACTGCCATATGACCCAGCAATCCCACTTCTGGGCATACACACTGAGGAAACCAGATCTGAAAGAGACACGTGCACCCCAATGTTCATCGCAGCACTGTTTATAATAGCCAGGACATGGAAGCAACCTAGATGCCCATCAGCAGATGAATGGATAAGGAAGCTGTGGTACATATACACCATGGAATATTACTCAGCCATTAAAAAGAATTCATTTGAACCAGTCCTAATGAGATGGATGAAGCTGGAGCCCATTATACAGAGTGAAGTAAGCCAGAAAGATAAAGAACATTACAGCATACTAACACATATATATGGAATTTAGAAAGGTGATAACGATAACCCTATATGCAAAACAGAAAAAGAGACACAGAAATACAGAAAAGGGTTCCCTTTTATCCACACACTCTCCAGCATTTATTGCTTGTAGACTTTTGGAATGGATAAGGAAGCTATGGTACATATGCACTATGGAATATTACTCAGCCATTAAAAATAATTCATTTGAATCAGTTCTAATGAGATGGATGAAACTGGAGTCTATTATACAGAGTGAAGTAAGCCAGAAAGATAAAGACCAACACAGCATACTAATATATATATATATGGAATTTAAAAAGATGGTAACGATAACCCTATATGCAAAACAGAAAAAGAGACACAGATATACAGAACAGACTTTTGGACTCTGTGGGAGAAGGCAAGGGTGGGATGTTCTGAGAGAACAGCATTGAAACAAGTATACTATCAAGGGTGAAACAGATCACCAGCCCAGGTTGGATGCATGAGACAAGTGCTTGGGGCTGGTGCACTGGGAAGACCCAGAGGGATGGGATGGAGAGGGAGGCAGGAGGGGGAATCAGGATGGGGGACACGTGTAAATCCATGGCTGATTCATGTCAATGTATGGCAAAAACCACTACAATATTGTAAAGTAATTAGCCTCCAACTAATAAAAATAAATGGAAAAATAAATAAGTAAAAATAAAAAAAAAATTAAAAATAAAAATTAAAAAAAAAATAAGAAAGAAAGAAAGAAAACCACTTTGCCTTCTTCCATTTATTTTTCTTTGGGGTAGTTTTGATCACTGCATCCTGTACAATGTTATGAACCATCATCCATAGTTCTTTAGGCACTCTGTCAGCCAGATCTAACCCCTTGAATCTATTCATCACCTCCATGTATAATTGGAAGGGATTTTATTTAGGTCTAGGCAAGTCTCTTGTCCTTATCTGACAGAGGGCAGACAGAATGAAAACTACAATTATGGAAAACTAAACAAACTGACCACAGGGATCACAGCCTTGTATAACTCAATGAAAGGATGAGTCACGCTTTGTAAGGCCACCCAAGACAGATGGGTTATGGTGGAGAGTTCTGACAAAATGTGGTCCACTGGAGAAGGGAATGGCAAACTACTCAGTATTCTTGCCTTGAGAAAGCCATGAACAGTATGAAAGGCAAAACGATATGACACAGAAAGATGAACTCACAGGTTGTTAAGTGCCCAATATGCTAGTGGAGAAGAGTGGAGAAATAGCTACAGAAAGAATAAAGAGTCTGAGCCAAAGTGAAAACAATGCTCAACTGTGGATGTGACTGGTGATGGCAGTAAAGTCCAATGCTGTAAAGAACAATATTGCATGGGAACCTGGAATGTTAGGTCCATGAATCAAGGTAAATTGGAAGTAGTGAAACAGGAGATGGCAAGAGTGAACTCTGACACTTAAAGAGTCAGTGAACTTAAATGGACCTGAATGAGCAAATTTAATTCAGATGGCCATTATATCTACTTCTATGGGCATGAATCCCTTAGAAGAAATGAATTAGCCCTCAAAGTCAACAAAAGAGTCTGAAATCCAGTATTTGAGTGCACTCTTAAAAATGACAGAATGATCTCTGCATATTTCCAAGGCAAGCCAGGCACTATCACAGTAATCCAAGTCTATGCTCCAACCACTAGTGCCAAAAAAGTTGAACAGTTCTATGATGGCCTACAAGACCTTTACAACTAACACCAAAAAAGATGTCCCTTTCCTCATAGGGGACTGGAATGCAAAAGTAGGAAATCAAGAGCTCCCTGGAGTAGGAGGCAAATTTGTCCTTGGAGAACAAAATGAAGCAGGGCAAAGTCTAACAGCGTTTTGTCAAAGAAGACACTGGTAGTAGCAAATACCCTTCTCCAACAACACAAGAGAAGACTCTACACATGGACATCACCAGCTGGTCAATACCAAAATCAGATTGATTATATTTTTTGCAGGTGAAAATGAAGAAGCTCTATACATTCAGGAAATACAATGCTGGGAGGAGAATGTGGCTCAGATTATGAACTTCTTGTTGCAAAAATCAAACTTGAAGAAAGTAGGGAAAACCACTAGACCAGTCAGGTATGACCTAAATCAAATCCCTTACAATTATACAGGGGAAGTGACAAATAGATTCAAGGGATTACATCTGATAGAGCGCCTGAAGAACTATGGACAGAGGTTCTTAACATACAGGAGGCAGTGATCTAAACCATCCTTAAGGGGAAAAAATTGCAAAAAAGTTAAAGTACTTGTCTGCGGAGGCCTTTTGAATTGCTGAGAAAAGAAGAGAAGCTGAAAGTAAAGGAGGAAAAGAAAAATAGATATATCCATCTGAATGTAGAGTTCCAAAGAATGGTAAGGAGAGATAAAAAAGCCTTCCTAAGAGAAAAGTGCAAAGAAATAGAGGAAAAAAATAGAATGGGAAAGACTAAAGATGTCTTCAAGAAAATCAGAGATGCCAAGGGAATATTTCATGCAAAGATGAGCACAATAAAGGACAAAATGGTATGGACCTAACAGAGGCAGAAGATATTTAGAAGAGGTATCACAAATATAAAGAAGAACTATACAAAAAAAAAAAATCTTAATGACACAGATAAACACAATGATGTAGTCACTCATCTAGAACCAGACATCCTAGAATGTGAAGTCAAATGGGCCTTAGGAAGCATCGTAAAAACAAAGCTAACGGAGTTGATGGAATTCCAGCTTAACTATTTCACATCTTAAAAGATAGTGCTGTTAAAATGCTGCACTCATTATGCCAGCAAATGTGGAAAACTCAGCAGTGGCCACAGGACTGGAAAAGAGATCAGTTTTCATTCTAATCCCAAATAAGGGTAATGCTAAAGAATATTCAGACTACAGTGCATTTGCACTCATCTCACACACTAGTAAAGTAACACTCAAAATTCTCTAAGCTAGGTTTCAATAGTATATGAAATGAGAATTTCTGGATGTTCAAGCTGGATTTAGAAAAGGCAGAGGAACCAGAGATCAAATTTCCAACATCCAATGGGGCAAAGAAAAAGCAAGAAAATTCCAAAGACATCTACTATTTGCTTCATTAACTATGCTAAAGCCTTTGACTGTGTGGATCACAGTAAACTGCAGAAATTTCTTAAAGAGTTGGGAATATCATACCACCTTACCTGCCTCCTGAGAAATCTGTTTGCAGGTCAAGAGTCAACAGTTAGAACCAGACATGAAAAAACAAACTGGTTCCGAATAGGGAAAGGAGTATGTCAAGGCTGTTTATTGTCACCTTGCTTATTTTAACTTATATGTAGAGTGCATCATGTGAAATGACAGGGTGAATGAAGCACAAGTGGGAATCAGGATTGCCAGGAGAAATATCAATAACCTCAGATATGCAGATGACACCACCCTTATGGCAGAAAGCTAAGAAGAACTAAAGAGCCTCTTGATGAAAGTGAAAGAGGAGAGTGAACAAGCTGGCTTAAAACTCAACATTCTAAAAACTAAGATCATGGCATCTGGTCCCATCACTTCATAGCAAATAGATGGGGTAAAAATGGAAACTGTGACAGACTTTATTTTCTTGGGCTTCTGAATCACTACAGATGGTGACTGCAGCCACAGAATTAAAAGACACTTGCCCCCTGGAAGAAAAGCTATGACGAACCTAGACAACATATTAAAAAGCAGCCATTACTTTCCTGACAAAAGTCCATGTAATCAAATTATGATTTTTCCAGTAGCCATGTATGGATGTGAGAGTTGGACTATAAAGAAAGCTAAGTGCTGAAGAATTGATGCTTTTGAACTGTGGTGTTGGAGAAGACTCTTGAGAGTCCCTTGGACTGCAAGGAGATCCAACCAGTCAATCTCAGAGGAAATTAGTCCTGAATATTCATGGAAAGGACTGATGCTGAAGCTGAAGCTCCAATATGCAGACCACCTGATTCAAAGAACTGACTTATGGGAAACAACCCTGATGCTGGGAAAGATTGAAGGTGGGAGAAGAAGGGAACAACAGAGGATGAGATGGCTGAACGGTATCACTGACTCGATGGACGTGAGTTTGAGTAAGCTTCAGGAGATGGTGATGGACAGTGAAGCCTGGCATGCTGCAGTCCATGGGGTTGCAAAGCGTCCAACTCAACTGAGCGACTGAACTGAACTTAAATGAACATACCTGAATGGACTGGTGGTTTTTCCTACTTTTGTCAATTTAAGCCTAAATTTTGCAATGTGGAGCTAAGGATCTGAGTTGCAATCAGCTCTGGGTTTTGTTTTTGTTGACTGTATAGAACTTCTCTAACTGCTAAGAATATATAGTCAAGTTGATCAGTATTGACTATCTAGTGATTTCCTTTTTTAGAATTGTCTCTTGTGTTGCTGGAAAAGGGTGTTTGCTATTTCCAGTGTGTTTTTTTTTTTTTTTAAAAGGAATAACTATTTATGTTGCGCAAGATTGTACAGGTGAGGAATCTATTATATAATTCTACTTTTCATCCATTTATTTGGTTAGACCTTTTTTAAAATTTAGGTATAACTGATATATAACATTACATTAGTTTCAGATGTACAGCATAATTTGTATTTGTATATACAAATTTGTATATTGCATTGGTTTCAGATGTACAACAGTATTTGTGTATATTGTGAAATGATCACAATAAGTCTAGTTAGCATCCATCACCATCCATTCTGTCCATTCCGTTCCCGTTGTCCAGTCGTTGGACTGTCCAGTTCCATTCTGTCCAGTCCTGTTGTCTGACTCTTTGCGATCCCATGGACTGCAGCTTGACAGGCCTACCTGTCCCTTACCATCTCCTGGAGTTTGCCCAAGTTCATGTTCATTGCATCGATGATGCCATCCAGCCATCTCATTCTCTGATGCACCATACATAGTTACAAGTTTTTTTGTGTGTGATGAAAACTTTTGAATATACAATATAATATTATTAATTATAGTCCCCATCCTGTATATTACATCCTTATAATTTATTTATCTTATAGCTAGGAGTTGTTCCTTTTAACCCCCTTCACTCTTTTTGCTCCCCCACTCTACCTCTGCCAACCATCAGTCTGTTCTCTGTATCTATGAGCTTGGTGTTTTATTCATTTTGTTTTGCTTTTTAAGATTCCACACATAAGTGAGATGATACAGTATTTGTGTTTCTCAGTCTGACTTATTATACTTAGTATAATGCTCTCAGAATCTATCCATGTTGTCACAAATGGCAAGATTTCATACTTTTTTATGGCTAAATAATATTATAATTTATATATATCTATAAACATATATAAATACACCACATTTTCTTTATTCATTATTGATGGACACTTAGGTGGTTTCTGTACCTTAGCTATTGTAAATAATGCTGCAGAAAACAAGGGGATGCATTTATCTTTTTGAGATAGTGGTTTTGTTTTCTTCATATAAATACCTAGAAGTAGAATTGTTAGGTCATATTGTAGTTCTATTTTTATTTTTTTGAAGAACTACTATAAGTGTTTTCCATAGTGGCCGTGTTAATTTACATTCTCACCAGCGGTGCACAAGATTTGAACATAAGACCTGAAACCATAAACTCCTAGAAGAAAACAGGCAGAAAGCTCCTTGACATTGGTTTTGGTAATAATTTTTTTAACTGGGCATCATAAGACAACAAAAGCAAAAATAAACAATGGCAATACATCAAACTAAAAAGCTTCTGTTACAGTAAAGGAAAACATCAACAAAATCAAAAGGTAACTTACTGAATAGAAGAAAATATTTGCAATCACATATATGATAAGGGGTTAATATACAAAATATACAAAAATATTTATATATAAAATATATAAACAGACTCATACAATTCAGCATCAAAAAAACAAGTAATCCAATTTTAAAATGAGCAGAAGACCTGAAGAGACATTTTTCCAAAGAAGCCATACAAATAACCAACACATACATTGAAAAGTGCTCAACATCACTAACCATCTGAGGCAAATCAAACCACAATGAGATACCATCTCACACCTGTTAGAATGGTTATTATCAAAAACGACAAGTAACAACAAATGTTGAGGATGTGGAGCAAAAGGAACCCTTGTGCACCGCTGGTGAGAATGTAAATCCAGTGTGTTTTAAATGTTGTCCTTTGCCCTACTTCATTTTGTACTCCAAGGCCAAACTTGCCTGTTATTTCAAGTATCTCTTGACTTCCTAACTTTGCATTTCAATCCCCTTTTATAAAAAAGACATATTTTTTTTGTGATAGTTCTAGAAGGTCTTGTAGGTCATCATAAAACTGTTCAGCTTCAGCTTCTCTGGCATCAGTGTTCGGGGCACAGACTTGGATTGCTGTGATCTTCAGTGGTTTGCTTGGAAATGAATTGAGATCATTCTGTTGTTTTTGAAACTGCATTCAAATACTGGATTTCAGACTCTTTTTTTGACTACAAGGGCTACTCTATTTCTTCTAAGGGATTCTTGCCCACAGTAGTAGATATAATGATCATCTGAATTAATTTCTCCCATTCTAGTCCATTTTAGTCCACTGACTGAGAAGATGTTGATGTTCACTCTTGCTAGCTCCTGTTTGACCACATACAATTTGCCTGGATTCTTGGACCTAACATTGCAGGTTTCTATGCAATATTGTTCTTTACACCATCAGACTTTACTTTTGGCACTGGACATATCCAAAACTGAGGGTTGCTTTAGCCTTGACCCAGTTGCTTCATTCTTTCTGGAATTATTTGTACTTGACCTATGCTCTTCCCCAGTAGCATATTAGACACCTTCTGCCCTGGGGATTCATTTTCTGGTGTTGTATCTTTTTGCCTTTTCATAGTTTTTGCAAGATTCTCTAGGCAAGAATAATGGAGTGGGCTGCCATTTCCTACTCCAGTTTATTACATTTTTTCAAAACACTTTATTATGACACGTATGTCTTGAGTGGCCCTTCATGACATGGTTCATAGCTTCATTGAGCTACACAGACTCTTTCCATTATGAGACAGTGATTCATGAATGGGTTAGTTAAAGTAGTAACTTTATATATACATACACTTTGCTAAAATGTAAATTTTAAATTACTTTATTTTTCCATTCCATGACATGTAATGGCAAAGTAATTCAGTATAAGATTAGTGAAACTCATAAAACTTTGTTAATCCTAAAGGAAAACTTTATCAGTTTTCCTTACTAACCCAGAGTAAATGGGTGACAAGCAGAGATCTATTATTATATTACAGGGTAAACTATTTGTCCCTCAGGTTTTTAGCATGAAAGATACCAGAACAAAAGTTATCTATTTTTTTTTTCACCAAGGGGTGAAGGTAAGTTACTTCTAATGTTCCATGCAGGTGGTTAGAAAACTACAAAAGGTTCTATCTGAACTCTTCAAATTTTAAATCTCTATCCAATGTAAGATATTTTTTCTCCCTAAGACTCAAGAAATCTTAGTGATCATGACCAATATGGTGGGTCAAACTTCAGAACTGCTATAAAATCTAACTTTGTCCTCAGTCTGAGCATGAAATTATGACTGCACAGTACTTGTACCCATAAAAAGATGCTTTAAGTTTTGGATCCTATGCCATAAAGGTTCCCAATATCATAAAGTTTCAAATTTTCAAAAAGATAAGTTTTATAATTTACAGAACAAATGTATAAAACTTTATAATAAGGCAATATATTTTGAAGCTGCATACATTGCTCCCCTTGTGGCTCAGACGGTAAGGCGTCTGCCTACAATGCGGGAGAACCAGGTTCAACCCCTGATTTGGGAAGATCCCCTGGAGAAGGAAATGGCAACCCACTCCAATACTCTTGCCTGGAAAATCCCATGGATGGAGGAGTCCGGTAGGCTACAGTCCATGGGGTCACAAAGAGTTGGACATGACTAAGTGACTTCACTTCACTTCACTCAAAAAGAGGAATGCATCCTTACAAATTAAGCAATCCCTGCCTTGGATTATGTGCTGTAGAGAGATTGCAATTAAGTCTTTACCAACCTACTTTATTCAGCTTTAAATAATCCATTTCTAGAAGGTGTCTGGCGCTTATAAGACAGTCTAAGAAAACTTATTCAATGAAGGAAGGTTATACATGCATAAAACTTACATTGTTCACATTTCATTTTAAATGGAAATTTAAAGGAATAGTTTAGGCAAAAGACTTTTAAACAGGCACAATTATAATATCCAGTTTAAAAAAATAATATGAGCAATTTTGGAGTAACATCCTTTAACACACAATAGGATTCAACTTCTTTGGCAAAGGATTTTAAAATCAATAGTGTAATAGTCAGGACTTATTTCTCTTAGCTATAAATATTCATTTACACATTTCCTCACTGTGTACTAAAGAAGTAGAAAAAGAAAGTGTACACATAAGCTGGGGGTGGTTGATGGACAAATGCATTTTAGAAATCATTCACGATTTATCTCTCTCTCAGATAGTCTTGCAGCAAAAGAACATGTCCACTTGTGTAACGCATTGCACTTCAAACTTACTTGGCCATGGAATATTTTATTCAAAGGATGGATATCTATTAATATCTGGTAGAGCTAGCATTCTAAAGAACATATTTTTAGGAAATGTAATAGTATTGCATAATTACAAATATTCCCCCAAGCATTTTAAAGATTTATTGCAGCTCTACTCAAGATGTAAGGAAATCCTAGAGATAGTATAGTTTTATTTTAATTTCAACAAAAATATATATACATACATACATAAAAGTGCATGGAGAGCGAGATAATTAATTTTTATCATGTAAAAACTTTTTGAGCTTGCTTGACTTTTTAAAAAGCTATTCAAGGATGTGAAAATTTACCAAATATATTTGTATTAGCTACTGAGATAATCATAGGGTCTTTTTTTTTTTTTACTTAACATAAATATTAGATTTTTTGAATATTTAAGCATTATTCCATTTTCTACTTGGTAATGGCTAATGTATTATATTTGATTTGTTAAAATTTTACTTGAGATTTTGCATCTTTATCAGGGAGATCTATTTCCAATTCTATGTACTATATCTGTAGTAGTTTGTATCAGAGCTATGCTATATAATATCAAGGTATTGGGAAATATTCCTCCTTAAAGAAAATTAAGTGCTGAAAGAGTCAAATAGGGCATAATTAATTGAAGTTTATAATAAGCTCAATTTTTAAGCCTTCTGGGAACAATTTTTTTAATAGTTTTTGGCAATTATATAAAAAAAAATTAAGGCTCTTTATCTATTCCACTTATACATCATTTTGTGGTCACTTTGGTAACATATTCCCTAGCACAGCATGTCAATCAGATTCAATTTCATTAGCATCATAAATACAAAGTATCATTATATCTTTTTGCTCACTTTAAATTTTGTACAATTACTCTACTTTTCTTTTTTTTTTTTTTTTTTGCCGACATAACTGAGGTTAATTTTGTGTGTGTGTGTATTTTTTCCATTTATTTTTATTTGTTGGAGGCTAATTCCTTTACAATATTGTAGTGGTTTTTGCCATACCTTTTGTTGTTTACATTAACAATTGGTTTATATATTTTATTGTGTATTGAAAAGTAATTCATGACTATGCTAATGCAAATTTTATTCCATTTTCTACTTAATTATATATATATATATTGCTTTTTTAAGTTATTATAATTTGTTTTCTTACATTGATTTTGTAATTATCTTTCAATCTTAGATATGATTTTTAATTCAATTTACTTTGATATTATATTACAAAATAATCAAAATTTTTAAGAGGAACTTTCTTCTGAGAATATGCTTTTGTGTTAGTCATTCAGTCATGTCCAACTCTTTGTGACTCTGTGGATTGTAGCCCACCAGGCTTCTCTGTCCATGGAATTCTCCAGGCAAGAATACTGGAGTGGGCTGCCATTTCCCTCCCCAGTGGGTTGCCATTTCTTTCTCCAGTATATGTTTTTACCACAATTCAGAAGATTGATAATGTAGTACCATTGAAATCTACATGATTTTATTTAGAGCTCATTTTATGGAAATACGAAATAGTTTAAAAAAATGTTTCCTGCTAGTAGAAATATGGATGTCTTTTATTTATTGTAGTCTTGTTTTCCACCTATTACCATGTTGCCTACAGTGAACATATATTATTTTTCCAGGAAGAATTTTCTTTTTTTCTAGTTAAGGTGATCTGTAAGTTTATGACTGAAAGTAACCCTTTTATCTCCAATACAAAGCATTAAAGTAACTATGAAAGTGATACATGAAAAGAAAACTTTAAAAGAATATACCCTGATTCAAAAAGAAGATAATTATATGCGTGGAGAGAGGAGAATAAGGATGAAGGCTCTGAATTGCTGGAAGCAGGAGGTTTGAACAGAGATTGGCTTCAGGAGCAGTTCAAGGATTAAAATTATTGCATGTGAGATGGGAAAGAGAAGAAGGTATAGCTGGGCACCTCCCTCCTCCCAAAAAACAAACTTAACCTGCCTGCTAATCAGAGGAAAGTAAGCTAAATCTGTAGTACTATTTTACAGGCATTGATCTGGATAAGGAACAAGGAAAGAAAATAAACACCAAAATAAATCTGGCAATTTCAACTACTAGTAGAGAAATCAAAACTTTCTTATGTTGCTGGTAATGGTAGTTATTGCTAACATATACTGTACAGTTACTGTGTTATAGACATTGCTTCAAATGCTTTATACAAATAACTTATTTAATCTTTATTGCAGCCCAATCAGATAGATATAATTGTTATATTCATTTAACAGGTGAGAAAATTGAGTCACAGAGATGTATCTTGCCAAGGTCATATAACTAATTCTGGGAAGTATGACTGCAGGATCCACATAATCCTCAGAAGATAAAATAGTATAATTATTTGGAGAGTAGATTGAAAAAATTATAGTCAAGTTGAAGATATATATACCAAAGACTATATATTTCCACTTCTGGATTTCACTCCTATATCTTGTAGTTGAAATCAAACAGGTGAGTTCATAAATGACCCTTGCAACATTATGTATAATAATAATAATAGACACATATAGTATTTATCCTGCACTTAGCATTATTCTTTTTTTCTTTTAATTTTAGCACTATTCTTATATTTAACAACAATTTTATTCTACACAAAAATCCTATGATGGAGATATTATCATTTCCAATTTAAATATAAAGATAATAAAGCACAAATAATGTGCATAAAACAAAATATTGAAACTGCATAATTTCTCTTTAGTAAGATAACAGATTTTTAAGCCTGATATATTCATAGAGCACTTAAAGCAGTTATACAAGAAATAAACTCTCCTTCTCTCTCTCTCTCTCTCTCTCTATATATATATATATATATATAAAGGCATAAATCTAAAAAAAATAGCAACTTTTAAAAAGCCTATTTATGCTAGTACATTTTTAAATGTTGTTGTTGTTAAGTCTTTCAGTCATTTCTGACTCTTTGCCATACCATGGACTGAGCATTCCAATCTTCCCTGTCCATCATCATCTCCCAGAGATTCCTCAAACTCATGTCCATTGAGTCAGTGATGCCATCCAACCATCTCATCCTCTGTCATCCCCTTCTCCTTCCACCTTTAATCTTCCTCAACATCAGAGTCTTTTCTAATGAGTCAGTTCTTCACATCAGGTGGTCAGCGTAATGGAACTTCAGCTTCAGCATCAGTTTTTCCACTGAATATTCAAAATTGATTTACTTTAGGATTGACTGGTTTGATCTTCTTGAAGTCCAAAGGAGTCTCAAGAGCCCTCAACACCACAGTTCAAAGTACCATCAGTACTTCTGCATTCAGTCTTCTTTATGGTTCAAATCTTGCATCCATACATGACTACTGGAAAAACCATGGTTTTGACTATACAGAACTTGTTGGAAAAGCAATGCCTCTGCTTTTTTTTGAAGAAAAGTTTTGACCAACCTAGAGATCATACTAAAAAGCAGAGGCATTGCTTTTCTAACAAGTTATGTATAGTCAAAACTATGTTTTTTCCATTTGTGCTCCATCCAGTCCGGCATTTTGCATGATGTACACTGCATATAAGTTAAAAAAGCAACGTGACAACATACAGCCTTGATGTATTCCTTTGTCAATTTGGAAACAGTCCTTTGTTCCATGTCTGGTTCTAACTGTTGCTTCTAGACCTGCATACAGATTTTTCAGGAGGCAGGTAAGGTGGTCTGTCATTCCCATGTCTTTGAGACTTTTCCAGTTTGTTGTCTTCCACATATCAAGCACTTCATTATAGTCAATGAAGCAGAAGTAGATGCTTTTTCTGGAAATCTTTTCATTTTTCTATGATCCAACAGATTTTGACAATTTGATCTCTGATTCCTCTGCCTTTTCTAAATCCAGCTTGAACATCTGTAAGTTATCAGCTCACATACTGTTGAAGCCTGGCTTGAAGAATTTTGAGCATTACTTTGCTAGAATGAGATGAGTGCAATTGTGTGGTAGTTTGAACATTCTTTGGCATTACCCTTCTTAGGGATTGGAATGAAAACTGATCTTTTTTAGTTCTGTGGCCACTGCTGAGTTTTCCAAATTGGTGGCACAATGAATGCAGCACATTCATAGAATAATCTTTGAGGATTTGAAATAGCTCAATCAAAATTCCGTCACCTCCACTAGCTTTGTTCATAGTGATGCTTCCTAAGGTCCACTTGACTTTGCACGCCAGGATGTCTGGCTCTAGGTGAGTGATCACACCATTGTGGCTGTCTGGGTCATTAAGATATTTTTGGTATAGTTCTTCTGTGTATTCTTGCCACCTCTTCTTAACAACTTCTGCTTCTGTTAGGTCCATACCATTTCTGTCTTTTATTGTGCCTATCTTTGCATGAAATGTTCCCTTGGTATCTCTAATTTTCTTGAAGAGATCTCTAGTCTTTCCCATTCTATTGTTTTCCTCTATTTCTTTGCATTGTTCACTTAGGAAGGCTTTCTTATCTCTCCTTGTCATTCTTTGGAACTCTGAATTCAGCTGGATCTGTCTTTCCTTTTCTCCTTTGCCTTTAGCTTCTCTTCCTTTCTCAGCTATTTGTAAGGCCTCCTCACACAGCCATTTTGCCTTTTTGGATTGCTTTTCCTTGGGGATCCTGTACAATGTTATGAACCTCTGTCCATAGTTCTTCAGCATTCTATCAGATCTAATCCCTTGAATCTATTTGTTTATTCTACTTTATATTCATAAGTGATTTATTGAGGTTATACCTGAATGTCCTATTGGATTTTCCTACTTTCATCAATTTAATTCTGAATTTTGCAAAAAGGAGTTCATGATCTAAGCCACAGTCAGCTCCTGGTCTTGTTTTTGCTGACTGTATAGAGCTTCTCCATCTTTGGCTACAAAGAATATAACCAATCTGATTTTGGTGTTGACCATCTGGTGATGCCCATGTGTAGAGCCATCTCTTGTGTTGCTGGAAGAGGGTGTTTGCTATGATCAATGCCTTCTCTTGACAAAGCTCTATTAGCCTTTGCCCCCACTTCATTTTGTATGCCAAGGCCAAACTTGCTTTTACTCCAGGTATCACTTGACTTCCTAGTTTGGCATTCCAGTCCTTCATGGTGAAATGACGTGTTTTTTTTTTTGTTTGTTTGTTTGTTTTTTGGTATTAGTTCTAAGAAGTCTTGTAGGTCCTCATAGAACTGATCAGCTTCAGCTTCTTTGGCATCAGTGGTTGGAGCATAGACTTCAATAATTGACATGTTTAATGGTTTGCCTTGGAAAGGAATAGAGATCATTCTGTCATTTTTGAGGTTGCATCCAGGTTCTGCATTTCAGACTCTTTTGTTCACTATGATGGCTACTCCTTTTTTCCCAAAGGATTCTTGTCCACAGCTCAGTTCTGTTCAGTTCAGTCCTCATTCATGTCTGACTCTTTGCAACCCCATGAGCTGCAGCAGGCCAGGCCTCCTTGTCCAACACCAACTCCCAGATCCTACTCAAACTCATGTCCATTGAGTCAGTGATGCCATCTAACCATCTCATCCTCTGTCGTCCTCTTCTCTTTGGGCCCTCAATCTTTCCCGGCATCAGGGTCTTTTCAAATGAGTCAGCTCTTTGCATTAATTAGGTGGCCAACGTACTGGAGTTTCAGCTTCAGCATCAGTCCTTCCAATGAATATTCAGGACTAATTTCCTTCCAAACTGACTGGCTGGGTCTCCTTGCAGTCCAAGGGATTCTCAAGAGTCTTGTCCAACACCACAGTTCAAAAGCATCAGTTCTTCAGGGCTCAGCTCTCTTCAGAGTCCAACTTTCACATCCATACATGACTAATGGAAAAAAAAAAAAAAAAAAGCTATGACTAGACGGACCTTTGTTGACAAAGTAATGTCTCTGCTTTTTAATATGTTGTCTAGGTTGGTCATAACTTTCCTTCCAAGGAGTAAGTTTCTTTTAATTTCATGGCCACAATCACAATCTGTAGTGATTTTCAAGCCCAGAAAAATAAAATCTCTCACTTCTTACACTGTTTCCCCATCTATTTGCCATGAAGTGATGGGACCGGATGCCATAATCTTAGTTTTCTGAATGTTGAGCTTTAAGCCAACTTTTTTACTCTCCTCTTTGACTTTCATCAAGAGGCTCTTCAGCTCTTCTTCATTTTCTGCCATAAGGGTAGTGTCATCTGCATATCTGAGGTTATTGATATTTCTCCCGGCAATCTTGATTCCAGCTTATGCTTCTTCCAGTCCAGTGTTTCTCATGATGTACTCTGCATATCAGTTAAATAAGCAGGGTGACAATAAACAGCCTTGACCTACTCCTTTTCCTATTTGGAACCAGTCTGTTGTTCCATGTCCAGTTTTAACTGTTGCTTCCTGACCTGCATACAGGTTTCTCAAGAGGCAGGTCAGGTGGTCTGGTATTCCCATTTCTTTCAGAATTTTCCACAGTTTATTGTGATCCACACAGTCAAAGGCTTTGGCATAGTCAAGCAGAAATCGATATTTGTTTGTTTGCTTTTTTGTTTTTCCTGGAACTCTCTTGCTTTTTCCATGATTCAGTGGATGTTGGAAATTTGATATCTGGTTCCTATGCCTTTTCTAAAACCAGCTTGAACATCTGTAAGTTCATGGTTCATGTGTTGCTGAAGCCTGGCTTGAAGAATTTTGAGCATTACTTTACTAGCTTGTAAGATGAGTGCAATTGTGTGGTAGTTTGAGCATTCTTCGGCATTGCCTTTCTTTAGGATTGGAATGAAAACTGACCTTTTCCAGTCCTGTGGTCACTGCTGAGTTTTCCAAATTAGCTGGCATATTGAGTGCAGCACTGTCACAGCATCATCTTTTTGGATTTGAAGTAGCTTAACTGGAATTCCATCACCTCCACTAGCTTTGTTCATAGTGATGCTTCTTAAGGCCCACTTGACTTCACATTTCAGGATGTCTGGCTCTAGGTGAGTGATTACACCATCTTAATTAATGGGTAGTGATGATCTTTTTCGTACAGTTCTTCTGTGTATTCTTGCCATCTCTCCTTAATATCTTCTGCTTCTGTCATGTCCATACCATTTCTTGCCCACGGTAGTAGATTTAATGGTCATCTGAATTAAATTCACCTGTTTCAGTCCATTTTGGCTCACTGATTCCTCAGATGTCATTGTTCACTTTTGCCATCTCCTGTTCCACCACTTGTAATTTACCTTGATTCGTGGACCTAACATTTCAGGTTCCTATGCAATACTGTTCTTTACAGCATCAGACTTTTCTTTCACTACCAGACACATCCACAACTTGACATTGTTTCATCTTTGGCTCAGCCACTTCATTCCTTCTGGAGGTATTTCTGCATTCTTCTCCAGTAGCATATTGGGCACCTACTGACCTTGGGAGTTCATCTTTCAGTGTTATACATACATATATATATATATATATATATATATATATATATATATATATATATATATTTTTACCCCCCTGTTAATACTGTTCATGGGGTTCTCAAAGCAAGAATGCTAAGTCATTTGTCATCCCCTTCTCCTGTGGAACACATTTTGTCAGAATTCTTCACCATTACCCATCTGTCTTGGGTGGCCCTACACAAGATGGCTCATAGTTGCATTCAGTACCATTTTTAAAAGTAGTAAGGCATAAGAATAATGTTCCACATGAACAAGATACAAGACTTTCTCTGGATTAAGAAGGAAGAAAATGATATTTGGGAATTGTCTACCAAGGGCTGCAAGTATGTATATTGTTTATTTTGGAACAACATATATCATTATTTTTTAATTTGAGTAGCACAAATACCATTGTTCTTTATAAGCTTATATATTTTCCACAGAATTGATATATTTTGCACTAAAATATGGGACACTAAATTGAAATTATATCCATCACATTATATCCATCATGTAATAACCAACTTGACATTAACTTTATTAAACTTATCAATAATTTACCTCTGCATAAGAAGAAGTTATCATGAAAAATAGCTAGCAGTGATTACCATTTATAAAGAATTTATTTTCTGAGGCTATATAAGAGTTTATATTATTTTTTCATTGGGATAAATATTCTTGAAATTGCTTGCTAAAGACAAAACTATTAGAGGATTATATTGGGATTAAATTTGTCCAGTACCCACTTTGATGAGGCTATTGATGTTGTTTAATTGTTAAGCTGTGTCCGTGTCTTTTGCAACCCTGCATCCTTCCAGTTACCTCAGTTCATGGGATTTCCCAGGTAGGAATACTGGAGTGGGTTGCCATTTCCTTCTCCAGGGGATCTTCCTGACCCTGGGATCAAACCTGCATTTCCTACATTGGCAGGTGAATTCTTTACCACTGAGCCACATGGGAAGCACTGCCTAGGCTGTGTGTGAGTGTGTGCATGCTCAGTCGCTTCAGTTGTGTCTGACGCTTTGTGACACCACAGATTGTAGCCTGCCAGGATCCTTTGTACGTGGAATTCTTCAGGCACGAATACTGGAGTGGGTTGCCATGCCCTCCTCCAACCTAATCTATACAACCTCTCTAAAACTACAGCGCTTTAGGAGTCCTTAGCTAAAACGAAAAGTTGTCTCTGACCTCAGTGACTTTCTTTCCTGGAGATGGGTACAGAGCAACTGAATCACTTGGGCTTGAGCCCAGTGCCAGAATCAATGCTCTCTGATTGGTTATTTTACCTCCACCTCTTCCTGGGATCTGGGTTGTGCCAGAGTTTGGGAACTGATACTAGGAAAGTGATGTCATATATTGGAGACAAGAAAAGTTCACAAAATTAATTGAAAGGAAGAATTTCATATAGGTCAGCACAAGTTTCTGAATCAAGGTGTCTAAAAGCCCAAAAAAAATGACACTGCCTATGCATAATTTGTTACTTTATCAGTTATTATAGTAAAGCTTCTCAGTTACTATCTCTCTCTATTTTTTTTTTTTTTTACTTCCTTTAATTGAATTGTGTTGAAGCTCGCCTTAGGTCACCTGAGGCGAAGAGTCAACTCATTAGAGAATATCCTGATGTTGGGAAAGATTGAAGGCAGAAGAGGATGACAGAGGAAAGACTGAAGGCAGAAGGAGAAGAGGACAACAGACAATAAGATAGTTGGATGGCATCACCGACTCAGTGGACTTGAATTTGAGCAAACTCTGGAAGACGGTGAAGGACAGAGAAGCCTGGCGTGCTACAGTCCTTGGGGTCACAAAGACTCGGATACGACTGAGCGACTGAACAACAACAACTCTTCAGTTCACTAAATCTAAAATTTCAATATTTTTCTGTCATTCATCTTTACCACTGAAGTTATAGCTTTTTAAATTATACGTATAGTGCTTTATATGTTGTGTTTCCAACCATGATGACTTTGAGAATTAAGAAAATGTAGTTGTAAAAGTCAGGTCTATTCAGTTCAGTCCCTCAATCATGTCTGACTCTTTGTGGCCCGACCGACTGCAGCACACCAGGGTTCCCTGTCCATCACCATCTCCTGGCGCTTGCTCAAACTCATGTCCATAGAGTCAGTGATGCCATCCAACCCTCTCATCATCCTCTGTCGTCCCCTTCTCCTCGTGCCTTCAGTCTTCCCCAGCATCAGGGTCTTTTCCAATGAGTCAGTTCTTCTCATCAGGTGGCCAAAGTATTGGAGTTTCAGCTTCAGCATCAGTCCTTCCAATGAACATATAGGACTGATTTCCTTTAGGATGGACTGGTTGGATCCCCTTGCAGATCCAACAAACCTTGTGCACACCGGGACCCAGGGACCCCACAAAGACTGAGACAGAACTGTGTTTGAGCATCTCCTGTGGAGGTATGGGTCAGCAGTGGACTGCCACAGGGACAGGGTTCTGGGATTGGGTTCTGGGACAGGGTTTATTTAGGACTGGAATGAAAACTGAACTTTTCCAGTCAACATTCAATCAAATACAAGAAATATGATTGGATACACCACTTTCAGTAAGTTGCTTTGTTTGTTATGATATTGTAGTTTCCCTATTTTGTGATTTTAAATACAGTTGTAAAATAGAGATGCATTTCCATATATTTCCACATATGTACATGACTATGAAATCCAGATTTTCCTTTTTCCCTCTGTGATTGCCCATCTAAATATATGATTCATGTATTATATGTAGGGTATATTCCAAAACACTTAATGACTATCAGTAGATAAATACACTGCCTAAAGATATTTTTTCCATTTATTTTTATTAGTTGGAGGCTAATTACTTTACAATATTGTAGTGGTTTTTGTCATACATTGACATGAATCAGCTATGGATTTACATGTATTCCCCATCCCGATTCCCCCTCCCACCTCCCTCTCCACCCGATTCCTCTGGGTCTTCCCAGTGCACCAGCCCCGAGCACTTGTCTCATGCATCCAGCCTGGGCTGGTGATCTGTTTCACCCTAGATAATACACATGTTTCGATGCTGTTCTCTCGAAACATCCCACCCTGCCTAAAGATATTTTACCAGCACTTTTCCTTTTGAAAATCAGAGTCTATATATACTTGTCTATCATAGATATTGTGTATATAATTATGTATCATAGATATATATTATAGGTCATTGATATATATTATATCATAGATATAACAGAAAGTTACGCTTGAATAAAGTCATATTTTTTACATCTGTATTAACATTTATAGTATTTGGCATTAAGAGAGCTTTAATTCTCATTTTTCTCCATATTGCAACATTTTCAGGAATCCAGAAAAGTAGCAATTGTTTAAAAATTTAAGTTACTGACATATAGTGTCTTTAAAGTTAATTTTAGATATACAACTATATTTTTTTCACTATCTTTGATAACACACATTTTCAACCCTTTGCACACAATATTCTCATGTATATTTTCATATGATATTACCTCACACAAATATCGTGACATCACATAATCTTCCTAAGTTCCAACGAATTGTTGCCATATAACAAAATACTCTAAAACTTGTTGCTTTAAAACAGCAAAATTTATTCAGTCATTATCCTGCAGTTTCGGTAGGATTCAATGGAGATGTAAGTCTATTTACATGATTTACTGAGGTAGCTATCGCTGGTGATATAACCACATTCAATGAGGAGCAGCTTCTAAAGCATGAGTTAAATAGCCCCACCCCACCCTCCAAAAATAAACAAAAAAAAAAAGGTTTATTGGAAAACAAGAACTTACATTTAGTGTGAACAGACTCATACGAATGAAAGTTCAGAAAGAATCTTTAGGGGGAAGGAAAATATATAAAAGTTGTAAAAATTATCAAGGACAGGTTAAAAAATCGAAAGGCTGAAGGGGCTAGATATAAACATTGATCATTTAATGTCCACCTATTTGCCTGAATATCACTTATGGAAATTGTACACTTATAAGTGAAACTGCCAGCTATTTCTGCAGTGAAGCATCAGAACCCAAGCCTAATTTCTCTTTGAATTTTCTGTGTCCTAGAGTTGAAAGCAATTAGATAGCAAATTCTTCAAACCCTAAGAGAAATAAATCATTCAAAATATGTGAAAAAGAGAAGAGCCTAGCTGTCATTTCCTGTGGTATTAACTTGGAAAACAGTTCATTTCCATATACCTTTTCAGGACCTGCAGATGTTTTAGATAACTAATTTTAACACATGGTAAATCACTGCACTCTGCAATGCAATTTTCCTCATTTTAGATGTGCAACAGCCTGTTTATATATATATTTAAACTGAGCATCAAACCAGTCTCCCTGCCCCCCACCCCCAGGAGAAAATTTAAATTCAGTTTCCAATTAAGGAGATAATTGAACAGTTGAATGAAGGATCTCTCTATCAGTAAGTCACTTTTAGACTGAGATTGGATGAATTCTTTATATATCTATCTCATATCATGCAATTTTGAGTCTCTGGCACTTAGATAATGTTAAAGTAAAGAATATGAACTGTCTTTCTTCAGTTCAAATAATGAGTCAGTGATCAGTCAGATGAATCTCCAAATCATCTTTCATTATCTTGTGACAGTTATGTTTTTGAACAAATCACTTGGCTTCCTTGTTCTATGGTAACATTTCAAGGGCAGTTTCCCAACCTTCAGAGAGGTTTGCATAGGACAACACTAAGTGATTCTGGAAACATAAATCGTATTTGCATAATTTAGCCATGAATTTTTTGAGTATATACTAAGTATTCAAATTTGTCTTAAGGGACATGCAAATTATATTTGTCATGACCAAGAGTTGCAAATTAATTGTAGATATTACTGTCAACTTAAAATAATGCACAATGTAAGAGCTGTGAGTTGAATTGATTCAGTGTCTTACTGAGCTCTGTAGCCCAATAGCTAACCTCCCAAATAGCTCTGAGAAACTGTTCTGAAAGCTGAAAGGGTGGGGAGAATTTAATATGCATGAGATTTTGGTGAAGGGGTACATGTAATTAAGCACACATCTCTGTAGAAAATTGCTGCTCATCATGAAGAACAGATATCTTAGCTAAAGGTTGCAGTGCTTTTCTAAGAATGTGAAGATGCAAGAATTGTGGTTCACAAAACATTCACCCGAAAATATTTCAACTATCTGAAGGCTGCCAATTTCCCAAGAGCACATAGTGTCTCATGCCTGATCTCCACCCTGAACTCCTCTCAGGCTGTGCTAAAAGGTCAGCGACTGCAGTGGTCCAATCTTTTTAGAAATGGATTGGAAGGTACATTCTTTAACTGGCAAAACAAACCCACATGAAATAGTGTAAAGTAAAACTTTGACATTTAATTTAATTTTAAAATAGTAAATAAAATAAATGTGAATTTTAAAAGTCAGTGATCAAACAGGGAAAGCTTGAGAATTCTTGAGCACTTAAGAGATTTAAATTAAATCCTATAAAATGTACAAACTTGGAAGGAGAAAGAAATATAGCAAGCAAAATTGGAAAATTAGTAATAATTTGCATTGATTTAAAAAGAAAAACATAAAGTCTATTATTTGAAATAAAAATGCAAATATTAATTTATAGACTACTTATTTTATATTAAAAATATATAGTAAAATATTAGTTCAAAGAAATTAAAATAGCTATAGTTTAAAGAAAAATGTTAAATAGTACACCTGAAGTTTCTTATGCTAGTTATGATTTATTTTTAAATTAGTGTTCATTAATTTCATTTAACCAAGATTTACTGAGAATCTATTAAATACCAATAAACTAGTTAGAAAAAGAAATATGTACTATAGTCATTTGCTGATTCACAGAACTCAGAAAGAGGTGGTTTAAAGGTTCTGAGAATTAGTTCAATTTTGGACATATCAGCATGAGCTGTTCTGCAGGATTCAAGTAGATAAGGTGTATACAAAACCAGATATGTACCTGAGGAGTTTGGAATAGATGTGAAGATTGGAGATGTATATTTAAAAAATAAGAGCCTAAAGGAGTGACAGGTATCAGAGAAATAAATGAGAATACCTAGGAAATATTAGACAAATTCAAAATTCTTTTAGACTCAGACCCTCTTGAAATAATAAAATAAAATAAAGACATATTTTAAAGTAGATTTTCATAACACAGCAAATGTGCTCATGAAATCTATCAGCATATGGTCAAGATATCTTGATAATAGATGTTTTCATTGCCTGTTGTTTATCATTAGCAAGCAAGAACATAGTAGAATATAATAATAGTTTGAGTGTGTAAGGGAACAAAATTTGTCAAAATGTTTCTTTGGTTTGTGGATTATTTCAAGCTGAAAACAATGAAGGTCCAAAAGACTCATAAAGTAGCAATGACCTTCCCTGCTAGATGACTAAAAATTTAGTTAAAGACCCTGGCCCTGACAGGAGGAAAAGATGGCAGAGGATGAGTTGGTTGGATGGCATCACTGACTCAAGGGGCATGAGTTTAAGCAAATTCTGAGAGATGGTGAAGGACAGAGAAGCCTGGTGTGCTGCAGTCCATGGGGTCGCAAAGAGTTAGACATGACTTAGTAACTGAACAACAGCAACCTGGCCCTGGAGGATTGGAGCTGTCACCAAAAATAATTGCAAAGGATATTGGCTAGGTATGTGTGTTGGGGGAGGAGGGAGGACTTAGGGATCAGAATCTGCTCTGTGCTATCTGCATGTGAATGGTTTTCCAACTCTTCAAAGTCCCAAACCACTACTCCTACCATCCTCTTTTGTCTTTAGCTGAAGATGTTATTTAAGGCGAAAGTTCCAGCCATTTTCTCCTGTTAATTTGTGTCCTGTCAATTTAATTCTTAGACCACCCAGAAGAACTTAGAAGTGTGAACAAAAATTCCTTTCTCTCTGAGAAGTAGAAGATGGAGTTGAGGGGTACTTTTAGTGTTTTGGTGTTATTCTGTGTTCTGTTGTATTGCATTGATTTTAGGAAGGAAGACTGAGGATGTTTGACTAATGACAAGAAACCTATGGAAAGAAAGTATGCAAGGTCTGGAAAGAACATCTCTGGATGAAGATTACAAATGACAAAATTAACCTAAATATAAATAAGACATATAAAACTGGAATCAAGACTGTTGGGGAAAGTATTAACAATCTCAGATATGCAGATGATACTACACTAATGACAGAAAGTAAAGAGGAACTACAGAGCTTCTTGATAAGGGTGAAAGAGGAGAATGAAAAAGCTGGCTTAAAACTCAACATTCAAAAACTAAGGTCATGGCATCTGGTCCCATCACTTCGTGACAAATAGGATAAGAAAACATGGAAGCAATGGCGAATTTTATTTGCTTGGACTCCAAAAATCACTGTGGATGGTAACTGCAGCCATGAAATTAAGAGATGCTTGCTCCTTGGAAGGACAGCTCTGACAAAACTAGACAAGGTATTAAAAAGCAGAGACCTCACTTTGCCAACAAACGTCTGCATAGTCAAAGTTGTGGTTTTTCCAGTAGTTATGAACCAATGTGAGATTAGGACCATAAACAAGGTTGAGCACTGAAGTGTTGATGTTTTCCAACTGTTGATACTGGGAAAGACTCCTGAGAGTCCCTTGGACTACAAGGAGAACAAATCAGTCAATTCTAAAGGAAATCAATCCTGAATATTTATTGGAAGGTCTGATGCTAAAGCTGAATCTCCAATACTTTGGCCACTTAATGCAATGAGCAGATTCATTGGAAAAGACCCTAATGCTGGGAATGATTGAAGGCAAAAGGAGAAGGGGTGGCAGAGGATGAGATGGTTAGATAGCATCACCAACTCAATGGACATGAATCTGAGCAAGCCCCAGAAGACACTGAAAGACAGAGGAGCTTGTCATGGTGTGGTCCTTGGTATCTCAAAGAGTCGGACATGACTTGGGGACTGAACAACACCAGAAACAAAGAAGAGAGAACATTATTCCTCTGTTAAAGAAGATAGAAATTTCAACATATGTTAACTTAGATAAACATGAGATAGTTTAAATTTCTTGAGTTCCTGCTTTCAATTATACTCTTCCAGCTAAATGGTAGTTCTTGTAAAAACTTTAGCTCAATTTTAGCACTTTCCAGTTAACTTGTTATTAATATTTGATAACTGATCATTCAATATCATCACTCTAATTTCTTTAAAGTTTCTGTTTTTTAAGTTACCATCCAATGAAAGATCCCTATCAGATTGGAAGTGGGATATAATTTATTCCAACTGCCTTCATTCTTTCTTTCCTCAGCTACACCTCTGTCATTAAGTTGAGAAGAAGAGTTTTGGAGACAAAGACATCCTTACCCTTGGCTTATATGCCTGTTTTCAAGGGTCAATGCTTTCCTATTTTGTCCTGAACGTTTCCCAGTTCATGTAATTATCAAGTCCAAAATTTCATCTTCCTCCATGGTTTCTAACTCCAGGACCTAATGGCAAATTTAGCATAAATATTTTAATCTCTTGAAAATCAGAATATAGAGGGAATATCCTTGCTCTCCACACTTTTCTTTACGCCTTTCCAATCCAGGTTCTTGCTCCTTATTCAAAGGGCAAATCAACATGTACAAAGGTTCAATGAATTTTATACCTGGAAGCAAAATGCTGGTGTCTTTTTTTTTTTTTTTTTTTTTTTTTGAAGGGCGGGGATAGGACTCCACATTTTGCAAGTGTTTTCCTTGTGTCCTTTCTCTCTATACTGGTGGAGAAGGAAGCAGACTCTTTCCCTCTGTATAGGGAAGAAAGTGAAGAAAGAAGCTTCTTGGTAAAGAATACCACACTCTATGAAAAGACCCATATGACTCTCTTCAATTTTTAAATCTCATTAACAGGGTTTTGTGCAGCAATAGGTTGGGGATAGTTTCTCCTGTGGTAACCTTTTAATAAACCCTATGAAAGAGCATCAGTTCAATTGTTGATTTCTCTTTAGTTTAGAATACGGAATATTTAGGAATTTTTATTCTTAACTTTGGGTCCTCCCTGATGGTTCAGCAGTAAATAATTTGCCTCCAATTCAGGAAACACAGGTTTGATCCCTGGGTCAGAAGGATCCCTTGGAGCAGGGAATGACAACCCACTCTAGTACTCTTGCCTAGAGAATCCCATGGATAGAGGAGCCTGGTAGGCTGCAGTCCATAGGGTATCAAAGAGTCAGACATGACTGAAGTGATTAAGAAGTAGCAGCATTCTTAACTCTGGGGCTTAGCAGCATTTTTAAGAAAACAGGAGAATTCCACTCAGAACACAGTATAAATTTACATAAGGATAAGCAAAAATACAGGTTTTGAGAGGTAAGGAAGAAATCGATGTACGAAATTTTATTTCCTTGGGAAATAAAAGCTAAGTTACGAAAATAGAGATAGCCATCATCAATTAAGAAGTGAAAGTATAATAACTATTGGCAAATAGAGAGAGTCGCACATAAAATTAATACTGGAAAGTTTAAAGACTTATCTATATTGGGAAGTTTAACTATTGGATGAATCCAACTAGCATATTTATATATTTTTCTCAAACAGGGTAGGTTCAGTGTCCAGTTTTGATTCTAAGTTGAAAGAGCCAAAGAACAGATGTGGCAAAAGACCATGGGAATCAAGGGAAATGAAGAAACTTAATCCATTTTAGATCATTAATGTCTTAGCACATTTTCTTGAAAGGGGAACTTAGAAAATCAAATCTTGGCATCCAGTTGTTCTGAAAAACTAAGAATTCTTAGAATCAAGAAGAGATTCTTGTCTTATCCCAGTGTCATTCAAATTGAAAAAGGAGAAGAGCCATGGGTGGGAGATACGTAGTTATGTAAAGGCTGTGGTGGTTTAGTCGCTAAGTCATCTCTGACTCTTGCGACCCTATGGACTGTAGCCTGCCAGGCTCCTCTGTCCATGGGATTCTTGAGGTAAGAATAGTGGAGTGAAAAACAAAAAAAAAAAAAAAGAATACTGGAGTGGGCTGACATTTCCTTCTCCAGATGATCTTTCCAACCTTGGAATCAAACCTGGGTCTTTTGCATTGCAGGCAAATTCTTTACCAACTGAGCTATGAGGGAAACACACGTAAAGGTTACAGATAATCATTAATTAATTAATGAACACCTATTTAAAATTTAAAAATAAAATTAAGTATTGATTATACTAGATTTATGAATATCTGAAAGTGAAACTGTTAGTCACTTAGCCGTGTCCAACTCTTTGTGATTACATGGTCTGTAGCTCACCAGGCTTCCCTGTCCATGGAATTCTTCAAGTAAGAACACTGAAGTAGGTAGCCATTCTCTTCTCCAGGGGATCTTCCTGATCCAGGGATTGAACCTGAATCTCCTGCATTACAGACAGATTCTTTACCATCTGAGCTATCCTGTCTAATGGTCTTCAAAGTATTTTAAATGTTAAATTATCATTTCGAGTATAACATCAGAGAGCTAGTGAGTGAGAGAGACAGATAAAGGAAAGATTTTTCATGCTTTAAATTTAATTGTAAGATTATTTTTGTGGGAACCAGTTCCACTTTGTAAATGAATGCCCGCCTTCAGTCAAGGTAAATAATTTAGAAGGGGGAAATCATTTGGTATTCACACAAAATTTAATACTCTTTGAAAGGTTATATGTTATCTTAATGACCTGATAGCTCCTTATAGTTTACTAAAATATTCTGTTCCTGCTCCACCTGCTGTAATTATGCTGGTTGTTTCCTGATTCTGGACCTCACACAGATCCTGTGGCCCACAACCCTCTATGACCTGGTGACCTTCTGTACTGGAATGACTATAAAATGAAGCAGTTTTAGTTCCTCTGCCGATAGTTGCTCAGATTCAGACTTTAAAGTACTATCTTCATAAACAGTAGTTATATCTCTGTAACTATTTGTTTGGATTTGCTTTGACTCACAAGTCCTATCTGTAATAGCAGGACTTACCAATATTAATTCTCTCACCATGTCTTTTACATAAAACTCTGACATAGCTGTTTGGAATTTGTTTGCCCCTTCTCCACTGAGATAGCAGAATTGGGGTTATTTAAATTGCTATGGCCTTCGGAATAAGGTTGGGTGAAAGGAAGTCCTTTATGATTAAGCTGGCCTTAGGAAAAGCTTCCTTCAAAGCACTACAAAGAGAAAAGAAAAAAAAAAAAAAAAACCCTCTCTGGCTAGAAAATCTTTGAGCTAAAATTTGCCTTAATAATAAAATGAACTCATTTAGTTTTCAACAGTTCCATGAATCAGTAGTATCACTCCTATTTTCCCATTTTTAGATATAGTGATGAAGTCACAGAAGCCCAAGGTCTTGAAGCTAGTGAGTAATAGTGGGCACAGTATTTATTTCCAACATGTTTTGTTGCAGTCTGTGCAGCAAGTCATAACAATGATTGAAAGAAGGAGTGGAAAAGAATAAAGTCTTAGGGCAAAATTTTGCATCCATCTACATATAACTGCATATCAATGACCATAATACTACACTCATCAGGTTACTAACAAGAGAAAACTAAAGCCCTTCCAGGTCTCTGACTCACTGGGCAGACAGAGAGAAATGGACTGTCATCTTGTTTCTTCCAGATGGTCCATGATTGCTGCTGCATTTCTTAGAGTAAAGCAGAGAGGGCCAACAAATCTTTGTTTCAGTCCAACTGTATTGTCCTGAAATTAGGTAGATTTTTTTTTTAAGATAGCACTCATTTGACTATTATTGTTGACCTTCAATATTGTGACTATTTTGTTTTTCTGAACCATTTTAGATATTGTAGTACAAGGTTGAAAAAGACTGCTTCAAGGTCTCTCAGAGAGGTTTTTTTTTTTTTTTTTTTTCAATATCTGAGAATCTTTTTTTAAAAGTTCTTGGTGAGATGAGTGACAGCATGAGAATTGTGTTTCTGAGAGATTTATCTGGCAGTAGTTTTTAAGATGTGTTGAAACGGGGCAATATAGATTTTAGAGACATTATGCTCTTTTATGCATGATGAATACTAAGAGAAAATTCCCATCTTTCTGAGCTATTTCTTGTTATTGGGACTTCTTAGAGCTTGCCTCAATAGCTCCAGGTAATGTTTGGTTTTAAGAGAGAGAGAGAAAAAAAAAATCAGATTGGTTAACTCTGTTGACTTATTTAAGTCATACCAGTCACTCAGGAAACTCATCTAGTAATACCATCTTGAATTTTTACTGTTTGATACTTTCAGCATTGACTTCTCTCTGGGCATAAAATCATCTTGGGATAACATTGTTCATAAAACTTAATCTAGTTTTAAACCTTTTGTGAAAAGACAGCCTTCAGAATGGGAGAAAATAAGCAAACGAAGCAACTGACAAAGAATTAATCTCAAAAATATACAAACAACTTCTGCAGCTCAATTCCAGAAAAATAAATGGCCCAATCAAAAAATGGGCAAAGAACTAAACAGACATTTCTCCAAAGAAGACATACAGATGGCTAAACAAACACATGTAAAGATGTTCAACATCACTCATTATCAGAGAAATGCAAATCAAAACCACAATGAGGTACCATCTCACACGGGTCAGAATGGCTGCTATCAAAAAGTCTACAAACAATAAATGCTGGAGAGAGTGCAGAGAAAAGGGAACCCTCTTACACTGTTAGTGAGAATGCAAACTAGTACAGCCGCTATGGAGAACAGTGTGGAGATTCCTTAAAAAACTGGAAATAGAACTGCCATATGACCCAGCAATCCCACTGCTGGGCATACACACCAAGGAAACCAACATTGAAAGAGACACGTGTACCCCAATGTTCATCGCAGCACTGTTTACAATAGCCAGGACATGGAAGCAACCTAGATGCCCATCAGCAGATAAATGGATAAGAAAGCTGTGGTACATATACACAATGGAGTATTACTCAGCCATTAAAAAGAATGCATTTGAATCAGTTCTAATGGGGTGGTTGAAACTGGAGCCCATTATACAGAGTGAAGTAAGCCAGAAAGATAAACACCAATACAGTATACTAATGGATATATATGGAATTTAGAAAGATGATAACAATGACCCTGTATGCAAGAAAGCAAAAGAGACACAAATGTAAAGAACAGTCTTTTAGACTCTGTGGGAGAAGGTGAGGGTGGGATGATTTGAGAGAATAGCATTGAAACATGTATATTATCATATGTGAAACAGATTGCCAGTCCAGATTTGATGCATGAGACAGGATGCTCAGGGCCAGAGCACTGGGATGACCCTGAGAGATGGGATGGGGAGGGAGGTGAGAGGGAGATTCGGGACAGGGGACACATGTACACCCATAGCTGATTCATGTCAGTGTATGACAAAACCACTACAGTACTGTAAAGTAATTAGCCTCCAATTAAAATAGATAAATTAATTTAAAAAATAAACCCTTATATACCTTTTGATCCATATATTTGCATTCTCTATCAAAGAGGTACAATAAAGAATATTATAAAGGCTAATAAAAAAAATGATTGAAGAGATGCCTTGGCAAAAAAAGAGATTGCAGAAAACAGCTGAACCACAAATCTCTAGTGAAAAGAGATGTATCATATTGGTTTCTATGAATAACAGTAACACAATATTTTAGATATGTAAACTAATTCAATGACACTAGAACAATTGGTAGTTTTACAGCTGCCAATATTAAGCCTTTTATGGTTTTAAAATTTATTTAATGTGTCTTCTAGAACTATAAAAATGCAATATTTCTTTTGAACTGTAGGTGCCTGAAAAAGTATGAGGAATATTTAATAAGCATACTTCTTTACAATTTTTGAAAATAACTTTTTTTGATTGCAATAGAGAAAAGCCTTTGGAAACTTCCCCCTCCTCCTTTCACAGGCTGCTGCCAAGAGGAAATGAATAATGTCTTTGAGATATTCACAAACATCCGGTGTGGATGGGGAAGCTCACTTTGGGAGCCAGAAATTTATTCTACTTTCTCTATTTGAACCAATCTCAACAAAAGCTATTCCCAACTCTGTCTGTTACAGTGTCTTACTGCCACACCAGATGTAGAGATAAATTCTCTATTCCTTCTGTCTTCATTCTCCCCGTCTTGATCTCACTCGTTTCCTATTCTGGGACCTGGGGATGAGGTGTGAAAGATTTGTTGGACCCTCCTTAGCTCATCACAGAGGGAAGTTCTGGGACATACAAGCAGGTCAAGAATGCAGTATTTGTGTGATACATGCTTCCCACAAAGTCCTTATCTACTGGTAGGCATGCAGCCTCCCCAAGGAGATCCCATTGGGTGATACGAAACCTGAGCTTCAGCAATATCTTCCTATTAGTTGGAAACTTTTTCTACATTCAGGGAAGGGTCTGCTATCTGATGAAGCTGAATATATTCTGTGGCAGCAGTTCCCTCTCCAATCATTGTCTTGAACACACAGAGTGAAAAAGAATAAGCCTTTCTGGCTCTGACCTTCCCGCACCCAATGTATGTGATATACATCTTAAAGGAGTTGTAAGTACTATACTAATGGTCCTGATGCAATTCTCTGGGAATACAACACACAAATATGATTATAATCATATTTCTTTTTTGACTTTTAATTGGCTGTAGCAATAATATATTTGTAATGACCTATTTCCATCTAATTTCCATATTGTCAGACATTCTGTTTATCTCAAGGCCTACCTGTAGTCTCATATCCATGGAAAATAATGGTGTTTCCTGCATTTGCTCTGTAATTCCAGAGGCACTACCCCCTTTCTCTTCTCAAAGCTAATTCTTAAGTGATCGGTTTACTAGTCTTACTCTCTTTTCTCATGTTGTATCTCCCTCTGTAGTTAGCTCTTTCCTTATCCACATGATCTGATCCTTGCCTTGTACTTCTAGCACATACAATTTTTAGTTCTCTGGCAGATGCATTTTTTACTTTTCTTCATCCTTTAGCCAGTCTTGAGGGTCATATAATATCATTGCCATAAGGGTAAAGAACACATTGGCCAGCCATGACGGGACAGGCCAGTGTCCCCAGCCCTGCTCCCCAGCCGCCAGGTCAGGGCCTGCGTGGAACAAGCCTCCCTGTGGTCCAGGCGGGTCAGTGGGCCTTCTGGGGGATCCCCTCCCCACGTCTCACTCTGTGGGTCACCTGATCCCGGGCTGGGCATGCCTGGCTCCTTGTGCTGGCTTCCTGGGCTTCCCAGGTAGCAGAGTTGGTAAAGAATCTGCCTGCCAGTACAGGAAACACAAGAGAGGAGGGTTCCATCCCTGGGTCAGAAAGATCCCCTGGAGTAGGAAATGGAAACCGACTCTAGTATGGCCTGAATTCAGGAGCCTGGCGGCCACAGTCCTTGGAGTTGCAAAGAGTCGGACACAGCTGAGAATATACACACATAAAGATGTGAGGCAGTGAGCTGGCAGCACTGCATGAATCTAGAGCTCACTCCAATGACTTGTATGTGATTGTCTAATTGGTGGTTAAGCCAAGGAAAGCACTTGGAAAAAATAGTGAGAGTATAGAAAATAAAGAAGGGTCAAGGTCTCCATTCTGATTGCATGCTCAGTCCTGACTGACTCTTTGCCTCCCTTTGAACTGTAACCCCACCACTCCCCTCTGTACACAGGATTTTCAGGCAAAAATACTAGCGTGTGTTGCTATTTCCTCCTCCAGGAGATCTTCAAGATAAGATCAAACCCTTATCTCCTGTGTCTCCTGCATTTCAGGCAGATGCTTTAATGCTAACCCCTCTGATTACATCATCTCATATTACCTGAAGTTGAACCCATGTCACTCTTTAACCATGAATTTGCCTTTGTTTCCTCTGCTTAATGTCTTTCTTCCTTGTCCCTTGGAGAAGGAAATGGCAACCCACTCCAGTATTCTTGCCTGAAAAATCACATGGACTGAGGAGCCCGGTAGGCTACAGTCCATGGGGTCGCAAAGAGTCGGACACAACTGAGCAGTGTCACTTCACTTTCACTTGCCTTGCCCCTGGCCCCCAACACTAATTTGCAGTTGCAATATTGCCTAATACACTTCAGCCTGGCCAATGATATGGAATTTCACACTTGGAATAATATACCAACAGAGGAGCAGTAAATTCACAAGAGCAGGAGCTGAGGAGTAGACTTACCCTAATGTTGTTGACAAAATATCTGGAGGCATTCCACCCACATCAGTAAATTCCTTGGTTCATACAAATAGAATCACTGTCACAACAAGGGGGCCTCCTCTAATCTCCACTTTTCTCCTGTCAAAACAAACTAGAAATGCTATGATAAAGAAGTCCCCAGATCTATTCTAGGAACAACCTACTTTAAAGTTCCTAATGACTGGGCTGTCTTCCACTTCATTATGCTATTTTAGATTCACAAAAGCAAAAACAAAAAGCTGATTTGTCAGGGTGCAAAGAGGAAAACACAATAACTTAGAAGTTTACATGATTTTACTATTTTTTCCTAGGGGTAAAAAAGCAATTACAGTGATGGTATCTTATAAAGTTAGTTGTGAGCTGGGGTTAATATATGATCAGGCACTTTGAGATCTAAAGTTAAACTGAGAGCTAAGTTAACTTATCCCAGAAGAGAAGAAATCACTGAAAAGCAAATCTATAGGAATCACAAAGATCAGTCAGTGCAAGCTCACTTTGAGAACCCAAAAAAGACATGAAATACTGCAGAAATGGCCAGGATTCCTAAACAACCAAATATTGTTATAATTGCTTCAAAATGCTGTTTATACCCCATTCAGATAAGTCCTTTTTTACTATAGTTACTATATAACTATAATCTCTCCAGAAGTCCCCAAACTTTTTGCTTTTGTCTCAAAAACTCACTTTTGAAATAAATCCTAAGAGGGAAGAAAGGAAATTAAGCAGCTTCAGTTTTCAATTTCCTTGTTAAGGAAATTCATTTCCATTAAATACTATATATTATACACATATGTATCTCTATATTTGAAATTATCTATATCTAATATACACAAATACACAAAGAGGGCACTGCGAAAAATAATACCTCTGAAAGGAAAAATCATTTTACAATTCCCCTTGTTGCTTGTTCTCTAATTTTTTCCTACTTTAAGTGATAGGCCGGCTCTCCTGACCAACACCACAATCAACATGAACATGAGTGGTTAACAGCTCACACAGGCAAAATCACACAAAAAAACCCACCTGTACGAAACAAGCTCAAACACTTTCAATATTAGATTTTAAGACCCCTTTATGTATATGGAACTTCTAGATTAATATCTAATTTTTCATTTTTGTGAGTTTTTCACTTTTTTGACTGGTATAAGAGTGAAAGTTGTTTCTTTTTTTTTATTGTTGTTTGTTTGTTCTTTGCTATGGAATTTTCCCCTTTCTTGCAAAATTTCAAAGCAGGAAAATTTTAAGAGCTATAAAAAATGCCTGACATTTAACTTAGTTCCAGTATGACCTAAATCCTGCTTTCACCAATTGTTAATTTGCAGTCTATTGCAACTTATTGAACCTCACACTCATATCTCCATAAAGGAAACAGAAACATCTACCAAGCGAATTTGATCTACCAAGGGCTAAATGATGTAATACATGTGAAGCATATAACTGATATATAATCGAGATTAAATGAATACAATTTATTTATTACTGCCAGAGATTATACATTTTAATCTCCATATCTTGAGAGGTTTTTCTACATAAAATTGCTAAATTTTGAGTAAATAATAAGTGAAGAAGTTAAATTTTATGTTTTACTTTTGATAAAGTATTTGTTAAGCATCATATCCTGCAGTGCCATATCCTGGAAATATAAGCAATAACCCTGTCACCCGATAGCACGAACCTAAGTGAAGATAGGAAACAAAACAAATAATTATAACAGACCCCTTGAACATAAACCAATATATGCATAAGGCATACTTGTGACTGACGTGAAGGTGGCTTAGCTCTTTCTGCACAGAAAAAGGCACTTGCCTGGTAAGAGGCTTTCCAGGTGGCATTAGTGATGAATCTACCTGCAATGCAGGAGACTCAGGTTCAAACCCTGGGTTGGGAAGAATCCCTGGAGAAGGGAATGGCTACCCACATTAAGTATTCTTGCCTGGAGAATTTCATGACAGAGGAGCTGGCAGGCCATGGAGTCACAGAGAGTCAGACACGACTGAGTGGCTAACACTTTCACTTCCACTGGTTCTTAAAGCTTGAGTATCTCCAGATATGAATGAATCCACATGGATACATCTGAAAAACAGAACTGCCTCACAGTTATGTACAGACTTAATGAACCATAAATGATGCAAAATGTATAAATGAGTCCTTGACAACGAGCAGATCCAAAACAGTGCGGCTTCGATTTATAAAACTACTTCACCCTATTGATGATCACTTACATAGCCTCTTTTCCTTAGTCACTATTGCAAGTATTGAAATGCACTCTCTTTTTATGTCCTGGAAACTTACCCAGTTTATATATGAGTTGAATCATGAAAGCAGCTATGAATTCCCCTGCAGTTGCTAGCTACTAAGACTTTATTTTCCTTCCTTCAAATAATAAAGTTTTATCTGCTTTGGAGAAACTACCACTTTTTCATTGTTGGTTATGCACTTTTACTAGCCATAGTGACTGATGTCAAGGAAGGGTTTTGGCATATTGATTTATTTATTGGATGAGTTCACAAATCAATGGATGAATACAAACTTTACTAAATAGGCATATTATATTTTCCTAGCCAGCAGGATTGCTCCAGGCATTGACCAATCGTTTAATCCGATCCCATAAGTGTTTTCCCCAGAACAAATTTTAGAAGTACTAGACAACAATGTTCTCTCCATGAAGGGACATAGGAGAATGTGAGGGTTGCTCTTGCTGCTGCCATTTTACATCCATTCTATGCCATCCTGAGAGCTGAGCTAGCCCAGCAAGCAGGGGGTATACTGTAAAAGAGAAATCCTAATGATTAGAGCTCTAGCTTCCACTTTCAGTGAACTATTTGTTTACCTTAGCCAACAGTCTGCCAAGCTTATTAATCCAGTTTAAGTTGTCAGTCATTTAGAACAGAAAAAATCCTGACTAATAGCTATATCTTTTAGTAGACTAGCTGCAATTCTTCATTTCTATGTCTGCGACTTATCACATCCCAAATTTTGAGACATTTACAGTTTGAGAAAGTCAGTCTATTTTTATCAACTTTCCACCTCTTTCAAAAATTCAGGACAATTCTGGAATGATGATCCAAGTAACAGAGATAATTTAAATGTAAAGCCTTCTGACGACTGCCGCCGCTTTGGTTTTTTTTTGCTTCATTTTACTCCTTTTCCTTTGGTTTGGAAAGTCAGTTTCCACTCCCATGGGTCTCCCCATGGTCTTTCATTTCCTCAGAGTCTTATTTTTCACAACTTTACTTTTATTTTAGGTTTATTGTATAGATTTGTGCAGTTTACTGCTGCTGTTTAGTTGCAAAGTTGTGTCTAACAATTTGCAACCCCGTGAATTGTATGTAGTCTCTGTCCATGGGATTTCCCAGGCACAGATACTGGAGTGGGCTGCCATTTCCTTCTCCAGGGGATCTTCACAATCCAGATGTCAAACCTGCGTCTCCTGCACTGCAGGCAGATTCTTTACTGCTGAGCCACCAGGGCAGCCCACAGCATACCAAAATCAGTTTTTATATTCCATGCCTATATGAAATTACTAACCTAATTCATGTCTTGTCAGAGCAACCATTTCTCAATGTCATTGTACCAAAGTTTAAAATTATTTTAATAAAGTATATTAAAAAATAATAATCTAGATAGGAGTATTACAACTTACTAATGATAGGACTCAAGATTACCAGAAATTGGGTATGAATTAATAACATTCAAAATTATAAATATACATAAAATTAAAATGTGCATACTTTAATTTCTAATTTAATTTTTTTCTCTGAATCAGAAAGTGCTTTAGCCTCATCAATGAGCATCAGGTAGCATTTAACTATTAATTTATAATGGGATCCATAATAGATAATTTTGGTTGACTGCCTGACAGATAAGTAAAGTTTTATTTATATTGACTGTGCTTCAATGAAGATTTTTCTCTATATAAATATGCACAAAATATTAGTAAATAGTTATTCCTCTTGTTTCTCCTGCATCATTAATTTTTTCATTAAGTGACTTCAGGGAAAAATGAAACTTAATCATGAAAAATTAAAAATAGCTATACGTTCTCATCCAATTTACAAATTAGTGCTTCTGATTCAACTCCAGCCTCAAACATTTCTTTTTTGAAACCATCCTGTTGCATGGTTACATACCATTCAGGTATATTATTTTATCTTACTGATAGTAGATAATGTGCTGGCTTATACATCTTTATAAATGTTCATTAACTGCAAGCAGTATGCTTTGACTTTTATGTCCTTGAAACTATGAACATCAATTCTTCCTAATGTTTCTACTTTAAATAGAATATATTATGAAACTGAGATCTGAGCATTTTTAGAAATTCTGAACTGAGGATATCAATTTAGTCAGAACAGTGTCAAATGTGGAACCCAAACAACATAATTGGTACTTTGAGGTTGAAGTTGATGTGACATTCTCTTGAACATATTTTAATGCTTATGCATATTTAAATTAAAAATTTAACCTCCTGACATTCAAACCGAAAAAGCCATTCACCATCCAACTACAGAGCCATGTCTTACAAATAAGATGGTATACACCAAAAATCGTTTGTCTTGAATCTATGCTTATTTCACAGGAAATTTCCAAAAGGCTGTTTGCTAACATTTTTTTGACAGTGGATTTTGATATTAGCATAGATTTTCCAATTGATTACATGGCATGAATTTACTTCAGATATTTGCCTATATATTGCTCTAAATGGATGCTAACTAGGAATGTTATGGTTTCTATTTAAGTCATGACATCTTTTAAGTTTTATTATTTTTCTTTTCGTATGGCAAGTAGTTTTCTGGTTATGCCACTTAATACAATCTCTTGCTTCCAGGAAGACTGGATAAGATAGGAGTCTACGCTACACACACTCTACCCCTCTGTATCAATACCCATCTGTCCAGAAATAGTATCTGTGATCTTATCCGTTTTTGATCTGCTTTGTCAGCTTCAAAGCAGCATGGCCCCTACAGAGAAGTGTGTCTGTGATCAGGGCCAGAACCAGGTTGGCAGGTCAGATACGACAGTTTGTTTTACCCCAGCATGTTCCTGTCACAACTCATTTTGGTGCCGTGGATCTGCAGATATGTTTCAGTTCAGGATTCTAAGGTCAAATGAAAGTGGCACTCCCATGCGCAGCTGGGTCTCTGTGGGAAAAAGGATCATCATTCAGCCATTCAATGCTATTTCAAATGTGTATTTTAATTTCACATTTGTCAGGGTGCAAACTTTAGAGTAAGATGCCAAAGCAAAAATCCCCATGTCCAATAGAAGGCACAAATAAAAATTACTGCATCTGACTGAATATAGTAAGTATTCTGCACTTGCAGTGAAGAGTTGACATTTAAATTGGGAAGTTGCCAGGGGCCTTTGGCTTCATCCCATAATTATCAAGTTCCATGGCATTGAAGATGTTATTTTAAGTCCAAGAAATGGGAGTTAGTATCCTCAGATCCAATGCTGCTACTCAAAACCAAAATATATCAGTGTTTATGGCAGTGAAATACAGAAGGCTCTTCTTGCCAATTGCCTTTGTGTTTATTAGCTTCAAGTCCCAAATGAACAACCCAGATCAGTTTTGCCACCCACGTTACAAAGAGCATAGCAAATTAATAGTTTTTCTTCAAAGGACAAAAATAATTCTAAATATGACCAAACTCAGGGCATGATCCTTGTGAGGAAGATATGAAGAGACAGAATATTTTCTCTAATATCAAGTTCAGGAAAGCAAGGAACATAAAAGTTAAGTGGCTGGTCTCCATTATTCAAATAAATTTATTCAGGAGTAGATCCAGAAATAAAGATCAAGTCTCTTGGCTCATGTGGGAGGCCCCATATTGCCTCACAGCTTTCAAAAGTCTCATTTTCCAGGAAAATGAGAAAAATCTTTTCCTTGCTACAACACTAAATTCAGACATACTGCCATCTACTGACCCACCTAGGAATGTAGAGCTTTCCCTTCATAATGTCATCTCCAGGACGCCAATGGACTGTCTACTGGACTATTGGTGTAAGAGGTAAGTAAATTTATGACATTTCTTTCCTTAGCAAAAGATTAGTGTACTGGAATTCTTAAATTTTATATAGCAGTGCAACAATGCACCGTGTTCTTTATATGTGGAATATCTTGAAATTATCTGTTCCTCTCCGTGCCCTTATTGTGATATACTCTTCTAAGGAATCAGCTAGTCTAAGGCAGCCTTTCTTTTCACATCAAACAATTTGAGGAATGCCATACCATTCTGTGTTGTCTGTCCTTTACCAGTGTTTTACAAGATGTGCTGGTGAGCCTACAGGTTGCCAAATAAGGAATGGCAGAAACCAAGCTAAACAGCTATAATCCTGTGCTTGTAGAAAATATTATAAAACGTCCTAAAGGTGTTATAATAATAAGTGAACAGGATTGCAAATATATTTTCCACAAGATTTGCTTTGTGTATCAATATATTTTTTCATCATATCAACCCTTCACAGCCGGCCTGCATTCTCCATAGAATAAAAGTAACACTTTTCAATCAAGTTGTTTTCACACACAATTTCTGTGTTCATCTCATTATCATAGCTGAGTTAAAGTTATAGTGTTTATCTCTCACTGTTGCTACTCATCATTATATTTAGTTCATTACCTTTAAAAATAAAGTTGAGTTTACATATTTGGGATATGTATTTGCTTGTTTAGAAAAACTGATTGACAATTGCTTAATACAGAACCAGCATTTATAAGAACAGTTCACACAGTATCAGAGAGGCATCTATGCCATTCCAGTTACTTGTCTACATCTTGCTTTGAGACCTTAAGAGAAAATTCTTCCTCTGATGGCAGTTCACAGGCAACATGCTTAAGAAATCTTGAATATAGAACTTATTTTTATTATTTCAGGATATAAAAGATTATTCTCATAATTATTGAACTGCTTCCATAAGGTCATCATTTTGATCTTTAAAATTAATCAAGCAGAACTTATCTTTTCAAGTTCATAGTTTGAAATTCAATCTGAAGAAGACCATGTATTCATTTTGGAAAAAGTGTCTATATTTGTCCATCCAAATCTCTACACAAATATCTTAATTTGAGGTCATATTAGGCAGAGATGAGAAAGGATATTGTTTCCACATTTTTGCTTTGATACAAGGGTGCCAAAAGTCACAAAAGAGGTAGAGAGTACAAGTAGATATATATTGAGAATAAAAACATGGAGTTTTACTAATTCACAATTAGAACACTGTGGAATTTTAAGTGAAAAGCTCACAGAGAGGAAACTTCAGCCCAGAAATCTGGCCTCTTATTCTTAGTCCTTATTGAAAACCTGTTAGATGTTGGAATATAAGAGTGAGTTCAGAGAAAGGTTAGATGAAAAATGAGAAGACAAGAAGTGATGAAGAGAGGGGAAAAGAATAGGAAGTACAAAGAAATTTGAACATCTTTGTTATGAACTTAGACAATGAGCCAAATATTTGGAGGGTTTATCTGAAGTAAACTGAAGCACTAAACTTTTTGAGAAGAAGTAACAAAAACAAAATATTTTCAGCTTTCTTCTATTAAAACACACAAACCTATTACAATGTTTTATGGAATGGTTATTTATACTAGCTTCTTTTTACAACATGGTGACAATATGTCATATAGTAGGAGCAGTTATGCTTTGAAAATGCTTATAGAAACTTTATTTCCCTGTTACCATAAAGGTGAATTGGCTCAGAGGTATACTCACATATTCCATGTGTTAAAAAGCAAAGGCATCACTTTGCCAACAAAGGTCTGTATTGCCCAAAGCTGTGGTTTTTCCAGTAGTCATGCATGGATGTAAGAGTTGAACCATAAACAAAGCTGAAAGCTGAAGAATTGATGCTCTTGAACTGTGGTGCTGGAGAAGACTCTTGAGAGTCCCTTGGACAGCAAGGAGATCCAACCAGTATACCCTAAAGGAAATCAGTCTTGAATGTTCTTTGGAAGGACTGATGCTGAGGCTGAAGTTCCAACACTTTCACCACATGATGGAAAGAATTAACTCATTGGGAAAGACCCTGATGCTAGGAAAAATTGAGGGCAAGAGAAGGCAGTGGCAGAAGATGAGATTGTTGGATGGCATCACTGACTTAATGGACATGAGTGAGCAAACTCAGGGAGTTAGTAATGGATAGAGAAGCCTGACATGCTACAGTTCATGGGGTCACAAAGAGTCGAACATGACTTAGTGGCTGAGCAACAACAATGAATTATTGTATCTACACTTATGAGAAATATTGGTCCTTAGTTTGTTTTTTTTTTTTTTTTCCTCATAAAAATTTTTATTGTTTGCTGTCAGGATAATGCTGTCATCATTGAGTGATAGAAAGGTATTCCCTCCTCTTCAATTTTTGGAATATTGCAGAGAACTAGCATTACTTTTATCGGTTGTTGAGAATGAGATATTGAACTCTCTAATTATAACTGCAGATTTATTCTCTTTGAAATTCTATTTTGCTTCATATATATGCATTTCTAGTATACTTATGATTATTGTGTCCTCTTTATAAACTGACTCTTCTGGAGAGTGTCAAGTGGCAATATTCCTAAGTCTGTATAGACTCTAAAAATTGTTCTCCCTAATTCTTCCAGGTGGTTCTTTCCTCAACTTCAGATAGATTTATCCTTCTCACATATGTATGCAGATCTGTCCTCTATTAAAAAATTTAAGATATCCATTCTGCATATTACCTGCATTTTTCTTTTTCTTTTTTGCAGAACTTTGTCCCCTGGTGTTTACTCTGTGGAACCAAGCTGCTTTGCATCTGAACTTTCAGCTGCTTCCTCAGCTCAGCCAGAATGCCACACTTGGCCTATGTCTCTTCTGTGTCACCTAGATTGGAAATAGAGCTGTTTATATAACCTTGTACTTAAAAGAAGCCATGCTAATTGTACTAAGATCTTAAGTCTCAGTTGAAGCTCTTCTTGCACTCTTCATTTAAGGAAATGATATTGTAATTTTTCTTTAAACAGATGATCAAAATATAAGGTTAGGAAAAAAAATGAGAGGATAAATAACATAGAGTATGTGAGTACACCTCTGAACCAATTCACCTTTCTGGTAACAGGGAAATAAAGTTTCTATAAGCATTTAAACCTTCACTGGCTGTGGGATGTCAGTCAACATGCGGCCAGGGGTTAAGACAAAGGCCCTGCTGGAGTGGCCAGGAAGGGTGCCCAGGGAAGGCTGGAGCTGATGTTGGATGACACCCAGGAACGGGGCTGCACCCTGGCCTCACCGCTGCCATTGGCTGCTCTGGAACAATCGACTGCCCATGAGTCACTGGTTGCCCAGGGACCATCCTCCGTCCAGGAGCCGCCAACCACCATGGAGACAGCGATAGTTTGTAACCAAATCTAAATAAATGGAATCCAGCAGTATGTAAAAAGGTCAATGTTTCATTATGAAGTAGAAGTGATTTCAGGAAATTCAAGGCTATTTAACATTTGAAAAATCATCAATGTAATATATCATGTTTACAAATTAAAAAAAAACTTTAAATTAAAAAAAATAGAGACAAAATATTTGACAAAATCCACATCCATTTCTGATTAAAAAACAAAAAACAACCTCTCAATATGTGGAGAAAAGAAAACTTAAAAAAGAAAATCTGAAGAAAAAAAAAAATACTACATGTGAAATCACACTTGTTGTTATGAGATTCACTGCTCTTCTCCTAATAAGAAAGGTTTATTATGCCTATTCAGCATTACCCTAGAGGTTCTAGCAAATGCACTAAGCCAAGAACAATAAATAAATATATTCAGAATGGAAAGAAAGAAGTTACTGTCTATATTTGCAGGCAACATGATTATCTTTTGTAGAAAAATCAAAGACATCTCCAATTTTTTTTTTAAAAGCTATTCAAAGTAAAAAATGAGTTCAGATATTTAATAAGATGATAGAGCATAGAATAAATATATTATATTTAGTATACTACCAACAAACAGTCCACATTTAAAAAAATGATTATAACTTTAAAAATATTTATAAAATAACTATGCTGAAAGATGTGAAGACCTTGAAACAGAAAACTACAGAGCACTGATGAGGGAAATTAAAGAAAACATAAATAAATGGATATACAGTACATGTTCAAAGATCAGAAGACTCAATATTATTAAGATATTATTGTTCAGTTGCCCAGTCACATCCAATTCTTTGCTACCCCATGAACTGCAGCACACTAGGCCTTCCTGCCCCTCACCATCTCCTGAAGTTTGCTCAAATTCATGTCCTTTGCATCAGTGATACTATTAGGCCATCTCATCCTCTGACTCCTTCTTCTCCTTCTGCCCTCCATCTTCACCACTATCAGGGACTTTTCCAATGAGTCAGCTCTTTGCATCAGATGAACAAAATACTGGGGTTTTGGCTTCAGCATCAGTCCTTCCAATGAGTATTCAGGGTTGATATACCTTAAGATTGACTGGTTTGATCTCCAGTCCAAGGGACTTTCAGAAGTCTTCTCCAGTACCATAGTTCAAAGCCATCAATTCTTTGGTGCTCTGATTTCTTTATGGTCCAAATCTCACAACCGTACATAGCCACTGGGAAGACCATGGCCTTGACTATATGAATCTTTGTGAGCACTGTAACGTCTGTGCTTTTCAACACGCTGTCTAGGTTTGTCATAGCTTTCCAGCTGAGAAGCAATCGTCTTCTAATTTCATGGCTGTGGTCACAATCTGCAGTGGTTTTAGGGCCCAAGAAGAGGAAATCTGTCACTACTTCCACTTTCCCCTCTTCTATTTGCATGAAATAATGGGACCGGATGCCAAGATCTTAGTTTTTTCTTTGTTTGTTTTTAATATTTAGCCTTAAGCTGTCTCTGTCACTCTCTTCCTTCACTGTCATCAAGAGGCTCTTTAGTCTCCCTTCACTTTCTGCCATTAAAGTGGTATCAACCACAAATCTGAGGTTCTTGATGTTTCTCCTGCCTATCTTGATTCCAGCTTGTAGCTCATCCATCTGGTATGTCTCATGATATGCTCAGCGTATAGGTTAAGCAAGCAGTGGGACAGCAGACAGCCCTGTCATACTCCTTTCTCAGATTTGAACCAATCAGTTGCTTCATACAGGGTTCTAACTTTTGCTTCTTGACCTGCATACAGGTTAAGATTTTATATTAAGAAATTATTTTTTCACAAGTTGATTCATGGTCAATCAAATTTCAGCCAAAAGTCAGCAGACTATTCTATAGAAATGTCAAATGGAAATTCAAGTGTCTAGAAAAGTTAAAATAAATTTGAACTATAATGTCATTTGATGACTTACACAACCAGACTTTAATAAAGATTATGAAAACTATAATAATCCAAATAGTGCAACATTGGTGTTAAGATAGACAAATAGATCAGTAGAATAGATAAAATAATCCAAATTTTATTTTCAACAAAAATACAAAGAAAATTCAGTGGGGAAAGAATAGTCATACCTTGTATTAAACCTGGACATTGCATATGTATACGCAAAAAATAATGAAATTTAATCCATACTTAATATCATATACAAAAAGTAATTCAAAATGGATCACAGGCCTATGTGTAAACTTAAAACTACTAAAGTTCCTAGAAGAAAATAGGAGATATTATTTTTTTTCTTTTGTCTTGGGATAGGGAATATTTCTTATTTAAAAAAAGCACAAATACATATAAGAAAAATGGATAAATCCTATGTCATCTAAATTAACTACATTTTCTGATAAAAAGACACTGTAAAGAGTATGAAAAGGAAAGTCACAAATGAGGGGAAAGAATTTGCAATTAATTAAGTTGCTAAATTACCAACATCCGATGGATGATCAAAAAAGCAAGAGAGTTCCAGAGAAACATCCATTTCTGCTTTATTGACTACACCAAAGCTGTTGACTGTGTGGATCACAATAAACTGTGGAAAATTCTGAAACAGATGGGACTACCAGACCACCTGACCTGCCTCTTGAGAAACCTATATGCAGGTCAGGAAGCAACAATTAGAATTGGACATGGAACAACAGACTGGTTCCAAATAGGAAAAGGAGTATGTCAAGGCTATATATTGTCACCCTGCTTATTTAAGTTATATGCAGAGTACATCATGAAAAACGATGGGCTGGAGGAAGCACAAGCTGCAGTCAAGATTGTCAGGAGAAATATCAATAACCTCAGATATGTAGATGAAACCACCCTTATGGCAGAAAGTGAAGAAGAACTAAAGAGCCTCTTGATGAAAGTGAAGGAGGAGAGTGAAACAGTTGGCTTAAAGCTCAACATTCAGAAAACTAAGATCATGGCATCCGGTCCCATCACTTCATGGCAAATAGATGGGGAAACAGTGGAAACAGTGGCTGACTTTAGTTTTCTGGGTTCCAAAATCACTGCAGATGGTGATTGAAGCCAGGAAATTAAAAGACACCTACTCCTTGGAAGGAAAGTTATGGCCAACCTAGATAGCATATTAAAAAGCAGAGACATTACTTTGCCAACAAAGGTCCATCTGGTCAACACTATGATTTTTCCAGTAGTCATGTATGGGTGTGAGAGTTGGACTATAGAAAGCTGAGCACTGAAGAATTGATGCTTTTGAACTGCGCTGTTGGAGAAGACTCTTGAGAGTCCCTTGGACTGCAAGGATATCCAACCAGTCCATCCTAAAGGAGATCAGTCCTGGGTGTTCATTGAAGGGACTGATGCTGAAGCTGAAACTCCAATACTTTGGCCACCACACGCGAAGAGCTAACTCATTTGGAAAGACCCTGATGCTGGGAAAGATTGAGGGCAGGAGGAGAAGGGGATGACAGGATGAGATGGTTGGATGGCATTATCAACTCAATGGACACGGGTTTGGGTGAACTCGGGTAGTTGTTGATGGACAGGGAGGGCTGGTGTGCTGTGGTTCATGGGGTTGCAAAGAATTGGACACGACTGAGTGACTGAACTGAACTGAAGTTGGTAAAGGATTTGTATCTATGCTATATAAGAAACTTTCAAAATAAGAAACAAAATTACATCAAATCATGGGTGAAATTTTTAACAGACTTCAGAAAATATGTATGCATGAGCTCACTTTCTCCTCCTCCACTCTCTCCATAAACAGAAAGAGGAGCTCATGTGAGCACACTTGGGAATGGTAACTATATGCAAGATAAGAGAGGAAGCCTCGGAAAGAAACCTACTTTACCGGTATCTTGATCTTGGACTTCCTGGCCTTCAGAACTATGAGAAATAAATTTCTGTTGTTGGAGAAAGAAGTATATGGGTGATAGATAAATGCAGGAAAAGGTGCTCAAATTATTAACCATTGTTGTCTTGAGTTGTTAGGTTGTGTCCTAATCTGTGATCCTACTGCAGCATGCCAGGCTTCCATGTCCTTCACTGTCTCTGGGAATTTACTCAGACTCATGTCCATTGAATCAGTGATGTTATCTAACAATCTCATCTTCTGCTGCCATCTTCTCCTTTTGCCTTCAATCTTTCCCAGCATAAGGGTCTTTTCCAGTGAGTCAGTTCTTTGAATCTGGCGGCCAAAGTATTTATTAATATTAATAAATAATTACTAATGATTAGGAAAATGCAAACTACAATGAAATATCTCTACACACAAATTACAACATTTCAATTTAAATGACTGTTTCAAGCAAGTGTTTTGAAGGACATGGAGCCATTCATTTTACTCATAAGTATTTGTTGTTTTTAAGTTGCTAAGTCATGCCTGACTCTTTGCAACTCTATGGTCTGCAGCACTTCAGACTCCTCTGTCCTCCACTATATTCTGGAAATTGCTCAAATTCATGTCCATTGAGTCACTGATGTTATCTAATCATCTCATCCTCTGCCATGCTGGGGTATGAAATGGCAACCCACCCAGTATTTTTACCTGGAAAACTCCATGGGCAAAGGAGCCTCACAGGCTGTAGTTCATGAGGTCATAAAGAGTCAGACATGACAGAGTGACTGAATGATCATATTTACATAAGATAAATAAAAGAATATGTCCATAGAAGAGTTTGTACATAGAATAATAAACATTGGAAACAATGCAAATTTTCATTAATATGTGAATGAATTAACAAATTTTAGCAAAATGAACTGCTGTTCAGAATAAATAGAAAAATAAAAGAGTATGATATGTGAAATAACATGTATGAATCTCAAAATAACTGTGCCAAGAAAAATAAGAAAATGAATACATACTGTATGATCATATTTATATAAAATTCTAGAGCTTCAAGTTAATTCATAACAATAGACAGTGGGTAAGTGGTTACCAGAAATGAGTGTGGATCATGGGGTATATAAGAAAGATTATAAAGGACAAAAGAAAATTTTGGGTGGTGGTGGATATATTTATTATCTTGACTGTGATGATAATTTCATGTGTGTGTAAATATATCTAAACCTACAAAATAACACACTTTCTAAACTATGTATTTTATTTCCTTTACACTTTTAATATTAAAAAAAGGAAAACAATGAATAGCAGGTAGATTAAGCATTAAAGATATTTAATGATTTGAGATGTATGAGAAATCTGAACAGAGAGATTTCAGAGCTGGTGCAGTGTTTCATTAATAATTCAGTCAGTCAGTTCAGTCGCTCAGTCTTTCCAACTCTTTGCTACCCCATGAACCACAGAATGCCAGGACTCCCTGTCCATCACCAACTCCTGGAGTTTACCCAAACTCATGTTCATTGAGTCTGGATGCCATCCAACCATCTTATCCTCTGTCGTCCACTTCTCCTCTTGCCCTCAATTTTTACGAGCATCAGGGTTTTTAAAATGAGTCAGCTCTTCAGATCAGGTGGTCAAAGTAATGGAGTTTCAGCTTCAACATCAGTCCTTCCAATGAATATCCAAGACTGATCTCCTTTAGGATGTACTGGTTGGATATCCTTGCAGTCCAAGGGATTCTCAAGAGTCTTCTCCAACACCACAGTTCAAAAGCATCAATTATTTATTTGGTGATCAGCTTTGTTTATAGTCCAACTCTCACATCCATACATGATCACTGGAAAAAATAGCCTTGACTAGATGAACTTTTGTTTGCAAATTAATGTCTCTGCTTTTTAATATGCTATCTAGGTTGGTCACAACTTTCCTGCCAAGGAGCAAGTACCTTTTAATTTCATGGCTGCAATCACCATCTGCAGTGATTTTGGAGCCCAGAAAAATGAAGTCTGACACTGTTTCCACTGCTTCCTCATCTATTTGCAATTAAGTGATGGGACTGGATGCCATGATCTTAGTTTCCTGAATGTTGAGCTTTAAGCCAACTTTTTCACTCTCCTCTTTCACTTTCATCAAGAGGTTTTTTAGTTCTTCTTCACTTTATGCTGTTCAACTGATCTTGAATTCTATGTCTTCTCTCTTCCATTATTACCAATCAAATCTAATCAGTGCTATTTTGGTAAGGTACTCAGTTACCCTTGGTGTTCTTAAACTCTCAGTAAACCTGCTGACTGCTGTTAGGATGCTGTTAGGGGCAAAGAGCAAGAAATATTGAGAGTATAGGTATCTGACATACAGATTTTTTTTCCACATGAAATATCACAGGCACTAGTTCACTGCATGCATTATCAGGGAAGGTACTTTAAGATAGATCTTAAGAGGTTTAGAAGTCAAGATTGGGCAATTCCTCAATCCATTCAAAGATTTTATTTTATTTTATTTTTGTTTTAAATAATAAACCTTGAAAAATACACAAAATGGACAGCATTGATTTAGATAATCTCTAAAACAGTCTCTAGCTCTCTAAATTTTAGAGTCTTCCTAGAAGTGAATCTAGAATCTTAAAACATTGATCTGACCACAGTGTGAGATAGAAAATTAATTAATTATACATGAATCAGTACATTCTTGGAATTTTGCCCTTTGCAACTGCATGGAGAGAATAGTTACTTTATCTCTACATAAGATAAGTACTGCCCAGGAAATATTTAAAGGTAATAAAAGCTCATAGAAAGAAATTTTCAGTTTAGTTTGGAATTATATTGTTCAATTGTTTGTGTGCTCATAGATAACATACTTGTCTTAAAAAAACACTTTAATAAAATTTATTTTTGGTCTTTATATTAAATTTAAACAAACTAAATATCATTGTTCTGTTGATAAGTTGTGTCTGACTCTTTGTGACCCTTTGAAATGCAGCTTGCTAGGTTTCTCTGTCCATCACTATCTGCCTGAGTTTGCTCAAGCTCATGCCCATTGAGTTATTTATGCCATCCAACCATCTCATCCTCTCTCAGCCTCTTTTCCTCCTGCCCTCATTTATCCCCAGCATCAGAGTATTTTCCAATGAGTCAACTATTTTCATTAGACGGTGAAAGTATCGGGGCTTCAGCTTCAGCATCAGTCCTTCCAAAGAATATTCAGGATTGATTTCCTTTAGGATTGACTGGCTTGATCTCCTTGCTGTCCAAAGGACTCTCAAGAGTTTTCTCCAGCACCACAGTTTGAAAGCACCAATTCATCAGCACTCAGCCTTCTTTATGGCCCAGCTCTCACATCCATAAATGACTACTGAAAAAACCATAGCTTTGACAATACAGACCTTTGTTGGCAAAGTGATGTCTCTGCTTTTTAAAACACTGTCTAGAAGGCATGGCAACTGACTCCAGTATTCTTGCCTGGAGCACCCCCCTAAGCAGAGGAGACTGGCAGGATACAGTCCATGGGGTTGCAAAGAGTTGGACACAACTGAGGGACTAAGTACAAGGTTTGACATAGTTATTCTTCCAAGGAGTAAGCATTAAAATATTATTTTAGGTTAATTTGTAGATCAAAATATTTATAACCGTATAGTGGTCCTTTGGTTTCTCTTGTAGCTCACTCAGTAAAGAATCTGTCTGCAATGCAGGATACCCAGGTTCGATTCCTGCTTTAGGAAGATCCCCTGGAGAAGGAAATGGCAACCCACTCCAATATTCTTGCCTCTAGAATCCCATGGACACAAGAACTTGGCAGGCTACAGTCCATGGGGCCACATGAGTCAGGCACGACTTAGCCATCAGTGGCCTTTTAAATATATTGACCAGAAAAAAGTTTATAAGAACTTTTATTATTTTTATTAATTTTAAGTTAAATTATTTTATTTTTCTTAGATTAAAACATGTTGTAGAACTAATTTGGGGGGAATGTTGAGAGTAGAAAATTTACCCAAAGAAACATATTGAAAGAATGAGTTACCTTTCCTTGAAATCTTAATAGATGACAAATGTATAAGTTTCTTTAAAAGATCATTTTATTTTTGCTTTCATGAGGAAAAAAGTTTCAGAACTAAACAGGAATCTATCCCCCAAAACAGTTTTAATGTCCAACTTTACATGAAGTCTGGTTGAGTTGAAGAGCAAAATCATATCTGAACTGAGCTACCTCCCAGAGCAGACCACTATGACCAACTTTTATAATACTGAGGATACCTGATCTTCACTACATCAGATCCTATGGAGACCCTATAAGGCAACACCAGAGTAGAATCAGTGGAAAATAAAATGTGTCTGATGGCACTGAATTCTACCTGATTATAGGCTTTTGGGTAGAGTTCTATAATACCTCTAGACCAAACTTCTTGTTGTTCAGTCCCTAAGCTGTGTCCAGCTGTTTGAAACCTCAGGAACTACAGCACATAAAACTCCTCTTTCCTTCACTATCTCCCAGAGTTTGCTCAAATTCATGTCCATCGCATCAATGATGCTATCTAATCATCACATCATTTGTCACAACCTTCTCCTTTTGCCTCCAATCTCTCCTGGCATCAGGTTTTTTTTCTGTCAGCTCTTCACATCAGGTAGCCAAAGTACTGGAGCTTCAGCTTTAGTATCAGTCCTCCCAATGAATATTCAGGGTTGATTTCTTTAGGAGTGACTGGTTTAATCTCTCTGCAGTCCAAGGAACCCTCTAGAGTCTTCTCCAACACCACATTACGAAAGAAGCAAACAATCTTTCAGTGCTCAGTCTTCTCTATGGTCCAACTCTCTTATTCATACACAACTACTGGAAAAACCATAGCTTTGACTATATGGACTTTAGCTGGAAAAGTGATGTTTCTGCTTTTTAATGTTGTCTAGGTTTATCATAAATTTCCTTCTAAGGTGCAAGCATCTTTGAATTTCATGTCTACAGTCACCAACCACAGTGATTTTGAAGACCATGAAAATAAAATCGATCACTACTTACACTTTTGTCCCTTCTATTTGCCATGAAGTTATGGGACTGTATGTCATGATCTTAGTTTATAATGTTGATTTTCAAGCCAGGTTTTTCACTCTCCTCTTTCACCTTCATCAGGAAGGTTTTTGGTTCCTCTTCACTTTCGGCCATTTGAGTGGTATTATATGCATATCTGAGGTTGTTGATATTTCTCCCATCAATCTTGATTGCAGCTGGTGATTTATACAGCCCTGGCATTTTACATGATGTACTCTGCATATAAGTTAGATAAGTATGGAGACCATAGGCAGCTTATTACACAGCCTTTATACAATACATAGCCTATTATACAGCCAATATCCTGGAGAAGGAAATGGCAACCCACTCCAGTACTCTTGCCTGGAAAATCCCATGGACGGAGGAGCCTGCTAGGCTGCAGTCTATGGGGTCACTACGAGTCAGACACGACTGAGCAACTTCACTTCACAACTAATATACAGACCAACTTTATTAGACTCTAAAGTAACAGAATTAAATAAGAATAATATTAAAAAATCCTTTCATTTCTTATATATGATTTTCTAGAAATTTAAGAATAAATTTCAATGGTTGATAAATATGTAAACTAAAACAAATATACTCTCTGCATTGCAATGGGGTAAAGTGTGCCTTTTCCAATCTCTAGGTCCAGAAATTAGACTAGGGCTGTAAATATGTTTTCTGAATAGTGGTTTGGCAAGAATTTATAGGCAGCTGTCATTAACATAGAAAAGCAGAACTCAACGTGACTTTTTATTATTAATCAACATTGCTGTGGTAGCCAAATTTATTGTATCTGCGTCCAAATGATCAACTGTAACATTATTGTATTTTCTGCTCTAA